>NC_081799.1:9551017-9884142 GCF_963082965.1 Carassius carassius
TATATATTCTTTATCTGACAGAATGTTTTTAATTTTACAAGGGGGAAAAATGTAATAAAATTTGACTCTTTAACAGTCCTGCAGATAGAAAATTAAGGTCATGCTAATTCCCAGATAAATAATTAAGCTTAATTAAAACTTCCTCTTACATATGACTGGGGGATATCTAATTAAACGTGAAGCATTCCACTGTTATCCAGATGTTTGAGTGTGGCAGACATTTTTCCACTTATCCGAATCCTTGAACATGGCCCAGAGGGAAGGAAAATCGACATCAAATGGTGCACAAGTGTTCAGTCTCCGTTCTTCAAATGCAGTGATGTCCTAATATAGCAGCACTATGACCGCCTCCGTCAGAGAAGACTATGAGCTCACCTGCAGAAAGCAGATAAAGAGAAACAGTCCACTTGTGACATCAGAAAAAAAGTCACACCATTAGCCCTCAAAATCCAAACCAATTTTTCCAGGAACTTTGATCTGGGATTAAACACACACACACACACTTTTGGAGGAGATGGAGGTGGAGCGGATCCATCAAGAGCTCCACAATCAGCCGGAGCAAGAGTTAGAGGGCCCGAAGAGTCCATTAGGTTTGCTTACAAGCGTGCAGCAGCCTGAGATATCGGCTGATTTAAAACCGTAATACATAATGTAATAAGGACATTTCAGTGGTTTGTTATGAGGTGCAGAAAGCTTGTGGAGAGAGGATTCCAGCAATACTCCAGCTCTCTGTTTTAACGTCTCCACATCTCTGGGGTGCCACTTGTAATGTTTGATGAATGGCTCTCTTCAAAGGATACAATTCCGTTTGCTGCCTCAAATGCTTTTTTCTCACTTTTTGACGAAACCCCTGAGTGGAGTTCACATGAGGGGATGCCTTTGTCTTGTCAATGGTCATTTGCAAAAGCACTGTGTTCAAAGTCTGCTACGCTTAAGCATCTTTCTGTCAGAAGTGCCTCACACACTACTAGTGTATAAAGTGAATGAACATGGTTTTTATTTTAAGGGGCTCTTCTGTGTGCTCAAAAACCTAACAATGCTTTCATTAATTAATTGGAATCAATACAAATTTTTTTATATGTTTTTATTTATTTATTTATTTATTTTAATTGTATTCTTTATGATCACAGGGACTGCATTTATCTGATGAAAAATATAGTAGAAATTCTAAAATGTTATTACATTACATTACTGACTAATAATAAACTAAAGATGTGTTTATGTAAAATGAAGAGTTGGCTGTAATAAAAAGCAGTGGGTAAAACATGTAAAATGTAAAATAAATAAACAAATACATTTGTATATACCCTTCTTTTCTTTAATCATAAAACAAAAAAATACAAAACAGTAAGAATTAATGGTAATCTTTTACCCCTGCATGTACTGGACCAAAGGTGACCCCTGACCTCTGATCCAACCCTGTCTATTAGATAATGATTTTAAATCATATCCTTCTCAACACTAGTAGTTCTCAACATGGTTTATCTTGAGCAGCTCAAGTTGTTTTTGGTTGCCATCAACAAAATCCATGTTCAGAAGCGACTAGTGTTCCCTGAGGAGGCCGGGCAAATTTTGTGATGTTAGTCCCATCCCAATGAATCACATCTGTGCTCTTCTCAAACAACCTCATTAAAAGTTGCAGAGCAAATTACCTACCGGTTGTTTTTTTTTTTTGGGGGGCTAACTTAGGTGTCCACTGAGAAATCTAATACTGTTCACATGAGAATGTCTGTGATTGCAGTACATGGGCGTTTTGTTGTTTTTATGGATTTAGCCCTTTTTGCCAAATCTCTGCAAAATAACACCTGGTGGTTTAAAGGTAGGCTCTGTGATTTTGTAGAGGCTAACATTAGCTCACTAGCATTAAAAGTATAAGATCCCTACCTCCCAGCATATCACTCTCCAAAGCCAAACCTATAAAACACATGACTGTGCACATGCAGACCAAAGGCTAACCAGAACATTACAGAAAAAAGCTCATAATATTACAGTAATAATGCCTGCCTTTCTCTCTCTGTCTGTAATAGTGTAATGAATGCACTAATGACGTACAGTATCATGTCTGCGCCAACAGGGTGTGTGGATGTATGCAAATACATACACTGACAGGTAGGTAGAACAGCCTATCAGAATGTTCGGACCGAATAATCTGATTGGTCAAACATTTTATAGTCCTACGCCTTCAATAGACAATATAAATACATTTACTCCACTAAACTTTGTTTCTGAACCAAATCACCCCCTGCCTTTAAAAAGAACATAAAATCAATAAGGACAATCCAATGCTAGAAACTTCTCCGAATGTGTATGTTTTTAATTATATACACAACGCTATAATTACAAAGATCCCGATCCCAAAAAGTACATGAAATTTCAGACCTCTTTCTAACTCAAGCATGGTTTATAAAACTAGTACATCCCACTAAAGCCTTTTAAAATAGCCTGAGCTTTGATTCAGCAATGCTGTTAAAACCTACAGCTCTTTTTACCCTGATGAATCCTTTTGAAATTGCTCTGAAAACTGACATAATGGGTTTCTGTCAGCCAAATTCTTCTCCATCTCTCTCTCTCTCGCTGTCTTATTACCTTGAGTGAACCCACAGTTCTCCATTGGTTTTATTTAATGTGTTTTCTTCCCTTTTTAACTCAATTAAAAGGCTTGGCATTCATTTCACGCCATACAAACGCTGTTTACCCTCACAGGAGCAGAACATCTGCTCAGGCTCTCCAAGTAGCTTGTGGAGAAATCATCAAAATCCTCCTTAGGATAATATAGACTTCCTGAGCTTGCTCTTCACAAATCAATTGAGAGTCTTAATACGTATGACAGTTGTGCGCTGTTGGGATGGTGTGGACTGGGATTCTAAAGTTCAGTCGAAGCGTTTGTGGCATGCATCCAACAATGCCTCCAACGTTAAGAAGAAGAATTCATTTTCTTTGAAAAAGACTATTGATTATTGCCGAAAGACGCGTTGAAGCGTTTGGTAAGCTGTCATGGAATATTTAAGTCAAAATTAGCCTCGAATCACTGGCTGTGTCCGTCGAGGACTTTAATTTGAGAGTATTTCACACTCTAAACAAAACTTAAATGTATTTAGGTTATTAATGAACATTCATCAGCAGGGTGCTTTAGTAAAATATGTAATTTTACAGCCTCATTAAGCACGTTACTGCAATACCATACTTCAAGTGAGAAAAGTTTCTGTGCATTTACTAAATGGGCCTCGGTGACAGGAGGAAATGAGGTCAATGAGGTGTGTGAACAGTGGCTTGGAAAGGTCACTCTATTAGGAAGCCCTCAGAGGACGTCTTCAGTTGATACAGATCCCAGGAAACCTGTGCAGGGTACATGCAAACACTTGGCATCAATAGGAGCATTGTTCAGATGATGTCACAGTTACAGACTGTCACAGAAAACACACATTTCCCCGCCGTTATTTATAATTCACAGCTCTTCAGTTGGGCAAAGGATGTCTTTACACAAGTCAGAATAACAAACAGTCAATTTTTACAATTCTGTTTTTATGAGCAAAGAAGCTGGTGAAGAAAACACTGGAAAAGATGTATAATACAATAAAACTGTTTTGGGGCCCTGCTAAAAAAATAGGTACTTTGGAAACATGGAAGTAAACATGATTTTTGTACCAAAAAAAAAAAAAAAAAGACATTTCAGACATTACAAAAAATATTTATGAATCTGAAAACTACACAAATAGCAAACAAAAACCAAAGTAAATGCAATAGTCAATAAGACTCATTTCACTCATTTTATGACTTTGTTTTTATTAACACTGACTTTTTACCATGACTTAATAATTTTTACTACTTTTAATTTCCTTTTAATTATATTTTATAATAAAAGCTTAACAAAGATTGAAATTATCACAAACAAGTGTCAGGGTTTTGCACTGACACCGTTTGTCTTGTGTTTTTCTTTCTTGTGTCATGTCTTGTTTCAGCACATGGCCTTGTTTTCCTTGTCCATGTGCTTCCTTAGCCCCTCCTCGTTTCCTCTTTACCACATCCTCTTGTTAGCCTAGTTGGTCTAATTGTGCTAACCTGTTCCTCATGTATTTTCCTCCCTATTTATAGTGCACCTTTCCCTTTTGTGTTTGCTGGTCTGTGGTCATTCTTACCCCCTCTGTCGCTGTCTGAATATGTGTCCGTGCCTCCCTCCCTCCCTCCCTCCCTGTCTGGTTGGTCTTGTGCCCTTGTTTTGTCTAGTCCTTGTAATTCCATGTTCTTGTCTTGCTCCTTGTTTTAATAATTTGTTTGTTCTTGCCTTTTGCTTTTATTTGCAATATTTCAGCTTTTTTTCTAGCCTTGAGTCTTGGTTTTGTTTGATTATTCTGAGTTGGTTAAATTTATAATTTCTTTCTTTGTTACTTAACCTAATATTGGTTTGTTTTTCCTTGTCTTGAGTTTTGTGTTTTTTGTGGAGCTTTGTCCTGTCTTGTCTTGTGTTCGAGTTCCTGACCGGTCCCCATGTGTCGTGCCCTGGTTCTACCAGACTGGCATCTGGTCTGTTGCCAGAGTCAGTGGTCAACAAGTTTCTGAGCTCTGCTCTATGGTGCCTTGTGTGGCCTTCTCTATCAGTCTGGTCTTGCCTCCCCCTCTGTTGCCCAAGTATTCAGCCAGTTGTTTCCTGAAGCCTTCCCAGTGGCCTTCGCTGTTCCTGTTTATTGTGTTCCTGTTATGGTATCTATTGTGCACTTCACTACCTCTTATATCAGTCTGTCTTGTCAATAAAACCTTGTTATCTCTCACTTCAATTGGGTTCTCCTTCCTAGATCCCTGACAACAAGTTCATTGTTTATTATATTTTTATACAAATCATGTCGGTTTTCTACAGTAGCCATCGTTTTAGCCCCATTAAAGTTTTACAGTATTTGTGTACTAGAGCAAGTTTTTATATTATCGAGATATGGTCAGTTTTAATATTTCGAAAACTTTTTTCAGTAAAGGTATTAGTAATTTTGTTTTGACAATGTGTTTGTCATTTTCAACAATTGTGTAGCTTTTATTCATTTTTTTTATTTCAGTTTTAGTTATTTTTAAAACATGAAAATTAAACATATTTCAATTAGTCAATATATGAATTTATTATTTTTATACATTTTGTAAAAATGTTTTTTGTTTTAATTCTAACAACCCTAACTACAACAGAAGAAAATCAGGGTAAACTTTGTAACCTGACATTTTTCTTCCATTTCAAACCTATGGGGAAAAAAAATGCTAGAAAAAAAATAACAGTTTCTACCACAGAATCCTATTCAACATAATACATGCATCGACGCTGGTTTTATTTATTCATTTATTAATGATTCAGTTCTTAATTTTACTGTAAACAGGTGAAACATGTTTGTGAAATGTTACAAGTCTTCACTTGTCCTTCATATCTGATATCTGTAAGTCAGCCAGCCCTGTGAAAACATATGTGAGTGTTTCTCTGATAGCCTCTAACTGCGTCTACACGCACTATTGACAAAAGCTGTTTACGGCAATCTGGATCATAGCGAAAAGATTCCACATCGCCCTGCCAGAGTTATTTGTGGTCTGGACAGCATGAGCATGTCCCTGATGCTTCTGTTGCTTTTAATGAGATGATAATCCACTTCCTGCCAAAGCACTGAATCTGTGATTCAAACAACAGTAAGGTGAGAGTTTCTTATGGAAGCTTATTCTCATTCCCAGATTAATGTGTCGTCATTCCATGTTTTAAAGAGGTTTAAAATCAAGATCTTGAAATATGATTGGTTTTGGCCAGAATATGGTGTACATGTTGTGTTATTTATTTATTTTCAGCTTTTTGAAAGCATGTGTGTGTGTGTGTGTGTGTGTGTGTGTGTGTTCAAAATGCTGTTTTCTTCAACTTTATTTTCCTCAAATAATCCTGTTTTTTTTTTTCATTATTATTGTGTCAAAGATAAAGAATGTAGCAAAAAAAGAAGAATAACTGTTTTTAGACTCTTATTTTGTTACACAAGCCTTTTATAAAAAAAAACACAAAAAAAACATGCTGTTCTCTTGAACTTTCTATTCCTCAAAAAATCCTGAAAAAGTTAATGTATCAGATGGATCAAAAATGTATCAATATTTGTTTTTTGTTTTGTTTTTTACACAGTTAATAATGACAAATATTTCTAATTATACATGGTGCTTTTTGTATATTTTGGAGCCTTTATGGTAAAGAGCAGCATTAGTACATACTTCAAAATATCTACTTTTATGTTCCATAGAAAAAAGGAAAAAAAATGAGTTTGAGGTTGAGTAAATTATGACAGAATTTTCATTTTCTGTTTTTAATTATCCATTTTATATAAAGACATGCAAAGTAATTGCCCTTCTTGATACTGATAATTATAAAAACAGAAACCTCAGTTGCCTCTGCAATAACAGCAAAGAAACAAATAGTCAGCGAAAGATGGAGTTCTGGAGCTCAAGTTCAAAGGCGTGTGAACGTCGCTGCTCCTCTGATGATATTCATGAATTCCAGAGCCAGTGATCAGGCCTGTGCTACCCATGACCCTCAGAAACAAAGGCCATCCAAGCCCTCACTGTGATCAGTCTGCTATCATTCTCCACACTTGAATGGGCTCTGGAAATACATTCTCTCTGTCCCATAGGACCTGACCTTTTCATATCTGAGCCTTTGAGTTTTTCTATTAGCTCTGAGGAGATTACACAGACTCAGGTCTTTCACTTCGACTGCCATTCATAACAGTTTCTTCAGACTTGACCGGATCTGATCCTGTGGATCTGTATACATATTAAACAGGATCGAATGTATTCATATGTATTTGTGAAATCAAATTGTAGCTTGCTGGATGATCTGTGCAAGTTTTAAGCCATCTTAAATTGTTCACCAAAACCAAAAAACGTATTTTTTTTGTTCAGAAATAAAGTAACACGAATTTTGAAATGTCAGAATTTACATTTAGGGTAAACTTTCTCTTTAAATTTTAAATGACAGGCAGATCAAATTCTTCTGACTGACAAAAAAAATAATGGTCAGATTCTTTGATGTGGTTGTTTACAAAGTCTATGGCTGTCAGAGAGGCAGGTGTGAAATGTGTCAGGTAGTAGGGAATCGTGCTATTCCATAAATTAATAATAATACAAAATAACTTAGAAACCCTTGAAGGCTATTTGTGCCTCCAAATTTTGTGAAGATACAATGTTGCATACAACCTGTACTAAAATATGCTGACTCCGACCTTCTTTCGTCCCTTTCTAGGACGAAAGCATCATATGCTAGCGCTGTAGCTCAAACAGCCTGAGGCAAACAGCACCACAAAACATGGGTTTGATGCCTGGGGAATGTTTGAGTGGATTAAATCTATACCTTCAATGCAAGTGAAGTGGCATTGGATAAAAACCGTCTGCCAAAGGCATTAAAGTAAATGCATCTCAGTTCCTTTTGTCAGTGAGTATGTGCAGGAGAATCATCTATCAGTTTTCAAGAATGTGATACACAGTTTCTTGCAGTTTATTCCACCAGTACTTTATATTCAATTATATAATCTATTGCATTTATTTCTCTGTCTGTCTATTTCTAAATCGATCAATCGATCAATCAGTCACACATACAGTCAGTCAGTCAGTCTTTATGTCTGTCTGCCAACTAACTAACTAACTAACTAACTAACTAACTAACTAACTAACTAACCCTTTCTTTGTCCATCTGTCCAACTAACAATTAACTAGCTAACTTCTAGCTATCTTTCTAACTAACTAACTATAACTAACTAACTAACTAACTAACTAACTAACTAACTAACTGTCAGTCAGTCAGTCAGTCAGTCAGTCAATCAATCAACCACCAATCAATCAATCAATCAATCAATCAATCAATCAATCAATCAATCAGTCTTTAACTGTCTCTGTCTGCCTGTCTATTTATCTGTCCATCTTTCCAACTTATTAACTGTCTATCAATCAATTAGTTTGTCTCTCCATCCAAATAACTAACTCTATGTAGACTTTTTTTTTTTTTTTTACTTTTTAAACCCAACATTCAGACTTTGCTTTTCTAGTTAAAAATATGCATTTCACTTTACTTTAGTTCTACGTCCTCTCATTTGAGTTTGAATTTTTGCTTAGCTCTCTGATTGTTACAAATTTTGTTTAAATCCAATGAAATGAATTGGAATTTAAAAGACATTTCCAATATCAGCTCTGACTGAAACACAACTTACCTTTTGTAACTACATTTGCTTCTTCAGATGGCCAATGAGAAGTTAAAATGATTTTAGTGCAACATATTTGGGAGAAAAGGTTTTCCCAGTACCATTCCTCCTAAATAACACTTAATTCAGTTACGTCTGAATGTAAATAACAGCTATGCATCATTGTCAGCTGATGCATGTTATTATTCAAGTGTCTGTGCGGGTTGATATGAGGGGTTTTGCCTGTGTCAAACCTAAGGTAAACCAAGGTAACTACTGTATGAATACAGAATGTGGTATTCCGAGATTATTAACCATACTAGAATATTGAAAGTGGGTGAAATATAACAGTGAATGAGCTTAAAATCTGAGGGGGGAGGCTTGCGCTAATAGGCCTTCTGAAAACTCCACTCAGCCCCTCGAGACAGCAAAGTACAGCCCTTGTAATGAGCTGCGGGAAACTGATGTTAAAGAAGGAAAATCCTGTGAAGGTAAAACGATCAAGGGCTGCTCTCCTGCCGAGCCCTGAGGCCAAACCGACACAGAGGAGCCGAAATGAAAAGGGAGGTGAAGAGGTGGAGGCGATGAATCACATCTTAAAATATGAAGTGACACACATCGGAGTGGTACATGGCAGCAGCCGCGTTATCTATACCTGACATCTCTTTGTTCAGTGCTCTCTGTTGACATAAATGCTTTGAGTTATTTAGATTGGATACTTCAAAAAGGAACATCTATTTTTCCCAAACATCCTCATAAATCTACAACGTATCATGTGGAAATGCTTACATATATTATATACTAGAATCGTACTGAATAAACCATGCAGGTGCTCGCTAATTAGAATGTCAAAAAACACATGGCGCTTTTTTACCAATATAGCGCCATTATGATGACTGTATGTTTACATATCGCATAATAGCCATACCAGATGTCAAGTTGTAGCTCTCTAATTAAACACCTGCTGGTGACAAACCATATAATACTATCAGATTTGTCATATCCGTTTTGATCATTTAATCGGGAAACTCACCTCGGTGATCTTCATTGTTACATGTAAAAGCCAATTTATCTGTTTTCACACAGGCTGCGAGCTCGGAGGAAGTGCTGGTCTTCTCGTAAACAAAATTAATGATGTGTCTGAGTCCAGACTTACTACTGTGGATGGTTTTTGTGGAAGTGGACCACACTACAATCGAGGTGGCTGTTCTGTTTAACCCTAAACAGAAGCATAAAGAGGTCAGTACTCCAGGGAGGTGATTATCTTTTTGTCTGCTTAATGGTCCTCATAGACAGGCCTTAATGAGAAATAATGAAGGGCCATAAGACCCCACATCTCCATATCCTCGGAGGAACCTTACAAGGATAGCGTTTCACCGGATACACCCGTTTCCACTGGCTGTTGTGTAATTTTTCATTGTTTATTAATCATAATTTTCTTAAGAATCTTTAATTCTGAAATTTAAAGGGACAGTCCATCCAAAAATGAACATACGGAACATATGGTCATTCTGTCGTGGAAATAAAGTCGTGTAAGTCTGAAATGAACATTTTATAGTCATACACCTTCCACAGATGATATAAATACATTTAAACCAGTGAGTGGTGGGATATTTTGCTAAAAACAGACGTATTGTGTGAGAACTTTATTACATCCAGTCTCTCTGTATCATCTCAGTGAGCTTTTATGACTTTTTATGCATATGCATCAAGATGATTTAAACGATTTCAGACGTGTCGGTGGAGAACACTTACAAACGCTGCTTCTCAAATATATCTAGATTAATGTGGACGCAGCTTCAAACTTTCTCGAGATAAACCAGTTAAACCATTACTCAATTATAGGATTGTTTACTTAATTAAAACCAGACTTGAGTTCATTGTGATCTAAATGGCATCTAGCGTGCTAATTAAGCTAATGAAAGAAGGACATTCTTATCACCAAATGAGTTCCACAAACACACAGCCAACAGCAACACATTGTGTAGATGAGCATCTTTCTGTGCATGACACTTGTAGATGTGGACAGTGATGAGCATCTCTCATTGAAACCAGGGTTATTATCCAAGTCTAAAATGAAGACTGGTTTTAAAACATGATCATGGAACTGATATACAAAACAAAATGTTGTAATACAAAAGCATCACAGTTTTCAGTTAGATATTCTATAGTAAAAAAAAAAGATTAATACATGATTCATATATTTGATTAATGCCTTATTAGATAAAGCCATCTCATCGTGTGATCTCAGCATGTCTGCCCCCATAAGAGGACCCACTCTGCGCAACACAAATCTGCTTTTATGAGTTTTCATAATGCAAGTAACATGTTTTACAAAGTGCTTTTAATTTCTGTAGGGGAAAACCTTTTAACGAGGAATTAATTACTGAGTGGACCTTTAAACTGTGTCTTCTCTGATGCCTCTTTTGATTCTTCATAAATAAAAGACCGCCTCAGTGCCACTTTTTTTTTTGCTAATTACTTTTTTGTTTCTAGAGAAAATTTTTAATGTTTTTGTCTCTTACATTCACCAAGGCTGCATTTAGTTGATCAAAAATGATAGCAACATTGTGCAATATTATTATTACAATATGAAATAACTGTTTTCTATTATACATTTTAACATTGTAATTTATTCCAGTGATACAGCATCATTTTCAGCATCATTACTCCAGTCTTCAGTGTCACATGATCCTTCAGAAATCATTCTAATATGCTGATTTGCTGCTCAAGAAATATTAATTATCATATGAATAATGCAGTTGTTGCTTAATATTTTGGTGGAAACTGTGACGCATTTTTTTTCAGGATTCTTTGATGAATGAAAAGCAAAATAATGTATTGGGATGATGTTTTTTTTTTTTTTTTTTTTTAGATTAGATTAGGTCAATTGTATCGCATCCTTAATAAATTATTGTTTTTTTTTAAGATCTGACAGACTAGCTAGATAGATAGATAGATAGATAGATAGATAGATAGATAGATAGATAGATAGATAGATAGATAGATAGATAGATAGATAGATAGATAGATAGATAGATAGATAGATAGATAGATAGACAGACAGATTGATAGATAACAAATAATTGTGATTAATTTCATCCAAAATAAAAGAATTTGTTTACATAATAAATGTGTGTACTGCGTGTGTATATATATATATATATATATATATATATATATATATATATATATATATATATATATAAATAATTAAACACACATACAGTGTATATTCATTTTTTTACATGTAATTTACAAACATATCTTTTTTCAGAAATATGCATGTGTATATTTATATATAAATAATAAATATACACAGTACACACACATATATTATGTAAACATTTTTTTGATGCGATTAATCATTTGACAGTCCTAATAGATAGATATTGATTGATTGATTGTGCTTCACATGCATCACACAACTAGCTATGTAACTGAGTTATATAGTCATGAGTTGTGTTGTCATAGCAATCATTTCACGGCTTGCTTTCTGTTGAAAATGCAAAACCCCGAAAACCTCGATTGGCACTGAAGGCTAAAGGCTATCAGTAGTGAAAGTGCTAATTTAAAAAGCTCACGGGTGCTCATCTCATCTCTCTGAAACCCGCCACATGAAATGTTTCAGGGTGTTTACAAAAAGCCTGGCTCTGGCACACTGCAGCAAGGGCAATCAGAGCAGATATTCCTCAGTGGAGGGAGCTTCTCTCTGGAATGGATGAATGCAGTGGTCAAGTTCAGAGCTCTGGCAGCCCGAGTGTCCTGGAGGTCTGGCACTCGTGTGTGAGCGTGCCTCTTCACACTGTAATTAAACCGCCCTCCTTCAAAAGTCTGTCAACAACAGAGACCAATTCAACAGCATCTACATGCCAAATGCAATGCCATCTATAGTCTGGTGGTAGCACCCAGGCTGTTTTTCTCATATCTTTAAACTTCAGTGCTAAGCCTATTGGAAATATCAGTAGTGAAGTGTATTAGATTTCAGCCGCCATCACACTGAGAAGGCGAAATAATGATGCCCTTCTTCCTGGTTGCATCTAATGCTTTTCTACTCTCATAAAGCCGGTATTGGCTGCGGTTATCCAATTAGAGTGATCCAAAATCAGTTTTGAGGAAATAATGCAATAGTTTATGGTTTGCGAGAGAAATCTGCTCACTGTTCAGCAAGGGTGGATCAATACTGTAGTATTTCCATGGTGGAAGACTGCCACCTGCTGCTAGTTTTTCCATTCCAGCCGTGCTGTACACATTTGTTAGGAGTTTTTGAGCAGCACTGCCAGTAAGTCTGTTGGATGGGCTATGCAACCATCTGTTACCGTATGTTACCGTATCATTGTTATGTTTACCAGAACATCCTTCAGAATGTGCCGTCCCCTAATCACTGTTTTGGCACACGGCGGGAATCTGTAATCTTTTATTCTTTGTAATCTTGTGTCCATATGTAAGTTGATATGTGATTTGAAAGATGTTCTGAATGGAAAGAGCTCAATTAGTCATACGTGTCACATATGCCTGCAATCTATTGCTTATGAACTAAGTTTTGTATAAAATGTATTATTACATTATTTTTCACGACATTTTATGACTTGCACAACCCATTTTAACCTGAGGTACAGGTCAAAGGTCAAAAAGTCATTTCGCACACCATGACTGACTCTCCTTCACCTTGTTTACAGACGTTTTTTTTTGTAACACTTTATTTTAAAGTCTCCTTATTATGCGTTACATGTACTTACTATTATAATAAATTATGCATAATTACATGCAATCCTGAACCAAAACTTAATCCTAACCTTAATTACATGTACATATAGTTATCTATATATCTATACATAATATAATATATACATATCTATACATATCTATACATACACACAGTTTAAAATCATTAAAAATATATTTCTCTGTGAAGGTATTTTTATTTTATTTTTTGGACCAATTGCCTTGTCTCTCTATGTCTCTCAGAAGTGAAGAAATGCTTTATTACTGTACAACTGGCTTTTAGCCTACAGCGTCATGCATACTTACATAATAAAAAGAAATGTATTGTTATGTTGAGCTTGTCAGTTGCCTGTACTTATTCTGGGTGTGATAATAATAATAATAATAATGTTTTGTTAGTGGGTGTAATTGAGCTTGTTTAAACTTGTTAATTGTATGAGATCCAGATTATATATTTTTAATGCAAAAAAAAAAATGTTGTTTTTGACAGTCTTTGGTCCTATAAATATTGGTGTAAAATTGTTAAAATATTTATATTATTCTATATTTATATTATGTATGTTAGACACACAGATATGTGTGTATATCTATCTATCCATCTATATATTGATAGATAGATAGATAGATAGATAGATAGATAGATAGATAGATAGATAGATAGATAGATAGATAGATAGATAGATAGATAGATAGATAGATAGATAGATAGACAGATAGACACACACACACACACACACACACACACACACACACACAAATAATATATATATATACACAAATATTCAACCACATTATGATAGTATAGGTAATTTCATAGCCGCCCGCACAGCCATGAAAAATCAAAAAATTTTAGTTACGTCATTACCCCCCAACATCCAGTGCTGAATGGCCCGTACCGATGACGTCACCACAGGGCGGGGTTGCGCCATGTTGAATGTTGAGAGAACAGAGAAGTGTGGGAGGATGGAGCTGTGAAGAGTGTGGGCTGCAGGAAGAAAGCTGTAGGATCTGAAGATTTAGGCGTAAACGAAAGGACTACAGAACAGAGCTTCTTTCTGAGGTCCGTCTTCCTCCATTCCCAGACGAACTGCTTGCAATAAAATAAACCCGGCAAAGTTATCTGGACAGTTCTGTTACCAAAAATTAGCAGCAGCAAGCGAAGGTAAGAGCCGGAAGTGACGTAATAGCGGGCCCGAAAGCGGAATTTTCCTTCAAAATACAGCTAGATTAAGCTAAGCTTTTAATAAAGTGTAATATACACATTGTTATAAGTTTTAATATGCCTACATTTTAAGTATACATATTTTAGAAAATTATCTCAGTCTACTTTATTGTAAATGTGACAAAATAATGTAAAATAAAGACAAATAACAAAACAATGTAACTGTTTTTATGTAATGGAACATAAATATTTTATTTCAAAATGGCGTAGCCCCGTTTTATATAATACATGAGCTATTTATTAATAATCTAAATAAACTGCACTAACTTTATGTTTCAAGATCATATTATCATTTATTAATAATTTACAGATTTAAGGCAGATTGATTAATGTAGAAATGTAATGTTTTCAAAATGTATGATGACTGTATATATGTATATGTATGTAGAATTAAGAGGAACATCTAATGTTGGCACATCATGCATCTTTATGCATCAAACATCATTAGATATAATAAAATTGGCAATTAAAACTAAACTCTAGAGATGCCTGTCAAATGAAGCTCTTTGTCATCTTTTACCTTCACCAATATCAATATTTCAGTAGTGTTTACCACTAATAATTTTATAAGATAAATAATGTATCAGCCCCACTGGCTGCAAAAACATTAGCAATATTAAATAAAGTGAATGAATACACCGGTACAGTAGACAGTACAGATTTCCAGAAACATTGCATTGTGAAGATATACCCTGCGTCCCAATCTATCCACCCTATCTACAGTAAATATTATTGAAATTTACTAATATCACATAGAATTTAGGATGGATAATATGCACTTTGATGAATGCATGTAAACAGACAGAAGTGCCTCCTCGAAAACTATTATGGAAAAAGAAAAACAGGTCACTTTGGTGCTCCAAAGATTTGCAGAATAATTAATGGAATCACTTCCTTGCAGGAGAAACACAGGAGGACTTTTGTCAGTTTGTTTTTTCTGTGTTAACTTGCTTGACTGATTCGTGGAATTCGGGATTATCTATCTGTTAATTTGATAAGCACTCACGTTTAGTAATAAATCTAGTTTTATGTTATTAATTGCATTTCTGTTCCATTTTTTCAGACTGTCACGTCCAAGCGCTTTTATTTTGAAAAACTGCATTTCCGGAGACTCTCTTGGAACTCTTGCTCTGGTCGCTGCCTTCACACTGCTGATCAAGACTAGGGTCCGACATCGCCACTCTCGCCATGGCAGGTAAATTGGCAAGTTTATGAGCTGCTCAATCAAAGACTGTATGAAATCTATTCTATTATAGCAATAGCTATTTGTTAAATTGAGCGCAGCGGTTCAACTGAAGCCATCATCAGCATTACTGAGCCACTGACAGTAGCCTAGCAACTTAGCTGCCTCGTTTCCCTCCAGTTAGCCAGCAAATCGGCTAAACTCATTTTGGTCGGGCTTTATTCACAATGTGACGATCATTTGAGTATATGGGCTTCTCTGTGGTCACGAGTGGCCCCGGGCGCAGGGTGTTTTAGTGATGAGCTAAACCTAAACCCACTCATCGTTTCTTAGCGGGATGCGCGGTTGGGCTAAGTGACGTGATGTCGGTTGTAAAATGAATGGGCACTGGGTAACGTGTACCGCTTCTCTTTTTCTGGGTATGTGCATCACCTGCCCTGATGTATAAATGTGCTTATCTCGGCCTCTTTAAACTACCTCTATTGAAGTAGCGAACTTTAACCGGCATCTGCAGAGTCATGTGAAGTGAAACCGCTGCGCCCTTCCCTCCGGGACTTTAAACCGCTAAAACCACCACCATCCTGCGATGAACATCCTCAATATTATGCTGGTTTATTAGATTTGAGTACATCGGACTTCTTTAAAAAACAGAATCGGACAGATCAGTCGTTTAACTACGGGGTGGGAGGATTCACTTGGCACTGATTGGGAAAAAAAGAAAATATATCAACCCTCCACAGACACAATTATTGTCGATTATAGGGTTAATGACTTGTTTTACATATATATAGTGTACTGTGTTTTTGAATGTGTGTGTGTGTGTGTGTATATATATATATATATATATATATGCGCATCATATATCTATGCATTCAAACTAATTCAAAATAAGTTTTTGTTTGCATAATGTGTGTTCTGTGTATATTTATGTATATATTAACAAATACACATACAGTATATATTTTGAAAATATTTAAATGTTTACATGTCCATATTTATATTCATATAATTTATATTATAATTGAATATATAAACATAACATATATTTCTGAAAAATACGCATGTGTGTGTGTATTTATATATACATAAGTACACAAACATATTACGAAACGAAACCTTTCATTTTGGATGCAATTAATTGTAATTAATCATTTAACAGCACTATATTTATGTTTATTTATGACTACTAAATGTATGTAGATTAAAAAATAGAAGATACTTTCAGAAATGGACTCAAACGTCTCTATCTCTCTCTCTCTCTCTCTCTCTCTATGTAGCCAAGTGAATAATTAGTAAGTTTGAATAATTTCTGAAAATGCTGCCTTTATTGTATTTACTATAAAATAATGATTGGCTGGATTGTTAGATATAATAGGATAATGAAAAGTACCGTTTTATTTTTAAAATCTTTGAGAAATGTCCTGATGACCTATGACATGAATTTTTAAGTGTAAATGAAATTAGGATTGCTGTGGATGTGCCGAAATTAAAATTCTTGGTCGAAGCCGAACAAAATGAAACACTGGTCCAAACACAGAACATGGTTTTAAGTAAATTAGGGGTGCTCCAATCACGATCGGCGATCATTAATGCGCATCTAGTCAGTAAAGCCAGTTCTCTAATCATTGGTCAATTCCATCAGGTGCGTGATTTCACATAGAGCAGCTGTTACTACACAGAGCCGTTATTAACTGAGAAGCTGCGCAAATCCACGTTCATTTTCAGCGTTTATTTGCGCATCTTTTCATCTGTGTGAAATCACGCACCTGATGGAATTTATTGCTGATTAGAGAACCGGCTTTACTGCCGAGATGCGCATAACGATCGACCGATCGTGATCGGAGCACCCCTAAAGTAAATTGTGCGCTCAATATAATAATTTGTTCACTCGTATTGGTTTAAAAAGAACTCTAGTAAAGTAAAAACTTCTCAGAAATGATACTCAAGTATAGTAGTGAAGTACTGTTACTCAAATACTTTTCACCTCTGCTAGCTTTTAAACTCATACTAGGGCTGTTGTTGTTCCTCTTATTGGGTCTCCTGTAGTCACTTGTTTCGTGAACAAACCCAACCAGTTTGGCGTTGCCTCAAACGGCCACTCGGGAGTTGCCTCGGCCTGTTTCTCCTCACTCATTTAAAACTGATGCAAGAGCTGTCATTTAAATATGATATGGATTATTGCGATTGTAGACAGTGTTTTCATTGTTTTCTTTTTTGTGTGATGAAAGGGCAAATTGTAGTCAAATTAGAATGTGCTGCCTTATTTCCTACTGTGAATTCCTGCTGAGCATCTTTCTTGTAGTGCTACTCTTGTATTTTTTTGTTTTGTTTGTTGTCATACGGAATGATGATTTTTAAATCAAATCCAATACTACAGAATGTCAGCAAATTGGACATTCACAAAGAGCTTGATTGACAGGCGATCTGACCAATCAGAACGCGGATGTGATCCACCGTTGAAATAAAATACTTTCTGATGTTTATCCATGTTCATTTCGTGCTTTAATCAAATATGACGGTCAGTTAAAATTTCCTAATGACCATAATTCCACAAAACCAGTGTAAATTTAGCCCATACAATGTTTTTTTTTTTTTGCCAATTGCTTAAAATATACCCAGTGACTTAAGACTGGTTTTGTGCTCCAGTGTCACATATGTGGCCTGCAACAAAGCGTAACTGGCGTTTTGTGGTTTCAGGAGCCGGAGGCGGGGGAAACGATGTGCAGTGGTGCTTTTCACAAGTGAAAGGTGCAATCGATGATGACGTAGCTGAAGGTGAGTTCCTGTCAGAATATAATCTATGGACCAGACTTTATGTGGAGAGTCAAAAGTGTGCAAAAGACATTAGTGTGTCCCCAGTGTCATTATAGACACTATAGAGTGCAACTGATTCAGAAGTAAAAACCATCCTCTCTTCTCCACTGGCAAATAGATTTTTATGATAGCTTATAAACATCTAAAGGCAGACCTGCCTATATTAGCCTCACTGTGAAATATTCTAATGGCTCCGTTTCATAAGTCTGGATCTTGATCTCTGAGTTGGATTGTGATTCTCGCATTGTTAATGGTTAGGCCTATACAGAGATTTTTGTAATTAATTTTGTCTAGCATAACTTTTATTCAGCATAGAGGGCTAGGTGGCATAGCTTAAATCAATCTTTATGATTTATGTGTTGTGTAGATGTGAAAGGGTGTTTGCCACTCAGTGATCCACGATGATCATTTTGGTTATTTTTCTTATACGACAAAGACAATTGTTAACCGTTTATTAACCATTAACCGACAAGATTATTTTAAATTAGAATTTAAATAAATTAGAAAGGATCAGTGTTTGTGACCCATTTAAAAATACTAACTTATGTTTCACATTGGGGTGTAAGATAATATCGATACACGTGAGTATCGCAATATTTTGTTTTGGCGATACTGTATCGATTCTCACCGGAATATCGATATATAAAAAAAACCATACAAGATTCATGGCAGTTTTATTTATTTCCCGACCGCTAGATGGCAGTCTTCATCTCTGTACAAATCATGAGTGACAGGAAATAGCATTAAGAACGCCACTAATGATTAGGGATGCACGATCATGATTTTTCATGGCCGATACCGATTTTTTTACAAGCAAACTGGCCGATTCCGATACCGATTTCCAATTTTTTTATTTATTATCTTTAAGCAACAAACAAGAAAGAAGGAAAGTGTGCATAAACAAGATGTTTATTTGGTATTTAATAGGCCAAACTGGCTTTTGGCTATTGAAAACAATAACAGTAACCATCTGAAATTAACGGCAGTATCTGCACAGTAAATAGCCTACATTCAATACAAACATAGATGGTACAGACATCAGCATTTAGCTTTTGTTTTTGAATTGTGTTGAAACTACAGAGAACTGGCCTTAAATTAAAAGATTAACTGTAACCGTGTGAAATTAAAGGCAATAACTGCATACTGTAGTTCTACAATCCAAACAACAAAATCAACACACATTCAATAAGATGTTTCTTAATCAGCGTTCAGTATTTGTTTTAGTTTTTAATTTGCTTTTAAATAAAAAAGGTCTTTACCAGTTAGACTAAATAAAAGTATGCTATATAAATACATTATTCCAAAATGTTAAAATCAAATAATGTTGGTGCGAATAAAACAAAGATGCAAAAAGTATTTCATTCATCCAAAAAAAAAAAAAAATTAGGGTAATGATCCACATCTATATTTTTTTACTTGAGCCAATGAAAAAAAAAAAATTATTTATTGTCTCAAGTAAAAAAAATATAGATGTGAATCATTACCCTAAAAAAAATTAATTAAATGAAAGAAACACTTTTTTTGAGTGTGCTACACCAGGTGATTTTTAAATCAAATTAAGTCTGATCTATAAAATTTCAAGGGTAAAGTAAAAATAATCATCCTAATGCAGAACTGACATTTACTTCTGGCTTTTCAAACATGTATGCAAGTTCTACTTTACCAAAAAAAAAAAAAACATTTCAGTTTTGTCACAGTTTAGTCCGTTTCGTTTCTCATCCAACACGTGAGAAGTTGATCTGAACATGTCTTCACGGTCTACTCGTGTTCAGGGCGCGGGCCGGGACAGCTTTAGTGCGCGCAGGAAAAGGGCTCTTATTTATGCGCCAGTACACCAACGGCTGATCGCTTCCTGCTATCAGTGCCTCAGACATGAAGCTCTGCATTTCCAGTGCTGAACGGCTGCCCGTGTCACAGATTTCGAAATACTTCTACACAAATGACATAGCGAACCATTACAATGTAGTCTGTGCATGCGAGCGCACTTCTGGAAAAATCGGCCGAAAAAACACCAAAAACCGGCCGATTGCCGATCACGTATTTTAATCAAAAACTGGCCGGTTCCGATTTATGGCCAGTCAACCGGTGCATCCCTACTAATGACTGCGTTAATGTAGTTCGCTGCTAGTAATGGAGGTGAAAGAATTGTCCCAGTTCATGTTTCAGTGTACAAGAGGAAGTGTGTCGTCATTTGGGCTTTTGTGGTAACGTCTACTGCAGGACTGTGGCACTCGCTCTGCCTCGGTTCCACCGCTTGCCGCGACCCGTGCGAAGAGGCTCGCACGGGCCGCATCAGGCGGGAGGGTCACCTCGCGACTGCAGCTTTATTTCATTTTGGGGGTGTTTTGTGCAGTTCGTGCAGCGCTCACGTCGCGGTTTCGGCGTTTCCATGCGGAAAATAAATACACACGGAAATACTTCAGACTTATGCGCCCTCTAGAAGCTTGCGTTCTGCAAGTGAACGTCGTTTGATTGTGCCATCTCAAAGAAGTCACTTTTACGGACTTTTAAATTAAATGTTCCCTCCTGGTGGAATGACCTGTTTAACTCAATCCAAGCAGCTGAGTCCTTAGCTTCAAGAATCGGCTTAAAACCAATCTCTTCCATCTTTATTTGACCCTCTTTAGCACTTTTAGCACTCACTATTCCAATTCTATTCTTAAAAAAAAAAAAAAAAAAACACTAGCTTGCTCTATTCTTTTTCTATTCTATCTGTTTTCTTTTTCTTTATTATATTATTTAAAAGCCCTTGCTACGTGTTCTGCATTTAAGCTAAGTGCATTGTTATAGCACTTATATATCATTGCTCTTTTGTTGATTTTGATTGCTTCCATTGTCCTCATTTGTAAGTCGCTTTGGATAAAAGTATCTGCTAAATGACTAAATGTAAACATAAAACCTGTAAATCCAAGTGGAAAGGTTCAATATCTGTATTAATTTTGTGACACAATTGTACACTGAAACTGTAAACCTTTAAATCAGGGTGGTCTTTTTGTAAAAATAAATTTTATACGTATTATACATTTAACTTAAGGATCCTGCAAGAACTTGAATTTTTCCCCTGTTACTCATACTATACAAAAAGTTGAATGTTACAAGGACTATTTATTGCAAATGCAGATCTCACTGTGTTCTGCTAACAATTTTTATGTATTTATTGCTAAGGTTTGCATATGGTGGTGTGTTTTTAATGATAGCTTTCATTACAATATATTCTATTCCTAAAATAAGAAATATACCAATATATTGCCTTGCTTACAGTATCGTAGTGTATCACAATATACCGTATATTTTAACCATGCAGCAAACCTTTTTTAAATATTTTGATTAAATTACTGAAAATAAATAAATGACTTTTTCAAACCGTTTAACTGATTGTATTAATCGGTCAAAATTCTTAATGGTTATTTAACGGTTAACTGGTTAAAATTAACATCCCTAGGTACAACATTGGTTATAGGCCAGTATTATATTTTTTTTCAGTTGATATTGCAAATGCACGATATTCGCCTCAATCAAATCTGATTGGCAGAAAATTCACTTGACATGTTCTTGCGCAAGCCAATCAGTGAAGAGCTTCTTGACACGTCCATTTAATCAGACAATAGAAGAGAGCATTAATTTAGCCATTTGTTATAAGTCTGGAGCATAGAAAACAATTCAAATCAGTTGTAGTGGTAGTTGTATTTTATTAGCATAGCTACAGAGATGCTGCTATCAATAATTAAAATAATAGTAATATCAGTGGATATATATATATATATATATATATATATATATATATATATATATATATATATATATATATATATATATATATATACAGTAGTAAAATGTAACACACACATAAATACAGGATCCTAATGTTATTCATCCTCCTTTGGATGGGGCTGTGAACCCAGACACGTCAGTGTTTGGCTTTCCATTGTATTTGGTAATTTTTGACAACAGGTACAAAACAGCGATTGTAGTTGTCTCCACCATGGTTGATCACATGGTTTTTATTCGCATAAAAACATCCCGTGAGTAATCTAGAGTGAGTGACACAATGCGCATATTCACTTCGCGTCTGGTGTGAACACACCATAAGACATACAATAAACAGTTAACAAAAAGTACCATTCATTAACCAGAATAAAAATATTTATGGTTCTGTTTGACCAAAAATACAGAAATATGTTAGACACAAATGCTTGCAGTCCCTCTTCCTGACAACATACACTTAAAACGTTCATTATTTAGTTTATCCGTGTTTTTGTTTAAATAAAATCCTAACTGAAATGTCTAGACTTTCATTTTGGGTGAAATTTACACAATACATTTTGTCATTTTCTTGCGTTTTTGTATTGCGACACGATATATTTTTACACCCAATCATATTACACAGTAAATATCTTAAATACTTAAAATATGACCCAGCCCAACTGCCTGTCATTTTTAGCTGTAAAAGATCTTCGCCTCAAGTCTCCGCTTTGTATTTTACAGGCCTCTTATCAAAGTCTCCTGGCCTGATTCAGTGACTTCGTTTCAGTTTTGTCCCCCAGGGAGGTCAGACTTAAACAAAGGGCCATTGCATTCTTCTTTTCTCCTGCTTTCTTCTGCTTTACTGGTTTATAAAGGGTTAAACTGCTGTGAGTCAGTCTACAGCCCGTTGTCTCAGAAGCATATCTTTTGGCAGGAATCTGGATTACAAATCTGCATGCCACAGTGCCTTCTTATTTAAAGATTCATCTCGTTGAGTCAGTCAAGTGACTTTTGAGGCTTAACATGGTTGAAGGAATCGCACATTAAATTATGACAGCGGAGGGTGTTTTTGGCAAGATCCCAGTGGCTGTTGAGATGAATCAGTTCTATGTATCTTTTGGGGGGACGAGGGTGGATGAAATCTGACAGATGTTTCTGTTTCTGCCTGTCCTACAGCCGACATCATCTCTACTGTGGAGTTCAACCACTCAGGGGAGCTGCTAGCCACAGGGGATAAAGGCGGCCGAGTTGTCATCTTCCAGCAAGAGACTGAGGTGAAGGATCTGGCCGTTTCGTAGTAACATTATATCCGCTTTCATTCCCGCTTATGTCTTTCTCACAAAAATGTGCTTTTCTTTTTGCAGAACAAGAGTCAGTCACAGTTCCGTAGTGAATACAACGTTTACAGCACATTTCAGAGCCACGAGCCTGAGTTCGACTACCTGAAGAGCTTGGAAATCGAGGAAAAGATTAACAAGATCCGCTGGCTACCGCAAAAGAACGCTGCACAATTTTTGTTGTCCACAAATGGTTAGTAGAGCAGTGGGGCTCTGTGGAGTCAGACCAATCAAATCTCTGTATGTGATGTGAACCTTGAACTCTAGGAGTTCATAACAGAAATGCTGGGGGTTCTATTATGGTTTATTAGATAGAAAATGCCAGATTGTGTCATTTATAGTTTAAAAGGAAAACAAAATAAAATCTTATCATTCTAAAATTCTCCCCAAAAAATGCTATTAATAATCAAACTGAAAAGAAAACAGATTCTAAAAATTCCCAAGAAGTTGTTTGTAATTAGAAAAAAGCCAGATGAAATCTCATTTTTAAATCCTTCAAATATAGATGTATCTAATTAATAATTAAAAAAGTTCAAAACCTAGTTCTAAAATTCTCTCTAAAAATGTAATATGTAACTTAAATATATATTTTTTAAGTGCATGTTAAATTATTTACAAATTTATTGTCTATGAGTATTTGCTGAGAATAGCTACCAGATGCAGATAATTCCAAAGTTTTACATTTCTGTGGTTCACAAAAACATATATTTTTTTATTTTTATTTTTTGCTAACAAATACCCAATTAGCAAAACAAATCTTGTATTTATTTTATATAAAGACTTAATTATTATTTATGGTTTTATATGACCCTTAATATCAAGTAAACCTTTAAGTATCTGTAAACTGTAAAATTGCTGTCATGTATCACAAAATAATGTATCATTTATTGTGATTTATTCTTATCATTTGTTTAATCACTTTGGAATTGAAGTGTTAAACGATAACTTAATCTTTGAGGTTAGTTCTTTTGGTCCTATGGCTTTAAAAGTGCAGCACTGTACAGACTGATTTATACTTACTATACAGTCAATACCAAATCGCTATTTTCAACTGGAGATGCATTTAATAACTTCCATGAGTTGATGTGAGCTCTGCAAATTCTCCAGATTTTTCCCTGACTCACTGATGCGTCTCCATGCTGTCTAAAAATATGACCTCTCCGACGTGTTATGCAACCGGTGTGTATTTAAGATTTGAATAGAATGAGTGCACACTGGAGGACGAATTTTGTGGGACAGAGTTCAGATTAGATGTGGGAAAAAATTTTCCAGATGTTTTCAAAATTTGGTGAACTGTAAACTTGATTTGTTATACCAGTCAAACTGCCTCTTGTTGCTAATGGAAATAGGCTTGGTTTATTTTTTTGTGGCTCTCACGATTATTTTTAGCATGAGTCAGAGGGCAGATCCCACATTAGAAGGTGACGTTATTCTGTACTTTTGATTGCAGATAAAACTATAAAGTTGTGGAAGATCAGTGAACGTGACAAGAGACCAGAGGGATACAATCTTAAAGAGGAGGATGGGCGCTACAGAGATGCTGCTACCATCACAACTCTACGGGTGAGTCACGCACGCACTCAAGAACACAAAACCAAACATAACTATAGAGTGTATAGCAAAAATAGATACAAATCTGGTATAATTCCATAGAAGAAAAATTATTTGCTAAAAACAGCCACAGAAACTGGCACTCAAGAACAGGGCTGGGATAATAAATCGATGCATCGTAAATGGAGAAATGATTCCGCAATGATTCAGAGATCTACAGAGTCAATCGCAATTCTTTCTCGAGTCGATTCTGAGCTTAGTTTTGAACCGCAGATGGGACTGCATTCTTTAGAAACAGTCGTTGAATGTGTGGATAAAAGCTAGATTAGAGCGCCAACTGCTGTTCTAAATCCAAGCTCCGAATCGATTCCAGAGAGAATCACCATGCATTCGGATGATCTCAGTATCAATCCACTAATCAATTTTACATCAATTTATGGTCACAGCCTTACTCAAGAACATTGGTATTGAATATTAGAACCGGTTTTATGCATTTACGCTACCATTGAAACATTTGGGTTTAGTAATTATTATTTTTTTTTTTTATATATAAAACACAGTAAAAGCAATCGTATTGTGATATTACAATTTGAGAACCGTATCAGCAACCATTACTCCAGTTTTCAGTGTCACATGATCCTTCAGAAATGATTCTAATATGCTGATTTGCTGCTTAAGAAATTTGATCAGTGTAGAAAAGTCGTGCTGCTTTACATTTTTTTGGAAACTGATGATATTAAGTTAAATAGAAGATTCAAAAGAGTAGCATTTAAAAAACAGCCAACAATTTACTAACCCCAAATTGTGAAAGGTAGTATGTATTTGCTCTCCAGTTGTGTTCTTGTTCTCAATGACTGTTATATATTCATGAAAGCGATTGTTTTTGGCCTCTTTGTGCAGGTGCCAGTATTCAGGCCTATGGATCTCATGGTGGAGGCCAGTCCGCGGCGGGTCTTTGCCAACGCCCACACCTACCACATCAACTCCATCTCGGTCAACAGCGACAACGAGACCTATCTGTCTGCAGACGACTTGCGCATCAACCTGTGGCACTTAGAGATCACAGACCGCAGCTTCAGTATCCTATAAAGGGAAATATGCATTATTTTGGAGGATATAAAGGAGCATTGTTGTTGATTTGGGTCGTGAATGTCATGTTGAAATGTCTCCTGTCACCTCTTAGTGTTTTATGTGGCTTTAACTCTGCATCAGACATTGTGGACATAAAACCAGCCAACATGGAGGAGCTGACGGAGGTGATCACAGCTGCAGAGTTCCACCCTCACCAATGTAACACGTTTGTCTACAGCAGCAGCAAAGGCACCATCCGCCTGTGTGACATGCGTGCATCAGCACTTTGTGACAAGCACTCTAAATGTGAGTTATATGTGCTGGCTGCATCATATATGCCACTTATTCCAATAGTTTATACTGTGATGTCGTGTTTCGTCGTATAAAGGTGTTTGTTCCTCCTCTGCTTTGTCTAGTGTTCGAAGAACCTGAGGACCCCAGCAACCGCTCTTTCTTTTCTGAAATCATCTCCTCCATCTCAGACGTGAAGTTCAGTCACAACGGCCGCTACATGATGACCCGAGACTACCTGTCTGTCAAAATCTGGGATCTAAACATGGAGAATCGACCCGTTGAGACCTACCAGGTGAGTTAATAAATGGACAGAGCAGCTAGCAATCTTAATTTCATTAGTTTTTTGCTCATTTTTTCCAATTGAAATATTACCTATAAAGCCACAGCAGAGCTGTAGTGCTTTTTCCAAGCAATGCACAATTTTTGAGTGAATGGGTGACCCAATGATTTAATGGGCTATTCATAAACATTTACTTAATTCCTGAATGAATCGCCTGTTTAAACCAGTCAAATGAATAAATGACTGAATCATGAATCATTAAATTAATGATTTAAGACATTTATCACCATCCACTAGCAGTTTTTTAATATATAATTTAATAATAAAAAAATTACAATAATTTCATATTTCCATAATAATAAAAAAAGCATTAAAGTGAAAAGTCACCTGAAAATGTAAATTTAAATTTAGTGATTTTGCAATTGGGTACTATGCCTTGTCCAAAGAGGCGGACTTTGTTTGTAGCAAAAGATGATTATATTTGGTAAAGGGCTAGTTCACCCAGAAATTTTAGTTGTCATTAATTACTCCCCCTCATGTCATTCCATACCTCCCCTAGAGTTAAACATTTGAGTTTAATCATTTTCGAATCCTTTCAGCCAATCTCTGGGACTGGTAGCCTGGTAAATGTATTCTTGTAACTCTGTGATATTTTGGTAGAACTCCTGATGTCTCATGGACTATTTTACTGATGTTCTTAATACATTTTTGTCTGTTGATCGTGGTAATATCCTTTCTGTCTATGGAAGGGTCAGAGACCTCTCAGATTCCATCAAAATCAACTTAATTTGGGGTCTCACAGGCTTGGAATGACATGAGGGTGGGTAATTGTTGACAGAATTGTTTTTGGGGTAAACTATCCCTTTAAATACCAATGAATTAACTGAAGTGACATTTTTGAAAGTAAGGTATTTAAGTAACTGACCAATAACATTGTCATTGCCATTAAATTGAAATTACTGAACCTCAACAGGACTCTGATTTAAAAAATAAATAAAATAAAATGTAAAATGGATATCATTCAAATATATATATATGTATCTATGGATGGACACACACATTGACAGACAGTCTCTCTTATACACGCACACAAACGTCATTAAAGAATCCTGGAAAAAAATTGTATTGGTTTAAAAAAATAAAAATAAAAAAATTAACGGTTTCAACCAAAATATTAAGCAGCCAACTGTTTCCCCATCAAAATTTATAAGAAATTGTTCTTGCGCAGCAGATCATAATTTTAGAATGTAATGTGTATATATGTAATGTGGTAAATATAAATTGACAATACATTGGTATTTTGCTCTACAACACATGCCCATACCAAAATTGTGAATTTTGAAAGTTAAGTCCATTTTTTTATTTTTTATTATGTTTGTAATAAGCATATATGTTTAGTTTGTTTTACAACATCATCAGATTATGTTTCCCACAACCCTTATTTTACTCATGAATTGAAAAACCCCATTATAAAAACTCATAGTAAAATCTATGGAAAATTAGTCTTTGGGTTTTGCTGTCACTCATTCAGCACTCTTAATAGAAAATTCCATTATATGTACGTAAAGGCTACTTTAGTCAACATTAGGGGGCGCTACCTGCACTATTTAAAAGTGTAGGATTAAGGTTGATCCTACAAGTCAGCAGTTTTGCCTCAACCGATTGGGACCCACCCAGATATTTCTGATTAACATTGATGGCTTAGATGAGTTCATCATGGATTATTAGTCATTTTTCTGTACTTCAGCATCAGGTTGATTCATTGCCTCTGATACAGCAGTGAAGTTATAACTGGAGATCATAGTGTTGTGTGTTTGTCTTCCACAGGTCCATGAGTACCTCAGGAGTAAGTTGTGCTCTCTCTATGAGAACGACTGCATCTTTGATAAATTTGAATGCTGCTGGAACGGAAATGACAGGTTAGACTCCTCACACCTACATTTTATCATTTCCATAATAGAAGTGTGTTCTAAATTTAAACTCTTAAAAGTAATTTCAATTCAATTCAAGTTTATTTGATTAGCGCTTTTCATGACGCAAACTGTTGCCTAGCAGCTTTACAGAAAATTAAAGATTCTACATTATATTTAGCAATAACTTATCACTGGTGACTATCTCAAGTTGTCATCCATAAAGCAAAAGTAAGTAGTTTTGTATGTTGTCTAATAGGGATGGGACGGTTTGCTGAAAAAAATCGAACTGTTCGTTTCTCCACACACAGTTCGGCACGCGCAGGGACCGTGGTTCAACTTAAATCTGACAAAGCATCTGTAAAATGGTTTGCTATAAATAACACGTAAAACAAACAGGGTTCAGCTAATATATATTTCTGTTTATGCATGTGCATTCTAGCTTCCCAGACATTACAATAACAGCGATGGGGGGGGGGAAATAAAACAAATAAACCGTGGACAAACCATGCACTCTTGTTCTTAGTGAATGCCGTATGCTGGAATATGAGCACTCATTTATTCCATCATCATACGGGTACTGATAACGCACACACACAGGTTAGACCTGAACAACACATGTTGATATCCGTTTTTAATCTAAACTCATTTAAGCTTTGTCAGTTTAAACATTTACAGTAAGTGCCAAAGGACGCAAGCTCGCGTGCACAGTGAGAAGATTTGTACATGTGCTAATCCGAAGCGCAAACCCGTGCTTCAGAACACGCGCAAATGTTAAGCTCTCTTTCTGAAGTATTGTTTAAATGGACAAATTCACCCAAAAAATGTCAAACTGCCCATCTTGGTAAGTATCCTACAGCGGACTGGCTGAATGTAGGCCTACTCTATCAGTGCACTGTATCTCAGTACATTGTCTTTATATTAAGTGAAAAGGAAAAACAAATAAATCACTCACTGCTCTTGATTGAAAAGATTTAGTAACTTTAACAAAGAATAAGCTTTAATGAGTGCACTTTATTTTACAGTACGTGTACTAACATGTACTTATAGTGTACTTACAGTGTATTTATCTAAGAAAGTTCTGATAATACAAGGTAACTACATGGGGTAGAGTTTGGTTTAGGGGTAGGTTCAGGGTTAGTACCTAGTTATTACATAGTTATTGTAATTACTATAATAAGTACCTAGTATGTACATGAGAAACAGGACTGTAAAATAAAGTGCTACCGCTTTAATTTATACAGTCATATATGCAATGTTATTTTACTTTTGATTACTTTATTCAAATTCTGTACCTAAAAACTGTACCTAGACTCCCCCCCCCCCCTCAAAAAAAAAAACATAGCACATACCAAACTGTACCGAAACCATGACTCTAAAACCGTGAAACAAACTGAACCGTGAAAAAGTTGAACCGTTCCATCCCAATTGTCTAAGGGTTGGCATCATCTGAGGGTCTTCTGGGGGGTTGCCATCATCTCTTCTCAGGTGTTTGGTCATCTTAGTTCTTTTGTAAGGGCTGGATCCAGATTAAAGCTTCTGTAATTCCTAGTTACCATGGGATGTCGATCCTGTGGCAGAAACAGAGAAGGTAATAGGGAAAAATTCTGGACGTTATCAGGAAGACTATTCCAGAGTTTGGGTGCCAAATATGCAAAAGCTCTACCTCCTTTAATAGGCATTGCTATCCTAAGAACTACCTGTGACCTTGGGGAACGGGATGGATTGTAGCGTGATAGATTATTTGAGAATTGGCTTACTAGTCATGTGGAGCGTAGCGTCCTGGAGATGTTGTTGTTGATGTTGACTCTATTGGGGTGCAGGCCATCAGTGTGAAAAAGCCTAGGATGCTCCCAGAAAAGATTCCAATTATTAACAAAGAGCAGTTTCTGTTCTTTAAAGTGGTCCTGACACGATAATCATTGTCACAAGTGATTTGCTGCATACCGTCTTGATCAGGCTCCTGAAGTCCTTCTTCAGAGTCTCTGTCTGCTGTAGCTTGGTGTCATTAACCCCTGCATGAAGCCCAACCGCTACGATGCTCTTGTCGCCCTTCAGGATCGTGGCTATCTGCACAGAAATATCGAGAACATGAGCACCAGGGAAACAGTGAGCGTGCACTTTACCTTTAGCAAGGGTAGCATGGTAGTTCTGGACAATGTTTCTGACGATCACAGGGTCGTGTTCCGTCACCCGGAAGAGTGGGCGAAGTGGTTCCGGATCTCGAAGACAGGAGGTAGCGGAGGGGGAGAGGTCCTCGCGCAGGGCTTGGTGCACGTCTTCCTGTCTACCAAGCCCCATAAAATACCACTAGCTTTTGCTCTCAGACTCATAAAAGTGTCAGCAAAATATAGGTCTAGAGCATGCAACGTCAACTGGCGGCCCGCGGGCCAAATCCAGCCCGCCAGAGATTTCCATCCGGCCCCCAGAATAATACTGAATTCAGGAAAAGCCTTGTAAGAGGAAAAAGTTTAGGGCTGATCCGAATACCATTTTTTGAGCTTCGAAGCTTCGGTAGTAATGAACATCGACTATTCGAAGCTTCGGAGAGAGGGTCTGAACATATTTTTCTCTCTGATAAAGGCAGGAATCTGTGTCTGTATGTCCGTTTGCATTTTTATTATTTCAAGAACCGTTCATCCAGTCGACTTCACAAGGGAGTGCAGTGTCGCATTTGGTGCAATATAGATGGACACGCGAGATGCGGCACATTCAGAATTGATAAACTTTTAGTAAACTACAGTCAGAACAGCGCGAGCGGGAAGCGGCGCACCTCACGCGGGCAGGGCTTATGCTCCAAGAATGGACAATGCACTAGTGATATAAAACGCACACACACAGGTCTGTTAAATTAAGCAATACTTTTAAGGTAGTCTAATATTTTTCTGACTAACAAATTGGCACAGTAAGGGTAGATTTAAATAAAGAAAAACGAAATTTAAATAAAGAAAAAACTAAATTTAAATAAAGAAAAAAGCTAATTTAAATAAAGAAAAACTAAATTAAGTTCAATTAAAAACCAGATTAATTTAGATTGATAATAATGGGTAAAAATTCTAATACATTTTTTCTATTGTTCTATTTTCCACAATGTCAAAGCAACAAAACACAAGCTCAGACATGCACTTCGGTCCATACAAACTCCGCTGTTCTGCGCTCTAGCCAGAGAACACGCCCTTTGCTGGAACACGCGTCGGTTCTATTTCTGTTGTGCTGTGTTGACGCCTCAGATTGTACTCTTTAGCGACAGCGACAGTTTCGTTGCAAATGAGGCACACAGGTATAGCATTTCTAAAAGTAGGCACTATGAATACATACTTATCAGTCCATTCTTCATTAAAACTACGGTTCTCTGAATCAACTTTTCATTTAAGGCTCTTTGAGAGTGCCATTTTTCATTCAAATATATTCAGAAGGCCTCAAATATAGTTGATGACCCCTGGTCTAGAGGGTCTAGAAGCAGTGACGTTGCATTTATCAGCAGAGTAAAAACGGTACTCTGTTGTTATTCCACTTCTAAACTACTAGTTTCCAACAAAATTCTTTTTTCCCCCACCAAATCAGAAGTCAAGATTCACATACAATTTTTTAGATGAACTTTATATTCATCCAAGAATCTTGAGTACATATCACAATTTTAAGTAGCCCAGCTTTTTTCAACATTGATAATAAGAAGAAATGTGTCTTGAGCAACAAATCAGAATATAAAAATGATTTCTGAAAGAACACTGAAGACTGGAGTTATTATGCTGAAAAAATATATTTGCAGAAGCAATTTATTCCTGATCCAAATCTGTAAAGTACAAAATGGCTATTTTAAACTGATAATATTTTTACAATATTGTTTTACTGTCTTCTTAAATGGTCTTTTGTGAGCATAAAACACTTCAAAAAAAGTATAAAAAAAGTTACCAACCCCAAACATTTAAAAGGCCATTCATAATAGCTATTTTAGCTTAATTATACTATAGCTGCAAATAAAGTATGAATAATTAGGAGAGTACAAAAATATTTCCAGTTCTATCAAGTTAGCTTTATTGTTTTGTTTGCATGTTTTGAGAAAATACAGCAGGGTAAAATGTATAGTGTATAGTTATATAACGAATTCAAGATGAAGTATTGTAGGTACGTCTGTAATAAAGGATCATTTTCTATTTAAGACACACTTCTTGAGATTTAAAAGCTGACCATCAGTCAATCAGTAAGGTGGCAGTCAACATTTAGGCCAGCTGCTGTGCCTGCGTGACTCCGTTGGGGCCCAGACTGGCTCTTATCTGGAGGGAACCTCTAATCACTCTCAGACAGACTGAATGCTGGTCAAGGGCAGTGGAAGATTGGGTTAGCATGTCATAAAGACACATTAGTGCTATTGAACGCACTCTTCCTCAACTAGTCAACGACTTAAGTCATGCCTATATTTGGACTACTAGCCAACCATCCTGTTCTATTCCCAGAAATCTGCAGTTTTCCAATTACTAGCCTAGAACTAGCTGAGGCAGCACTAGGGATGTTGAAATTAATCGTTTCTATAATGCATCGCAGTGCAGACGAGTACGATTCGGTAACTGTTTACTAATAGACCATAACCGATTATAATGTTCTGACATCATTTGTCACATGCGTGCTTTTTCATGGTAGCATACAATGGTGAGAGAGGTGAGACGCAAGTGCAAGTAATTAAAAATGCTCCAACTACTTTAAAAGCCGATTAATGGTAATACCACTAACTTGAGAAATCACATCAGCTGTTTTCACCCTGTTTTCACCCTGAGCTGTTAATGCCTGTGAGTGCAAAGGTAGACCCAGCTCAGACAAAAATCATACATACAAGAAGCATGCTTTCTTTAAGCAGGTACAATTAAAGGTTCAGTTCCTATATCTGACTGCTGGTATTTAATGACAAAATTGTAGGCTATACATGTGAAGTACAATTGAAAATAGAGGATGCAGTGAATTGTCGATGCATCGTGATATTGAATCAAACCAAATCGATGATATGATCATCATAATTGAATCGAACCATGAGACCAGTGTAGGTTCACACCCCTAGGTAGCAAAAAGCAAAAGTTTCTATGTGAATTTTACTTCACTTTTTTTTTACAAAAAATAAATAAATATGGATGCTACAATACAATTTTTTCCAAAAACCTATCCGATCTGAACTTGATCATCAAAGAATAGTATGCTCAATATCGGATTTGGATATGTCTTGTCTGACTGATACCTGATCCTGCAGAAAATACCAGTATCGGAGCCGATACCGATACTGAGTATCAGATTGATGCATCTCTTAACATAAAAATACAATAGCAGTCTTTTATTTATATATATATATATATATATATATATATATATATATATATATATATATATATATATATATATACATGTGTGTGTGTATATATATATATACATATGTGTGTGTGTATATATATATATATATATATATACATATGTGTGTGTGTGTGTATATATATATATATACATGTGTGTGTGTGTGTGTATATATATATATATATATATATATATATATATATATATATATATATATATATATATATATATATATATATATATATATATATATATGTGTGTGTGTGTGTGTGTGTGTGTGTGTGTGTGTATATACACAGTTGTGGCCAAAAGTTTTGAGAATTACATAAGTATTAGTTTTCAAAAAGTTTGCTGCTAAACTGCTTTTAGATCTTTGTTTCAGTTGTTTCTGTGATGTACTGAAATATAATTACAAGCACTTCATACGTTTCAAAGGCTTTTATCGACAATTACATGACATTTATGCAAAGAGTCAGTATTTGCAGTGTTTGCCCTTCTTTTTCAGGACCTCTGCAATTCGACTGGGCTCTCAATCAACTTCTGGGCCAAATCCTGACTGATAGCAACCCATTCTTTCATAATCACTTCTTGGAGTTTGTCAGAATTAGTGGGTTTTTGTTTGTCCACCCGCCTCTTGAGGACTGACCACAAGTTCTCAATGGGATTAAGATCTGGGGAGTTTCCAGGCCATGGACCCAAAATGTCAACATTCTGGTCCCCAAGCCACTTAGTTATCACTTTTGCCTTATGGCACGGTGCTCCATCGTGCTGGAAAATGCATTGTTCTTCACCAAACTGTTGTTGGATTGTTGGAAGAAGTTGCTGTTGGAGGGTGTTTTGGTACCATTCTTTATTCATGGCTGTGTTTTTGGGCAGAATTGTGAGTGAGCCCACTCCCTTCGATGAGAAGCAACCCCACACATGAATGGTGTCAGGATGCTTTACTGTTGGCATGACACAGGACTGATGGTAGCGCTCACCTTTTCTTCTCCGGACAAGCCTTTTTCCAGATACCCCAAACAATCGGAAAGGGGCTTCATCTGAGAATATGACTTTACCCCAGTCCTCAGCAGTCCATTCACTATACTTTCTGCAGAAGATCAATCTAACCCTGATGTTTTTTTTTGAATGATAAAACACAGTGGACCAACACCAGCAGCTGACATGGCACCCCAGACCATCACTGACTGTGGGTACTTGACACTGGACTTCAGTTATTTTGGCGTTTCCTTCTCCCCAGTCTTCCTCCAGACTCTGGCACCTTGATTTCCGAATGACATGCAAAATTTGTCCAAAAGTCCAGTGCTGCTTCTCTGTAGCCCAGGTCAGGCGCTTCTGCTGCTTATTCTGGTTCAAAAGTGGCTTGACCTGGGGAATGCGGCACCTGTAGCCCATTTCCTGCACACGCCTGTGGCTCTGGATGTTTCTCCCCCAAGGTCTGGAATCGGTCCTTCTCCACAATCTTCCTCAGGGTCCGGTCACCTCTTCTCGTTGTGCAGCGTTTTTTGCCACACTTTTTCCTTCCCACAGACTTCCCACTGAGGTGCCTTGATACAGCACTCTGGGAACAGCCTGTTCGTTCAGAAATTTCTTTCTGTGTCTTACCCTCTTGCTTGAGGGTGTCAATGATGGCCTTCTGGTCAGCAGTCAGGTCGGCAGTCTTACCCATGATTGCGGTTTTGAGTAATGAACCAGGCTGGGAGTTTTTAAAAGCCTCAGGAATCTTTTGCAGGTGTTTAGAGTTAATTAGTTGATTCAGATGATTAGGTTAATAGCTTGTTTAGAGAACCTTTTCATGATATGCTAATTTTTTGAGATAGGAATTTTGGGTTTTCATGAGCTGTATGCCAAAATCATCAGTATTAAAACAATAAAAGATCTGAAATATTTCAATGGTGTGCAATGAATCTAAAATATATGAAAGTTAAATTTTTATCATTACATTATGGAAAATAATGAACTTTATCACAATATGCTAATTTTTTTAGAAGGACCTGTATATTTGTGTATATGTATATATATGTTTGTGTGGGTGTGATAGATTTAACTTAGTGTTTTTTGTTTTGTTTAAGTATTTCATAAACTTATACTTTTTTACATCAATACACTAGTGTACATAATTTGAAAAAAAGGTAAAAATTAAAGATACTTATTTCAATGTAGAAGCATCAAATGTTAGCTGGGATTCCGATGATGTCAATTATTTACATTTTGTTGCTAAGTTATAAAGTAATTAGTACGTTTTCAATTCTAAAAACTTTTTAAAAAAAGTTATTTTACGGTAAAATTACCTAAATTGTCTCATTATAAATAGGAATATGCATTAAATTGATCAAAAGTGGCATTCATGACAAAATAATAAAATAAATGCTGTTCTTTTGAAATTTTTAATATAGAATTTTAGTCTTTTACCGGTCAAATTCCAATCATGTTTACAGTGAGGTTTATTAACTGTTACTGTAACTCTTCTTTTGTCCTAGTGTGGTAATGACTGGATCCTACAACAACTTCTTCCGAATGTTGGACCGCAGCCAGCGGCGGGACGTCACCCTGGAGGCTTCGCGCGAGAGCTGCAAGCCCCGGCAGGTCCTGAAGCCGCGCAGGGTTTGCGCGGGCGGCAAGCGAAAGAAGGATGAGATCAGCGTGGACAGCCTGGACTTCAACAAGAAGATCCTACACACCGCCTGGCACCCGCAGGAAAATATCATCGCTGTGGCAACCACCAACAACCTCTACATCTTCCAGGAAAAAGTGAACTAAAACTGTCGTCATGGGGAAAGAAAACCTCCGAACCCCTCTCTCTCTCTCTCTCTCTCTCTCTCTCTCTATGTGAAAATGAAAAAAAAGACTAGCAAAAATCATTTCTGTGATAGCCACCATAATCACATAACCAACCTTGGCCTACTCCAGGACAGAATGAACTAGTCGAGCCAACTAGCATCTGCCAATACTGAGTAAACTGGTTCAAACTGGTCTGGAGAAGAGCGCAACCTGGCCTCGGCCTCTGTGGCACCATGACACGCGCCTTGCTCTGGTGATGTTGTGCCAACCTGTCTGTACCCTCCATCCCTTTACCCACAACTCTGAGCCCAGGGACAAAATGGGCGGCAATCTGACAGATTTCAACCATGCGCTTTTTTTTTTCTTTTTTTTTTTTGGCTTTGTTTTTTTTTTCAAGTTGTCTGTATAAAAACTAATTTGAACTCATGTGTATGTGTCCCTGTGTCCTTTAATCCTCCCTATGTATTTTGTGCCATTGTAACCTTTTTTTAACCTTCTCAGAGAAACTGCCAAGTTGTTTAGTTTGTTTTTATTCTGTTTCAAGAATAAGTGTTTCTCTTTCTTTTTTTTAGCTCACTACTTATTACATTTCATTCTGTCCCATTACACTCCATTACAGCTACAAAAGGTTTCAGCTGTTTCCTTTCAGATATCCACACACTCACCATCACAGCGGCCCAAAGAGCTTTTCCTGTTCTTTGTTTTTTTTTTTTTGGCACAGACGGCATTGCCGTGTTTGCTGTAGTAGTTTAACATCTACACTTGTTCAAGCACATAAACTCCAGTTGGACTGCTTGCTCATGTACGAGTCATTCAGCCTTGCAGGGTTTATTTTCCTTTGTGATCCATGTCCAATTTCTGTCTTTACTCTCTCTATCTCAAGAGTTACAAGTTGAGAAAGATTATAGAGATTATGATATCAAAATGGTATTTATAAACGGAACAAACAATTAAGCAAGAGTCATGTCCTCTTCTTTGTATTTACAAAGCATGCCTGGGGCAAAATTGAAATGCTTTTTGAGCGTGACGTCAAACTATTATAGGATATTAAAGGCTTTTGAGAACCATGAGGGATGTTCGGTTGACCATTTGCATATATGATAATTTTAAACATTGCTTCAAGGATTTTGGAGCTTAATATCCACTCTTAGATTTATAAAATCACTACAGATTAACAACATTGATCGGCTCTTTTTAATACCGGATTAAAAAAAAAAAAAAAAACTGCATGGTAAGGGCAGAAAAATGCCCACAAAATGAGACCTCAACATGCCAGGGATGTATGGATGGCTATTTTATCATTTCCATTAGTCATTAGTGCCAATTGAAGGTTTACTAAAAATTACTTTTATTTAAAATGGATTTTGCTTATTATTTTAATAGTCTCAGGGAGCTTTTACACAACAACAACAAAAAAAATGGTTTCAAAGTGCAATTCTTGAAAATGCCAATTATCATCTCTGTGTGAACTATAAAAACCAACATTTGGGAAAAAAACGTGATGTCATGCAATTACGTGTCTCTAGGTGTATGTGCAGGCATGTTTAGTTTCTTTACAAAGCGCTATTGCTTACTACTTGCCTGGCATGGATAAGAGTCTTTTCCATGTGAATGGCGATTTTTTCTTGTCAAACATTTTCATTTTTGTTACGCAACTGTTTTGTAAACGTATGCTTCGACAATCTTTTATTTATTTATTTTTTTCGTTTTTTTAATATAAAATACTATGGTCAGAATGAGGACTTAACTGTTCAGATGGAAATCATAATAACAGTAACCTTATCTGTTTTGTAAATTTATACTGTTTATCAAATTGTGAACAAATCGTCCATGCATAGCTTTCAACCTTCATTCAATCATCAGCCTATTTAGTGCTAGAATCATGAGTATATAAATATATATATATATATATATATAGTGTGTGTGTGTGTGTGTATAAAATATATATTTTATTTTTTTAATAAGCCTTTTCACTTTAATATACGTCAAAATATGCGAGAACAGTTGTTATCTGAACCATAGATGCGCATACAATTAAATGGCTAAAGTTTGCAATTTGTTACCAGTATCGGGGTACATTTGGAGAGGTGACTAGAAGAAAACATTCAAATGCAAAGTTACTAATGAAATTGAAAAAGATTTGAGAAAGTGATCATTATTGGATGACTTGCAGGTAATTAAAAAAGTATCAGCAACAACAATATATATTTGTTTTAAGAAATATATGTTAAATAGGCTTGCCATACGTCATTTTAGTTTTTGACAGACTTCGTTCATAATACGCGTGCGTTTTTTATAAATAAGCAGCCATTACGTAATGTTAGTGTCTTTGTTATCAGATATGAACACATTTGCGTCATGTTAGCGCTCCAGGAAACCTCCTCTCCCATAACAGTTCTGAGGTCAGCCACTGAAAACAGTTATTAACGAACTTAAAAGCACGCCTCCACATAGCGTCCGATCCGTGATCAGGCTCCGTTATGCATGAGCGCGCAGGTCCAAATGTGCGTGTGTGCGTGCGCGTGCGTGCGCAGAGTGTGTTCGTGCGGTGCTTACGGACAGTCTTATGCAAGACGCCCAACACAGAGCCACGATGTCCGACGCTGCTGCTCCAGTAGACAACAACGGGGAGCCTGGGTTAAACGGTATGTACAGCCGGAGCACCTCGCTGTATTGCACTGACATCTATACAATCTGTTAGATAAGCCTTTGACTTGGCTGTATTGATATTTTTTTATACTTTTGATTATTTTACTTCATGTAAAATACTCTTTTTTTAGTTCCAGTCAACATTTCTTTGCCATAAGGAGGGCGGGGTTTTCTGTCATATAACTTCGTCATGTTTATTGACAAGCGTTCTGTCCAATGGCCGTTGAGGTTGTGTGTTGAGGCGGGTCTTAAAAAGTGATTGACTTTGAACGTAAACCAATAGTATGACTATACGTTTTCAGAAGGCTGGCCTAAGCAGATGTCAACAAGGCGAGAACTAGAGCAACTCGATAATGGAGATTGTGGATGCTTGAAACCCCATTATTTTTATTCGTGTAATAAATATGTGACACATACCCGTGTTTGTCCGGTGTGTTTATAAGAAGAGGCTCAAAGAATTTTTTTTTTGTTCATATCTCTTTGACATGCAATGCACGACATGTGGCAGCAAATAAGGTCTTTGTGTAAATTGCGAGGATGCAAACAAACTGATCTAGAAATCGGCCTCTGACTCTTAGATTGAACTTGTAGTTAACTAAAGTTTAATCGGCGTAGTAGACGAAAACCCGAGTGAAATGCATTTAAAAATAACTTCTAAGCGAAAAAGTAACCCTTAACTTTTATAGCCAGACAAATATCAATTCATTATCATACAATATGTGTGGATTTGCTAAAAACATTATTTGTCAGCCTTCTATTTAAAATCCATATCCGTTAATTAGTCATTATATATAAAATTTAAAAAATAAAAATAGAGGAAATTCCTAAATATGCTCTAAAGTTACATGAGACGAATAGATCTTGTTGAAATTCCTGGTATGCTTTCTGAAATGCGAAGAGCAGACAGCTAAATCTCGCTGTCTAAATATTAAGACCACAGATTTTGGGCAGTGTACTTAAACTGCCATTCACTGTAAACAAACAATACTAATGTAAGCTACGTGCGCGTTGTGACCAAAGCTAGTTAAGCGTCACTAGTCCTCACAGCTGTTGACCCTTGTTCAGGACGCCAGTTAATAAATCCTACTATGGAAAAGGCTAGAATCATGAATACTAATTAGTAGTGAGCCAATAATCCTTACTGATTGGCTGAAAGGCAGACATTGAGCGGCGAACGTTAGTAAACTGGCCAATTATCTAATGGAAAAGACTCGCGTCATGAATATAAATTAGGCTACGTGACCAGAATGTGCAGGGAAGTTAAAGCAGTGTCAGTAGAACATAATTAATATTCATGAGCTGAGCTTTCACCATAGTAGTATTCGTTATTCTATTTGTAGCAGCAGCGAAAGTGGTCCGGACTATGTCTACGTGTGGAAAGTGTCGGAGAGAAAGCCAGGAAATAGAATTGGGAGTTTGAGTTTAGGGCGGTGAGTCATGATATTTTGAGATCGTGAAGTAGCAGCTGTCTGCTTCATGTAAAGTAGCTAACTCATGAAGAAGGCTGGTGTAAAATGCATGGAGATCTTGGCTCATGCAGAAAACTTCATTTGCATATCTGATGTTCCTATCTTTCATTTCATATATGAAGAGGTTGCTCAAATTGACGTCCAAAAGGCTTAACAGCTAAATAAATCAAATTAATTATCTTTTCGTTTAATTCTTAAAGGAAAAGATAATGAAGAGTGGTAAAAATTATGCTTTTTAATGATCAAGGATATTAGAAAGCAATAAAATGGTGTATATACTTTTATATAAGCCTGTACATATTATTTATATTGTTATTACGTTTTATTGTTAAGTATTATTTTTACAGGGTTATCTAAACCTAAAAACTGAAACTTAATAAAAAAAAATATATTTTTAATATATATATAACTTACAACAAAATTGTTAAAACTTAAAATAAATTAAAATACAAAATATAAACATAATTTATTTAAAATGTTGCAAAACTATGATCGTATATTATTATGTATATTATTTTAGTTTAGTATTATTAATGTCACACAATGGCTTTTTACACAGCACATAACCCTGGTTTAAGGAGATTTTATTTCCAGAATGAATTCTGTGGCCGTTGTGTTTTTCTCATTCACTAGATTTTGAAACCGTTTCATCATCAGCACGATGGCCCCATTATCTCATAAAATTCTTGGTTTCCCACAGATGAGGCTGACATCCTTGGCCAGATCTCATTGCAGTGATTTGATGACCACAGCTTTCTCATGCACTAGTGCTAACTTGTGAATTTGAGAGATTCTCTAGGGAAAGTGAAATGACAACTTAATGTTGGCCAGGTTCTTTCAGTGTAACAGATGGGCAAATGTGGGCTCAGCTTAACAGTGTTTGTTTGACAATTTGGATGCGCCTGGCTGTGTACTAGACATGATGAGTGCTAGCTGGAGGACATGTGAAAGGACTTTGCCCACAGCCAAAGATCTAATACAACAAATCTCTCAAAACCTGTCAAGACCATGTCCGGTCTGACTAGGTCATATTTCTTCCATAAAATCAAAAGACGGGACGAACAGAGCGAACATGTACATTTTTAGTGGCGATCTGGTTTTAATTCAAAGTTGATAATGTTCTGTATTTGTTCTGAATAAACAAATGTAGTTTGGTAATTAGCAGTTTTAGCATAAATGATGGCTTTTAAATATATAAATTGGCTACAATTACTTGTCTTATATCGTGTGTGTGTGTGTTTTACATTTGTAAAAATAATTTGCATATGCCCCCGGGTGTCTTATTATTTCTCATAATTTTCATTTAAAGAAAAATAAAATGTAAATTGTAAGTTTGTTTGTTTGTTTGTTTTAATGAATTGAATATTTTTATTCAACAAGGAGACTTTATTAGAAGTGACAGTAAATTTATGATGTTACCAAAGATTTATTTATCAAGTAAATGCTTATTTGAAGTTTCTATCCATCAAAGAACCTGAATAATAATAATAATAATAATAATGTTTCAAAAAAAGTTATTGAGTAGAACACCCATTTACAACATTTATAGTATTTAATTTAACAATAATCTGATATGCTGTCACAGGAATAAATTACATAAAAACGTAAGAGGCTTCTTTAAAAAAAAATTAAAAATCTTGATTTTTTTCTGTATTAATATAGTAGTTTAGTGAATATGTAATAAGAAATCATAAAAGTAAAAGATAACAAAATGAAAATTAAATATAAGAAATACTAAAAAAAATATAGCAACATGTCCAGACTTAATTTTTGTCTTTTTTATTTTATTTTATTTTATTTTATTTTATTTGTTTAAGGTTGAATATGGCCTATTTTTGTAAGATTCACCCAATAGTTTATTTGTCTACCAGAGCCACACATTGATCACTTTGCAGCCGTGATGCTTTAGCGTTTCTTAAATGAGCCTCTGTAATACCATCATCTGATCTTTTGATCTCTATATATTCCCTGATTATAACCAAAGTAATGTTCCACCGTTGGCCAGAATGTTCAGCTTGCCTGCTGCCACAGCAACACTGTTTGTGTCAGTGGATCGAGACAAAGGTCAGTCGTCTCTAGCGCAGCCAAATGCACACATTTCCCCCTCAGGACAGGGCAGAGACATGCATACTCATTCATACTTATGAGAAGATGTATCCGAGTAGAGTCAAAGCAGGCCCTTGTCACATTATCTATGTTTGCTCAACCCCAGGAAGTCATGTGGACCTTGTTTATCTTCCTCTGTTTGTTTTTTTTGTTCGAATCACTCAAAGCGCTCTAAATGGTGAGGGGGGTATTCCTCGTGTTGGTCAGCAGCGTCCACTGGGGAACCAGAGCTGTGTGTTGAGCCGGTGGTAAACAGAGGATTGACTGTGCGATTACACAGATGTTTCTGATGAGACGGCAAAGCAGATTTGGGTGCAAGGGGAACACGGGAAGCTTAGTGCTCATCCCTGACTCATGGATAAAAGGGGTCTGTGTGTTTGTGTTCAGGAGTGCGTCCCTGCTCACACTCACGTAGAGCATGCAGCAGTCGGGTCAGGTGTGACTCATATATCAGTGAGCTTGTAATTAGTCTGAGAGGGAGGCATTTACTGCCTGTTCACCACACAGTAAATAGAAGGTGAGCCAGACCACCAACGATTTACAGGGAAATCCCACTGTCTGCCACCGTCTGCCTCGGTTTGTCTCAGGGCCTTACTGAATGAATGGTGGATACATTGGATGCAGTATCATTACCAGGTCACATTTCCCCTCAAAATTAGATATTATATTAAAGAACATTAAAGGGATACTCCACCCCAAGATGAAAATTGTCATTAATCACTTAACCCATGTTATTCCAAACCTGTAAAAGCTTAGTTCGTCTTCGGAACAGAATTTAAGATATTATGGATGAAAACTGAGAGGCTTGTGACTGTCCCATAGACTGTCAAATAAATAACAGTGTCAAGGTCCAGAAAAGTATGAAAAACATTGTCAGAATAGTCCATCAGTAGTTCAACCGTAAAGTTATGGAGCGACGAGAATACTGCTTGTAAGCGAAGAAAAGAAAAATAATGACTTTATTTAATAATTCCTTTGTAAAAAGTCTCATCTGTGTCTCTCCACATCACTCAAACTGCCTATGCTCTTCTGTGTTAGCAGTGTCACAAGGATGCACTGTTTCTTCATGTATTTATGCTTTGATTTGAAAACAGTGCATCCTTGTGACACTCTCTTCGCTTCATAACATGACGGTTGAACCACTTACGGCAGATGGACTATTTTTACAACGTCTTTCATACTTTTCTGGACCATGACAGTACTTTTATGAATTTATTTATTTTTATTTTTTATTTTTTGCATCGCAACAGTTTATTTTATTTTATTTTAAAGTATATTTCCCTGTCATATTTTCTTTGCCAAAATCAACCTGACATTTTGCTTTTGTAATCGATGGCCTTTTTTATTATTTATTTACTTATTTTTACTGTATACTGGATCTTTAGAAATTCAATGCAGGCCAATATTTTTTTTTTTTTTTTTTTTTTTTTTTTTTTATGGAAGTCCAAGGAAGACTTTGGCAGTTCTTTTTTTCCATCTTTTGATTTTGTGGTGAAATGAGAACCAAAATAGTAGGTTCTGTGTGATTTGGTCCATTCATATTTTTGCATAACTAAAAATATTATTATTATTATTAAAAATAATTAAATAAGGAATTGTTATTTTATAATCTTCATTATTATTGTGATTGTTGTGTGATATATCATTTAGGGTCATGGGTAGAGCTGGAGATGAACAAAAATGCCACATCTCTCTCGTCCTCTGCTGCCTCAGTGCTGCCCCCTTTAGTCCAGATAGTAGAGGAGGATGATGGGATGGTGGGGGGGCTGGAACATGTTCCCTCGTCATCTTCCATCCACAATGGAGACATGGAAAAAATCCTGCTAGATGCCCAGCATGAATCCAGCCGCAGTAACTCCTCATGCGACAGGTAGACACCATATTTATGTCATATATATATGCCACAAAATGAAAACTGTCATTATTTACTAACCCCATCAATCAAACTTAACACATGCTAAGTATTTATGAGAAATAAGTGGAATGAAGAAAACATACAACATGAAAGGACACAAGACACAATTGGCATTTTTGGGTGAACTATCCCTTTAAGATGTTGTGTGTGTATATATATATATATATATATCATCTGCAAATGTCACCTGAGACCACAGCTTGAGTTTAATGACCTCATAGATAGAGAGCAGTGCTGTAAACATCCATGCCAAATTACACATGGTCACACTGGCCTTATGCTGATAGGATACGGCCATAATAACCCTCATCTCACTCAGTTTACTGTAGGAATACATTGTTCCTCTTTCATATGTACACAGACTAATGTTCTCTCAAGCACTGTTCACACAGAAATAAAAACTTCCGTTCTAAACCTGTATGAGTATCTTTGTGCTGGGAAACACAAAAGGAGATATTTAGCAGAATTTCCAAGCTGCTCTTTTCCATACAATGAAAGATGTTGGGGCAAAAATGGCAACAAATTATCATAAAATGATATTCTGAAGACATATAAAAGTCATTTTAATGACAATTCTTAGCTTACTTCAAACTGCTGTGTCCCACAGCCCTCCTCGACCTCACAGTCCTCAGGATGAAGGCCAGATCATTTTTGACGTGGACATGAGGAGGGACAGTCAGGTACTGTGGCTCTTCTAATTTATGGAATGTACTCAGGCTTATCTTCATGACCTCTCTGTGCTTGTGTTTGGGTGTGTGTCTGTGTCCACTCAGGGGGAAGTCATGGAGGAGATCAGAGATGATGACATCTTGATGAAGGATTCAGACTGGGTCGCAGACTGGTCAAGTAGACCTGAGAATATTCCGCCTAAGTAAGCACTAGAGTGATTACTGTTTACAACTATTATAGTTTGTATTACCGTATTTTCCGGACTACAAGTCACACTTTTTTTCATAGTTTGGCTGGTCCTGCGACTTAAAATTAAAATTAATTTGACATGAACTAATAGAAAACATTACCGTCTCCAGCCGCGAGAGGGCGTTCTATACTGCTCAGTACTCCTGTAGTCTACACTGAGCAGAATAGAGCGCCCTCTCGCGGCTGTAGACGGTAATGTTTTCTCTTGGTTCTTGGTTTTAAATAAATGCGACTAATAGTCCAGTGCGACTTATATATGTCTTTTTCCTCGTCATGACGTATTTTTGGACTGATGCGACTTACTCAGGTGCGACTTATAGTCCGAAAAATACGGTAATTTTTTATGTCTGTTTTCTTTTCTCTTTTTCAGTTTTTTATTTTATTTTATTTTATCTGGTAAGTTTGGTAAGATGCTGTTGTGATGACAGGTAGATTTATCTTTCTTATCTTTCTGACAGGGAGTTTCATTTCCGGCACCCGCGGCGTTCAGTGACTCTCAGTATGAGGAAGTCTGGAGCCATGAAGAAAGGAGGCATCTTCTCTGCTGAGTTCCTCAAAGTGTTTATCCCCTCGCTGCTTCTGTCCCACATCCTGGTCCTGGGTCTCGGGTAGACACTCCTTAAAACACAACCACACTTCACACATATGTAGTTTATGCTGCCTTTAAGTGCTACATTTTGGGATTACAAAAAGCAAACCGTGACAGTTAAGCAAATAACTTGATGTTTCCTACATCATGCCTTTAAAATGTTTGGAAAACAGCATGTAAAATTTTAGTAACTTGCAAAATTATTAATTATAATTCATTATAGACTTAATTTCTTCTCCCTGATCTTTTTATGTAGATTTTAAATTTGTTAGATGATATTATATATCATAGATCAGTGTTTCCACTGTATTTGAAATCAATAGCACTTGCAATTTAAAAAATCAAAAAAAGATATGTTCTCAAAATTGCTACTTTATATCTCACAATTCTGACTTCACAAATGTGAGTTTATTTCTCACTATTGCACATTACTTTTCGCAATTGCAAGAAAAAAAAAGTCTGATTTGTGAGATCAAAAGCCGCAGTTAACTTTTTTATTCAGTGACGGACCAGGATTTTTATACCCTCATGTCGTTTTAAACTTGTATGAGTTTTTATTTTTATTTTTATTATTTTTATTTTTATTATTATTATTATTATTATGTTGGACACAAAATAAGATATTTTGAAGAACAGTCGGTAAGAATTACAGTGAAAGTCAATGGAGACCAAAATCTGTTTGCTTCTTCAAAATATCTTATTTTGTGTTCAACATAAGAAAGAAACATATACAGGCTTAAAAGTAAATGATGACTAAATTTGTATTTTTGGGTGAACTATTCCTTGAACAACAGTGCAATATTCCACATATGAAGTGTCTGACTTTTTCATCTATCTTTCTTTTGTCTTGTATCTCTAAAACAGGGTCTATATTGGGAAAAGGCTGACAACTCCCCCTGCAAGCTCCATTTGAACACTGATCCGATCAAGTGCCTCAGGCATGGCCCAGGTGGATCAGGGAGAACGTTGCAGTTTGTATGAAGAAGCTCCCTGCTGCCCCTTTCTACCCCTTTTAGTCTTTTCTGCAACATTTCTCCCTCTTTTTTTTTTTTTTTTTTTTAATAAGTAATTCCTTAAAGTAGCCTTTCCATTTTGGGAAGTGAAGTGATAAACTTCTCCTCAGTTCAGGCCCTTTTCTTTCATGTTACCATTGTCTGTATCCATTTTCCAGTTGTGAATGTCCTAACACCCCCTTTGTACTACTATTTAATTTTGGAAGTATTTGGAGCATTGCATGAAACCAAATGCACACATGCTAGCTCCACACTAGCTCGATTCAGCTAGGAGGCAAAAAACATCGCCGTTTTGGTCCAATCACATGACCAAAAAGGTGATAAAGAATCTCCTCTAGTTTTTCCCTCAAAATGGAATCAACCAAAATATATAAATTATTGAAGTTACACGAGCATGCCTAAGCACTAGCTAAGATTTTATTTATTTCTACAAATGCTACCAATTTAGTTCTTTTATTGACTTCAAGAGCGGAACGCCAGGATGATGGACTTGGAAGTGTTTTGGGAAGGATAGAGCTCTCCGTAGACCCCAAACTCGTTTGGTGAGGATGGAAAATGTAATAACTCGGACATTATATGTTTATGACTGAATCACATGCAATTTTATACCAAGTTTTGCATAATATTTTACAGAACCCTGACAGAGACAACACCTGTTGCTCTTTATATATATATAAATATATATATCATCTCATGAACATAGATTAAAAACCAGTCTGATGGGGCTGACGGATCTCTGTAAGAAAAAAAGTTATAGTTTTATCTGTTTCTCTGTGATTGTTGTGTTGTTTTGTTAGTTTCCTTCACATACATATCAGGACCTAGTGATTTCTTACTAGGCATAGCCTACTTTGCAATACTGCACTATTTACCATTAGCATTCAGAGCTGAGAGGATCTGGCTTCAGTGTTTTATCATGCTATCGTAGCTGTGTCAGACTTTCTGGAATTGTGTTGTACACTCTCAAACTTCTCATCTCGTACTGATTTATTGCATTTCCATGCTGTTAGTTTGATGAGAAACATTTTTTTTTCAATTTATAGGAATAGCTCAATGAAAAATTACATTGTCATTATTTGCTAAACTTCATGCTGTTCCGAACTTATATGATTTTCTTTTATCTGTGGGAAGCTTTGAACAACGACCGTGCTGCTCTTTTCCATACAGTGGAAGCTAATAGAGATAAACTGGAAAAGAGCAGCTTGGGCTTCTTTCAAAATATCTCCAAAAGGTTGAATAATGAAGGCAGAATTTGAATTATTGTGTGAGATACTATTCAAACACACTTACACAGTAACAGTCACACACATTTAGTGAACACTAACACTCCAGCACCACAGGTAACTATGCTATCCTGGACATGAACATCCGTCTTTGGGAACAGGGTTTAATTTAGGGTGAATTATCTTTAAGTCCAGCTGTGTTTTTCTCTCTTTTTAAGTGTATTTTGGATGTGTGAACACGTTCCTTTGGTCTATCTGAGGATCTATACTTCTCCTCGAACACAGCTGCCAAAACCAACTGAGAGCTCAACTCTTATGAACTTTGTGCCTCGTTTCCTTCATCATGTTTGATACGGCGTCCTGTTGTCATTTCCTGTCATCATGTGAGTGTTTTGTGCCACAAGCTCGTTCTTTTTGTTGTTTTGCACCATCTTGGTGAACATGAGTTTTAGATGGTTTCTCACATGCTTTGGATTTTTTTAAGTCTTGAACAATCAAGGCAAACTAAAAGAGAAGGTACATGATAGTTAAAGGTTTTAGTTTTTTCTTTCTGACAAAGACAACTCCTTTGTGGAGATACTTTCTTTAGAATTTAATGCGATGATTGCATTAATTGTAAGTTTATTGATTTGACAGACCTTTTTTTTTCTCCCGTGTTGGACAATGATAAATGTTTTCAAATTAAAATTTTAAAGAACAATCTGCATTTTTATTTATTTATTTTTTGTTGTTGTTGTTTTGTCTCCAAACAATCTTTTCACTCTTTGTGGAAATTTCCAATCTGATCAATATTTATCTAATATATCTGCGCAAAATATATTCAGGAACCATGTTTTTAACCCTGTTTATTAACGGAATGACCTTTTTCATTTTCCCTAATAAAAAAAAAAAACTTTCAGGTTCATGTAAATATTCTTATTTTTGTCAATTTTATTTGAATAAAAATACAATTTTATTGGAATTTTTTATTTTATTTTTTAGCATCACTATGACTCGCTCAGCAACTAATCATGTTTGTTTGTTTTTTACTTAAAGCTTACTTCGAATGCATTATAAAAGTAGTTTTAATGCATGAATTATGACTTGTAATACACCTTATAATACATTATAATAATAATTGTAACCACATTACACTTATCAATTCTTTGTTACACTTAGCATTTTAAATTTGCTTATAATTACTTACAACAAGATCGAATGTATTACAATGCACATTATGAATAATTGTATACCATTTAATAACCCTTTATAATGCATTATACCTTTAAAGGTTACCTTTTTTAACGGTATATAAGCATCCAGCAATATACTAGCAACCACTCAGAACACAGCATTAGCCGTTTGATCCTCCGAGCTGGGAATGTCTGGGAATTCGACCTGGGGTCAGATCTTCTCCTGCTCTACAGTGCACACACCGAGTCTGTTGTCGAAACTTCTGTGAGATGATTACTTTGGAGCACCAGAGACAGATAGATTGACATCTGAGGTCCTTTCATCAACCATTTCTCATAATACACACAACTCCCAGTTATTATGATCTCACCGCATTCCTCCCATTAGTGTGGCTTAATTTCTCATTGACTTGTGAGGGCTAACCAGCCCAGGCTCCTCCTAAACATGAATTTGGACCAATCTGGCAACTCTCTGACCCACCTTACATCTGACTCATGTTTCTTGCACAAGTTCATGCCCTCATCTTTTCTGTGAATATGAAATGCTTGTCATATTTGTGCTCTGTCATTGTTTTTGTCAATTTTTCACAGTCTCTTGCTGAAACTCCTTATGGTAAATCACTGAGAGTTAAGGCCAGTTATATGATATCTGTGGCTGAAATGCTTCATCTGTCCTTTAAATGGTTTTACAGCAACCTGCAGAAACGCCATTACTATTGAATCCACTTCATGCATTGATTTTCTGCATAAATTAATTTGTGCTTTATAGGCCTATATCCTCGAGGGGCGCTACGCGCATTATTTTCCCAGAGCTTAGAGGCTAAAACCAATTTTACCGACACTAAAACGCCTAAATTTCCTTTGTGAGTTCACCTGGTTTTAATTTAATTAAAAGTAAACCAGTTTAGATGGCGTTAACAGTCTAAAAGCGATACTCAACTGCCCTCTAGTGGCGCAGAGAGGAAATCAAGGGTGTGTGCCTCATTCTGACTCAACACGACTGGGTGAGGAACGACATTATTTGTATTCCAAAACGTTGTGGTGTCTGTTTATGGATACTGTTGCCTACAACGACACATCTTTTTTCCACAGTTTGCCGCTGTCAGGTCTCTCAGCGCTTTTAAATACATTGCAGAAGCCAAATGATTGATGAGTCAGCAGTTGTTGCAACCTGCAGGGCGTTTTCATACTGAGCACAGCGATGCAAATTAGATCACAATACAGTGGATCGGCATTAATCTTAATGCATGCTGTTTTTCCATGATTAATTGCATCTTATTTTATCCAAGTGTGCCATATTCACACAGCTATACACCAGTTAGAAGTATACGAGGTTAAATGTTCTAAACAATTTGTCACATTTAGAAACTTTGTGTATAAATTTGGCTGGAGTTCCTGTTAGTCCCATATTCTACCGCATAGGCTGTAGTGGGAGGAGCTGTGATTGAATTTCCCGTCTTGTGATTGGCTGAAACAGGTGTTCTGAGGTTCCGTAGTCAATGATGACTGAAGTATGCATGCTTGCTTGTGTGTTGTGCTCCAAAACAATGCCATTATCTAAGCCACATAATGACTTCTGTTAACCAGGGAAGTGGTTTGGAAACGTCTCTAAATTTCTCTCTTTGCAGCGTCAGTTTTATGTATGCAAGTCTGAGAAATAAATGAAACGGGTTGATCTTTTGTTCCTTTTGTGGCACAATCTGTCTTTCTCACTTTCTCCCCCTCGGTCCAGCAGCCTCGGAAACAGCAGCTAAAGCAGGAGCTCATTTGAGGAGCTCGGGTGAGGGTACATGTTGTTGTTATGGAAACTGGGCTTTTGGAGCTGTTACTGTGAGGCTGCTTTGGAGAAGCACACAGAGCGCGAGTCTCCAGTCAGAAATGTTCCACCGCCTAATATTTGTTTATAAACATACCCAGCAAACAATGCCAAATTTAAAAAAATATAATAAAAATAGCAAATAGCAGCTTTTTTTTTTTACTTCAAAACGAACTCTGTATTCAATAATCTCAGAATAACTATACATTACCCAACGAATTACTCTTGTGCTTTGAGTCTTTTTAATTAATCTCTTTAATGGTTCTTCTTTGTAATGTAAAAACGAATGACTTTTTTTTAATGAGCTAATGAATCTTGTGTCCGATCTTTCCAATGATTCAAAACATAGAGCTACAACGTGACCAGTATTCCGATTTCTGAACGACTGACTATTTTGAGACGGTTCTTTTCACCAGCTCAAAAAAAAAAAAAAACACCTTGATTCAGTTAGACCTACTGACTCACTGAATCACATTTATCATTTTGTTCGAACCGAATTGAAGAACTGCTAATAGGCTACATTTTGGCCGTGACTTAAATTTGCCTACTAAAATTAGGCTATTGCCTATATATATATAAATTAAAGACAAAAATGTCTGTTTTAAGTTGTCTGTTTTAAAATATACAATTATTTTTTTTTATTATTTATGTTTTGTGTGTGTGTGTGTGTGTGTGTGTACTTTTTTTCTGAAATTGTCTCATAATGTGGCTAATCACATTTCACAAAAATATTTTTCCTAATAATTACCAAATAATCCAGAATTTTTTTTTTTTTTGGGAGTCGTTAAATTCCCCTTCTGGCCAAATACTGTACATATAGGCTACTGTACGCACATCTGACATGTGTGTATAAAAATAGCTCAGACGGAGATAGGAACGGGTCCTGTGTGAACTTCCACTCATAACCCCGATCATGTAAATAGTGAGTCGTTCCTATCCTCCGGCGTGTGGTGCTGAACGGACAGCGCCCTTAACTTTAACCTGCATGGGCGTGGCGCTTCAACTATCAACGGGGCGATGACTAAAAGAAAAAGAATAAAAATTAAGAGTCATTATCTATTCTACGAGTACGCCGACCATACATTTCTCTTTGTGTTCCACATCCACAGCGTGTTCCTTAAACACACAGAGCGAATGCTAACAAAGGTATCTCACAATAGGCAGTAAGTGACAATTCATCCGGGGAAAAAGCCCTCAGATATGGACACATTACATCTTTAACCCTCAAAACTCCGCATCACTTCCGCTGTTTCTCCTTTCCTCTCTCCAGCAGATCGTCACCTCTTCCTCCGTCGGTCTCACGTCTATACGGTAACATCTCTGGATTTTATCTGAATGTTTGTCATCGCTTTAGTAGATATAATACTATCAAATCCTGATGGGTATCGTTTAATAACAACATCATTTGCACGGTCCACGTTTATCTGCATTCATTCTTCGTGTTATTGTATTATTCAACAGATTGTTCAACATGAGTAGGCATCTTTTCTAAAGGGTTTTGCGACTAGTTATATATTAATAAGCAGGGCTGAATGGTGTGGATAATGAAATGTATTGTTTTGGCGACTCATGCAGTCAAAAATGTTTTGTTTTTATTATGTCACTTCATTTAAATGTTTACATTCCGTTAGTATTCCTTTAAGATTTCTCTAACATCTATAGGAACCTCCTCGCCTCACATGCAATGTTGTGTCTCACCTCCCAATGGGGAAGCTAACATTTAGAGTCCACAGAGCTCTCTAGCTGGAGTATTCACTGAGAGAAATGTCTGCTGCCGGAGATGTGCCTGCGTTCTTCCAGAACATGGGGAGCTCCAGCCCCAACCAGCCACGGCAGAAATTCTGTGGCATGTTCTGCCCAGTGGAGGGTTCAGCGGAGAACAAGACGCTGGACTTTGACTCGCTGTCCTCAGGGAAAAGTCGAGTGATCGAGAGGCAGAAGGATATCTCCAAACCACGAAAGGTGGAGATCAGGAGAAGTACTGGAAAAGAGATTCTGCAGAACCTAAACGACGAGGTAAGAGCTGCAGGGATTGTGCACTGTCATGTGGGTGGAAACATTAACACTAGTGCATAAAGCAATCTTCATTCAGATGCAGCCTCTTTTGCTTATAATAACAATAATATCAACCAGACAAAAAGCTTTATTGTTGTGATCTTGTGATCTAATATATATATATATATATATATATATATATATATATATATATATATATATATATATTATATATTAATAAGCTATTTACTGAGTATGTAGAAATATGTGAGATAATGTACAGTGAGGTGATTATTATCATAAAATATATCCCAGGATGTTACAAAATGTGATCACCGTCTGGGTTTATTTTGTGCTAATAACCAGCTGACTGCAATATTTCTTGTTCAAGTTGAATAAAATGATGAATTATATTAAGCCTTGAATATTTGGTGTTCTCCCAGAATAAAAGGTAAATTATACATAAAATGTCTTTCATGTTATACATAACAAAGTTTAGAACTACCGGTAATTTATTTAGAAATAAAATGCAGCCCTTCTAGCAACAGGTAATTTATTTTTTCAAAATAAAGTGTACAAACATTAAAAATAATGATGATTAAAACATTCAGTAAGGTTTTTTACAGTCCAGTTGTTCCTAAGAGCCCAATAATTCAAGATGCTGTATGTGTGGGCCTTGGTATCTGGATGTGGTAACCATAGCTACAGTGACAGTGATGCTGAGCTGTGATTGAAGTACGCCCCAATGGGGCTTTAAGAGCAATAACTTGGGACCTGTTAAAAAGATCATATGACTCAGAATCACCTCCACTCAGAATTATATTCAGAATTACCCTCCTTTTTCACATAAGAGGAGAAAATTATATAGCCTTTTCACTGAATGTTGTCAGATGATATGAAAGTGCTTTTATACATGGTAACATGATCCCATAGTCAAGAAAACGCTCTGTCACACAGTATACCAAACAGGAAATTTGAAAGTGTGATTTAAAGCCACTCTTATGCTTTTTTTCTCTTCACTGATAGGCCTTAATGACTGCAGAGATCAATAGCATGTTTAGGTCTGCTGCACTGAGCCCAAAGCAGCTAGAAGTACCCGGATATTGAGCTGTAGTGTTTGCATATGAATAAACTAAGATCTGGGGCTAAAGATTAACTTTAAGAAGGCATTATGTGTGGTATTACAAACTGTTCTGAATTCATTGAGCTAAAAGCTGCAAATATAAATTGTTTTGTTACCACTCAAGTGACTTTTTTTAAGTGAGTGAAGTGACATTCAGCCAAGTATGGTGACCCATACTCAGAATTCGTGCTCTGCATTTAACCCATCCAAAGTGCACACACACAGAGCAGTGAACACACACAGTGAACACACACCCGGAGCAGTGGGCAGCCATTTATGCTGCGGTGCCCAGAGCAGTTGGGGGTTCGATGTCTTGCTCAAGGGCACCTAAGTCGTTATTGCCAGCCTGAGATTCAAACCCACAACCCTAGGGTTAGGAGTGAAACTCTCTAACCACTAGGCCACGACTTCCCCTACACTTCCCCAAGTTTAAAAGTCTTTGTCATATTTATTTGATTACTGTGCATACAGCTTATTGAAACACTTATTTTCAAACATAATATTCAAAGGAAAAATTATTTGACAAAAATGCTTGCAACATTAATATCAAGACATTTTCTTAGGGTTACTTATTTGAATAAAATATTTGAATAAAATAAAAATACAAATTTTGATTTAAATTGATATGTGTGTGTGTATGTATGTATAAAATCATTGTTAATCTCAGTAAATCAAAAAAAAAAAATTAATCAATAAGTCCAGAAAAGAAAGTGCCATGTCATTGACACTCTTATTAATCTCCGTAATCGTTTTCATACAAATTATGTCTATTATTCATCGCACAGTTTTGGTTTGCAAACACTGATAGGTGTGTGCCATTAAACCCATTGTCTGAATCATTGGTCAGCCTCTGTGGACTCAGAGGAGGAGCTGCTGGCTATCCAGGGCGGGGTTGTGCGCATGCGCGCTGCTCTCCGCTATGAAAATCTCTCGTTTTGTCACAGACTGTCTGGGTGGACTTGGTGCATCAGTGGAGAGGAGATATTGGGATATTGTTCTTTACATTTCTATCGCTTTAACCTCCTCCGTTCGCCTTCTAATCCTTAAAGGGTTAAACCAAGCCATTTCCCCTCCCAAACAGAGCGTTGCATCCATTATCACAGTGATAACGGTTCATCAAAGGGAATAGAGCATAAAGAAGATGTCTGGCTATCAGGGCAAGAAGAATATTCCCCGCATAACCGTGAGTTATGGAATATCTTCTTTGATTATTTACTAAGTATAAAGCATGTTTAGAAGTAGTTTAAATATTGTGATAATAAATGCAGCTATTTGGTTTGCACGAAGGCTGATCTAAACGCAACGCTCGCTGATCCCTGCTCCGCGTAGCTACGTTGCATTGCGTTGCTCAGGTGCTTGGAGCCGGTATACACTTGTGATGTTTTAGCGAAATTAAGCTGTCAGAGTGTTTAATTTATGTCTTGAAGCAGTACTGCAGCACGGGATTGCGTTCTAGGACTCTTATGAAATTCACGCCCCATCTCCAACCGCGACGCTACAAGACCGGAACGCTCCCTATTTAATTAATGAAGCAGTTTTTCTGCTTGCGTCGCGTCGCTCGCGTCAAGCGTGACAATGTGTAGCGAATAAACCATTACGTTCCAACGTGTGCTTAGTAGATGCATTAAATCAAGCAGTTATGAGAGAGCAACTGTCTGACCAATTGTGGCTGACGCGAACAACGTGTTTGAACGAGCGGTACAGGGTCATGGAAAAACGCATTGCAAACCAGGGGGAAAATGAGCAGATTTCCTTCCTCAAGCCTGTAGGTTTGATTTATAATAGCTTAATGCCCCATACTTCTATATATTTGTGCATTTGCTCAAGCCTTGTATTGAAATGATTGTCACAATAGAACAGACATCATCATGCTTCCCCACCCATCTGATTATAACATATCCACATGACATCACAATGCACCTAATTTGATCTGTTTTAGAGTAAACCATGCTGGAAATAGCTGTTCGGAGACGGTCGTATGGGGCTCCCACTCGGCTCGGCTGGTGGCGGGTGTGCCTTTGTTTCTTTTCAAAGGAAGCTCTTTGGATTGAGGTTTGGGGGAGAGCATTAGGACACCCTTTTAGATTCCCTAAGCGATGTTGAATGAGAAGTAGGTGGGCTGTGGTTTCCATCCAGCATGTTAAGGAAACCGCATCCAGCTCTCAGTAAGATCTAAGAGGTTGGAGATAGGCCAGTCACAGAGTAGCACGTGCAGGATCGCATGCAAAAAAAAGACCAAAATGTGCAGCTGAGAATACATTCAGATGGTGGCAAGGAAAAATAAGCAAGAAAAATGAGCTATCTGAGAGAAATGCTTGTAGAGTTGCCTAAAGCTGTGTGTGTGTGTGTGTGTGCCACACCCCTATAACAGTGGCGTTTTTTTACAGTGGCCTATTTAGTGTTGCGTCTATGGCACATCAATGTCTGGGAAAGTAATGGGAATGGAATTTGACTCACTTCCAAACAGATCTGTTGATTGACATCAAATAGCGCAGAGGTCACTCGGTCGATTTTTACTTGTTGCGTCTGTTCTAACTGTAGTCACAGCTTGGCCCCGTCAGTCATCACCCCTTGTACTGTAGTGGAATTCATGCAGACCTCCCAAGCACAATATGACCCAAAGACCTCATGCATAAATTCTATTCATGCGGATATTTATGAACAATTGATGGACTGTCCATCTTAGATCTGTATTTCCTGTGATTTAAATAGACCCAGGTCATATATAGACCCAGGCTTAGTTGACACACAAGCATATGGCAGCATGGCTGGTCGGCTGGAGGGCGCTGGGGTGGTTGATGGGTGGGTCGGGGTGGACCAGCTGCATTGGTCAGCTGCACAGACAGACGGAGGAGGGTGACACCTTCTTGAGAGAGCCTCGTTTAAGATGAATGTTTTCCACCGGCCTGGTCACGTTCAGCTGTAGTTATGAGGTCAGATATCAGAGAAGAATCTTTATGTTCATACATTCTTTGACTGTATAGTCAAATTCACCTGTTTTCATGTTAATCACTGACAGGCATTATGTCACCACTTATTACATCTGCTTTCTGCATCAGAAAGATGTAAAAGATAAAAAGATTAAATAAAAAAAATCATAAGTAAATAGAGAAATAAAAAATGAGTAAATAAGTGTTGTTGTTGTTGTTTTTGTAAATATTATTATTCAATGTTTGTTTTGATGTTTATTTATTTACTAAACAAAGATGATAGTTTTAATATTTGTAATTTATTTATTTATTTATTCATTCAGTCATTTATTTTCTCTTTTACTCAATTATTTAATTACTACAGAAATATTACAAAGTAATTAAAAAATATATGTATAATTTTCTGTAGTAATTCAATAATAATTTACCTAGAGCAAATGTTTACATAAATATTAATTAAAATGGGAATTAATTAATTTATTTATTTATGTTCACTTTACTCAATTATTTAATTACTACAGAAATAATAATACAAATTAATTTTAAATATCATTTTTTTCCTGTAGTAATGTAATAAATAATTATTTAAGTAAAGCAAATGTTAACACAAACATTTATTACAATTATAATTTTTGTGAAAAAAAAAATCATTATATTTATTCATTAAAATATAAAAATTTGTTTTATTTTGTAAACATATTTGTTAATAAAATGCAAGTATGTGCATGTAATATGTATGTTTTTACAATATGTATTAATTTATTATTATATATTCATTTAGTACTCTTTTATTAATTACTCAAGTAATGTTTAATTTATTTACTAAGGGAAGTTTTTACTATCTTTCTGTGGTACTTAAATCGCTTTAATAAAGGAAATATTTATAAAAATAAAATGTTATTTTTATAATTATTTACAGTATTTATTAATTTATTTACTTAGCAGATGAAAGTTTTATTTATTTATATATTTTTGCATTAGTCAATTAATTATTTACTTATATTAATTCTATAATTATTTGATAATATTATGAAAGATCAAAGTTTTATTTTAAAAATGCATCAACTTTTGTGGTAAATTACATTAGGAAAGTAAATAAAGTAAGTAATTTAATTTACTTAAGTAAATAAATATTATAAATAACATAAAATATTATATTTATTTAATAAATAATTTTAAGTTAAAAAAAAGTAATGTATAGATAAACGTGTAAGAAATGTATATAAAAACAAACAAATTAATTCTTAAATAAACAAAAATGTTTAAGGAATTAAATATTTATAAAAAATAAAATTACATCATCTTACATTTGCATGTTTTTGTAGTTTTCGGTTGTAATACAGTGTAAAATTCTGATTCCAAAAAATACCCTCCTCAGTCTAGTTGTCTGGTTTCCATGGCAACCGCAGCAGCTCCAGTGCAACCCAGTGATCTGTCCCAGAATGCACTGCTGACCTGCTGTTGTGCCTCTCGTTCACGCCCCACCACAAAGCCCAATCTCCTCTCTGACTCGTATCAAGCAGTCTGCCAGGAGTGTGTTTTCTTACAACATACAAGATTTCCATTCATAACGGCTACGTTTTTGCCTCAGAGGGGAAAAAGGCACCAAGCACGCAAACAGTCAAGCCACACTTTCGGCTTTCCTTTAAGAGGATCATAAACGGATCGACCTGGCAGCTAGAATCCGGCTCAGCTAAATCCGTTTCTAAACGACTGAGGGATGGAATTGCGAGCGGTTAAACCCAAAGCCTGGAAGTCGGTCAATATGGATTATTATTAAGCGCAAATTAGCTTCAGATCTCAAATGTGATGTCCTTTATGGTTTGATGTTCATGGACACTAAACTGCCTGTTTAAACTTCCATTATCATTTATGGCGTGCAGTAAAATAAACATGCTGACCTGAAGACTTCCTGTCAGTGCTCTCATGCACTAAGCATCCAGCACTTTGTCTCTGGAAAAGATCCAAAACGAGCTCCAGATCAGGTCATAGAGTCCACATTTCCTCTAATTAAAATTGCAACCTTTCTGACAATGTCATAATCCCTTTGCTCAGCATCGATGGCTCCGATTGGTCGGTTTGTGCTTGCAGACAGAGGAAATGGATGGCTGTGATTGTCTGGGTTATGTAATGCATGTTATAAAGCAGCTGTTGAGTGTGGCCAACCGCCAAAGCCACTCGCCTGGTCCCAGAAGCCCCCCGGCAAAGATCTGGATGTGGGAAGTAGAAGGCATTCTTCCTCTGTAGAAGCTGGTGTTGGTATTTCTATAAATTGAAATGACTTAAGGTATATGAGAGCAAATGAGGCCCTGTTTGGGTTCAGTAGGGTTGTTTTTCTTGTTGTGGGATGTGTAGTAGGAGATGTCAGGTCACTGGAGTATTTGCTTTCATCGCTAAGTGAATCAGGGCAGGGCTTGGGAAGCCACCCAGGGCCTCATGTTGCTGGGTTGCCAACAAGCACGCAAAGAGGCAGAAACGCAGACAGAGCTGCCTTTGTCCCCGTGCGGTGCAGAGGGCCTTGTGACTGGAATTATTCCACCGCTCCCCTTTCAGAAAAATGGCCGTTCTTCTGGGGCCCTGAATGTAAAGAGATTCCTGGGTGGTGGCGGCGGGGTCTGTACCAGGGTGTCTAGCCAACTTTAGCCTTCATACTGCATGATGCTGTTGGGAACGATCGAAAGATACTATTTTCGTCTAATTCACTTATTGCTTGGAACTTGTATAAAGCGTACAAATTCAGGAAACATGTTTCCGAGGACATGTTTTGACATTAAGATAACCCAATGAGTGTTTTGGAACTGTTTCCATTCTTTCTTGTTTTTCATTCACTGAAGCTTGAGACTTTCATGCCTCTGAAGCCTGAATATAGCACAAGTCAATAGCATTTGGGAATACATGTTGTGAAGAAGCATTATATTGGTTGAACCAATTAAACAAACACATTCCCTTCACTGTATGAGCCAGTATTTTGTTCTATATAAAGGTGATAGCTTGTTTGCTAATTATTTAATTACTACAGAAAGATGAGCATTTTATTATAAATATTGACCATTTTTTCCTGTAGCAATAAAGCAAATAAATAAATATAAATCTATACATATATAAACAAATAGAGAACGCTGGTGTTAGAGGGTCCTTTTTAAAATAAGATGAAAAACCGTAGTTAAGAGGGTCAAGTTTTTTAATAAATAAATAGAAAACAAGTAGATAAAATAGAAACATAATAGAGAGTGCTAGTGTTAGAGGGTCTAGTGTAGATGGAAGAGATGTGTTTTTAGTTGTTTGTGTATTAAATGATTTATTATTAATATTTATTTAAATATATTTGTGTATATATGTGTGTATAAATATATTAGCATTAGTTTCTTCCGTTCAGCATGTGAGTCAGTCTTGTTCACAACAAGGATAAAATTATTACACACTTATATGATGCTTTTCAATATATTTGTTAAAGGTGACATGTCATGAAAATCTGACTAAACTTCACAGACACATTCTGGGGACAACCTAGACTTATACTACATCTTGTAAAAAGGGGCATAATAGGTTACCTTTAAATATGCATAACATTAATAAGTGTTCTTGGGTTTTTAGGTCTTGTGTTTTATCAAATTACTTGAGTGCATTATTCAGCAACTCACTCATAACAGAAAAGATTATCTGATTAACCTGTAGAAATGGTAACTGAATGAGTCCGTGAATGAATTAGAATAAATAACTTTGATGAACAGCTTTGAAAGATTTGAGTAACTGAGATGTATCAAAATCCCATTCACTAATGCAGGACACATTATAGTAGAAATAGCAATCAGCTCAGATTGTAAGGGTGAATCATTGTCTTCCAGGTTCAGTTGAGCACATTGTAGTGCAGTGACAGATAAATGTTCCATGGTGAACATCTGTTTTTAATTGTAAAGACCAGAGAATCCACTGATGCCGCTTCTAAAGAATGTGGGTGATGCTATAGTGAAGCTAGAAGCTAAAGCAGTATAGCTAGAAGCTCTTATTTTCATGACTCCTGGGTAAATTTGAAAAATTTACTTGAATCTATATTCACGAAATGTCTATATTTAATGTCTATATTTAAGGTGAACAGACAATTTGCACTTGTACTGCAATAGGATACTAAAGCGACTTTTATCTGGTGTTGCAGAGTGACCGTCTCTTGATTAAAGGGGCGAAGATTGTGAACGATGATCAGTCGTTCTGTGCCGACATCTATATGGAAGATGGCCTGATCAAGTGAGTGTAAAATATATTAGCTGAACTGTTTCTTTAGTAGTCTAAGATTGTAAGGTTAATGTGTGCATAATATGCCCTTATATCAGATGATACATGAAAAGACAATGAAATAGCCCTTGAAATTTGGCCCCTAAAATAAAATTAAGATTGCTCAGATTGTATAACTCTTTATTTTTTATATCTGACTCACAGGCAGATCGGAGAGAATCTGATAGTGCCTGGCGGGGTGAAAACCATCGATGCTCATGGGCGTATGGTGATGCCGGGTGGCATTGACGTGCACACACGCTTCCAGATGCCTGACAGGGGCATGACTGCTGCCGATGACTTCTATCAAGGCACCCGTGCTGCGCTGGCTGGAGGAACCACCATGATCAGTATGCATTCAACTGTGCTTAGTGTGATGAGTTTGCTGAAGAAACTGAGCCAGGGCTAGCTGCTGTTTGCATATCAACCACCCAGAACATCATAGCAGCAACTTAGCAATGCCATACAATCTAGTATCTAGCATATCAACAATCTAAAGTAGCCCCCAAAGTAACACAATGACCATACCCTGTATCAAAATTAAAAATGTCATTTCCATACATACAATACATATTTTACAGTCACCGTTTTGCAGATTGATCACAGCTTAAACGCTTCCTGGAGTGGGCAATCCTTCATAAATCTTATAATGTTGTTAAACGTTAATGAACTACTACTGCTAATAAAATTATTAAAAACGCTATATTTAAAGAATTATTTTCAAGATTTTTTTTTGTTTGTTTTTTTACCTGAATTTATTTATCAGAAAATGTTAATACAAAACACAGTATTTCTAAAAATAAAAAAATAAAAAACACACAAATAATAATAAAAAGATATATTTTTTATTTAAATCAGTTGATTAGAGATGTTTGGATTATTAATAGTTAACGAAAAAATTAAAATTGAATCCAGAAAATTTATGAAAAACTGAATTAATAAAAAAATTTATTTGAAAAAAAAAAATCATTTCATAGGTATGGAAGCAGATTAGTCTCAAATATAATTCACGCAAAAAAACACGATTCACACATGCGTAGACAATTTCACATGCATGAAACCTAATTCACGTACACACAAATAAAAATTCACGTGCGTGAAAAAAATATATATTCACAAAAAGCAATTCACAAGCGCAAAATAAAATGAAATATATTTATAAAATACATTTCACAAATGCAAAAAACTATTTGTAGATATACAACTGTGCACAAAAACCTTTGAATGTTTAAAATGTACGAGTGTCTGAATGTACGAATCGTCATTTACTACGAATCCACTCGGATTTGTGTGTGTGTGTTTTTGAGACTTTCCTGGCAGAGCTCTCTTCCCACGTGGGTCTGTCGTACTCTTTAGCCAATCAGATGCGATCTTACCATTCAACCAATCATATCATAAGCCACTGAGTGCATTCAAGGAGCACGATTCTGCGCACCTTTAGCGCAATATGGATTAATTAGAACGGAAATTAAGCCTTTACATCAGTAATCCAGCATGGCGAATGAAGATTGAAGAATGAAGATGCTGTCTTCAACGCACTGTTCTTCTTTTATGTACTGAAGGCTAATATGCGTGCCAACTCGTTTCATTCATTCCATAATATATATTATAAATATGCTTAACTGGCTGAAATCAGAGAAACTGTCAAGTCGGACATCTTAAAGTTGTTAGTCAGGAGGAGAAGGGCCAAGAGAGATTGAGGATTTGGAGGCAACAGCGACGAAGAGAATAGAGAAAGAAAATGAGCAAATAAAAAATCTTGAGGAAATCTCTCTCTCGCTGCAGGCTGAGCGACTTTTGCGCTGCACTCGAAAAGTTCCAGATGCATCCTCTTTCATTTTATTTTATGTTTGAGCCTATGCTCTTTGCAACTTAATTATGTTGTGGATCGTGTGTAGGTTATTTATTGTCGCACTTGAAAAGTTTCAGATTGATCCTCGTTTTTATTTATTTTATAGGCTATATTTCGGAGCTTATTCTCTTTAATGATGTGGATCGTTTGTAACTTCATTGCAATTTAATTCAATGTACTGTCGTTCTAATTTCCATAACCGTTATGTTATGCAGCGGTTCCCAAACTTTTTTTCCTGTGCTCCCCATTCTATGTCCCAACCGGGTTGGTAAAAAAAACGCAACAAAGCTGTCTTTTATCGCCATATAAAGAGTCATGAACAGAGAACATCAACAAAGTTTCAATATAATGCAACAAAGCACAAGCTTCCACTTTTAAGAGGACGAGTGACAGACACAGGCTAAGTAACAGAATGTGTAACAATGTGTAAAGTAACAATGTGAAAAATGCCAGCGAATGAACACGTAGAAAAAATAATAGTCGCAGTATCAGTAGTGAAGGACAGTGCTGGATTTTCGGTTTGCCCCGCATTTTACTTGAAGTTCAGGCAAATGGGAACACCATATATTACATAGCAATCATCCTTGAAGAAATGTGGCAAAACATCTCTGGAGAGAACCTTATATTATTACATTCGAATGTGCTTTCCATATTTGGATCAACATAGACTACATTTGTGAACACACATTTTCTGCAATGTCGCGTCAAGTCATGCTCCCGTGCGCATCTTACAGACTGCATCTTAACCCTCTGGGCTTCTTCGCCCGAAAACGGGCGAAAACTTGAACGTTTTTAAATGTTTAATTTTTTTGCTTCATCGGATGGGTATGAAACTTGGTGACTTTTGTTGTATTACCTATATGAACACACAAAAAAATCAAGGAGATGATTCTGATATGTTAAAGGGTCGTAAAAAAAAAAGTCACACTTAGCTTCCTCCCGCCCGAAAACGGGAGACATAGGAAATGAATGGGAAATACGAAAAAATAGGAAAACTCAGAGAAACTTTTGGTGGTACAAGCTACAGATCAGCAACTGTGCTGAAAAAAAGTGTACAGCAATGAAGGGGTGACACTCTAGAACATCAAGAGTGCAAATAAGATCCCCCCCCCCCCCCACACACACACACACCCACGCACACAAACACACACACACACACATACACAGATAAACTGGCGACTGCAACAGCAAATTTGTAGAATATTCCACATAAAATCAATAAATGAAAAAAAAAACTTGCTCAAATTCACACACACACACACACACACACAGAGAGAGAGAGAGAGAGAGAGAGAGAGAGAGAGAGAAAGAGAGAGACTGGTAAGACTGCAACAGCAAATTTTGAGAATATGCAAAAATAAATAAATAAAAAATACAAAAAGAGACTCTCGCTCAAATGCAACACACACACACACACACACACACACATTCACTCACACACACACACACACACACACACACACACACACACACACACACACACACACACACACACACACATTGTGTTCCCTTTCGAACCAAATGCTATAGTTTGATTGTAATCATAATGCAAAACCTGATACTTATCTAAACATTTTTGTTAAGAAAATAAAGTAATCATCTTTTAGAATATCTAAATGTATATCTAAATAAAAAAAACAAATAAGATAGAGAAATCATGTCTAAAACAACAAAAGGAATCAAATAGCCTTTCTACATAGGATATATAGGAAGCTATAGACAGCCTACAGGCTGGTACAGGACATTACACAAAAGTGGCTATTTTTAAAGCCACTAGATGAAGTTCTTCTCCTGGAACATTTTTTTTTAGGCTGGCACTCTATTTTGATGTGAAATGCTGCATTTATTGATTTTTTTTTTAAATAAATATAAAATAAAAAATGATATATTAATTCTAATGGAACAAATAGCTCATAAAAATTATATAATTAATGCAAAGTATCATAAAAAAATCTAAAAATTCTAAATAATAATCAGAAAACATTATAGAACAAAAATATATTTGATTGGTTATCCTGGGAAAAAGTAAAGTACAATTTTAAGGCTTCGCCCGTTTTCGGGCGGGAGGAAGCTAAGTGTGACCCATTTACGAAGAAGCCCAGAGGGTTAAGCCATATGTTAAACTTTCCGCGTCCGCGGGGAGTCCGTTATGGACCGCTTGGTAGGCGTGACGTAGTCATCGTCATGGGAGAGCGTGTGCAGAGGCTCTGAGAAGACTAACGCGTACCTCACATTTTTTTTTATGACCGCGCGGACAGGTGCGCGTGGTCAGTAGGCTTCAAAAGCACAATTGCACATGTAGAGGCAGTGTGAAGAAGCCCATTGCTACTCGAACCTGTGCAATCCGCTTGCACTTGGACTTGGACTATAGTGCGGCCCAGTGGAAAAAAAGGTTGAGAACCACTATAACGTATATAGTTACAAATTAAACAACGTTTCTAAATATGTGATGTTGTTTATCTTGATCGAACTACATTGCTTCAACGTAGTGGTTAACAATGACTAGGCTACATGTTTTAAAATGTATTACTGTAAGAATGTACACTGACCTAACAGACATCAATTTATAAAACAAGATTATTTAGAATTATTATTTCACAACTCTCAAAATGTTACTTTTGTCTTTACAGGTCTTTCTTTTTACTATCCTGATTGCAGTTTAATTTATAATTACTGTAACTGTCCTGTTACAACTGTATTTTTTTCTAACTAGTTTTCTAACTAGAAAAACTGTCTTGATTGAATGTGTAAACGATAAAATGTGTAAACTCAGACTTTTATGAAATAAACTAAACTCTTACCCGTGCTTCCTGTTCTTCATTCGCCATGCTGGATTACTGATGTAAAGGCTTAATTTCTGTTCTAATTAATCCATATTGCGCTAAAGGTGCGCAGAATCATGCTCCTTGAATGCACTCAGTGGCTTATGATATGATTGGTTGAATGGTAAGCTCGCATCTGATTGGCTAAAGAGTACGACAGACCCACGTGGGAAGAGAGTTCTGCCAGGAAAGTCTCAAAAACACACACACACAAATCCGAGTGGATTCGTAGTAAATGACGATTCGTACATTCAGACACTCGTACATTTTAAACATTCAAAGGTTTTTGTGCACAGTTGTATATCTACAAATAGTTTTTTGCATTTGTGAAATGTATTTTATAAATATATCATTTTATTTTGCGCTTGTGAATTGCTTTTTGTGAATATATTTTTTTTTCACGCACGTGAATTTTTTTTGTGTGTACGTGAATTAGGTTTCATGCATGTGAAATTGTCTACACATGTGTAAATCGTGTATTTTTGCATGAATTATATTTGAGACTAATCTGCTTCTATACAAAGGGCCTTAAAAACATTTTTTTTTGTAAACTTTTCATAAATTGCTTAATTAAGAAATTAAGGTGGTAAGTTTTTAATAAATAAAACAGATTTCATAGGGCCCTACATAATATAGGATGTCAATGGCTACCAGCAACTGACTGGTTACCAATTTACATTTTCAGGTGAACTATTCCTTTAAGCTATTATTAGAGCAGCTTTTCATGAACTATGTTGCCTTTTCCTATGTGCTCTGAAAGCTGTATTGTTTTGCTGAGTCACCTGTATTGTTAAAGATGCAGCCACCATCGACCGTACCTGACAGCAGTGCAGAGAGGATGGAGACAGTGTGCTTAAAATAGCACAAGACTGTTTTAACTTCTCCATCGCCCTCATTTCAGAGCAGCATTATTAACTGATTTGAGATACTTATTAATCCGTAGGAGCTCTTTAATATCTGCCTAACCGCTGTGTGTGTTTGTGTGTGTGAACAGTTGATCATGTGGTTTCTGAACCTGGGACGAGTCTGATGTCGGCCTTCAATCAGTGGCGCGAATGGGCGGACAGCAAAGCGTGCTGTGACTATTCTCTTCACTTGGACATCACCGAATGGCACAAGGGTGTTCAAGAGGAGATGGAGGCACTCGTCAAAGATCACGGTAAACCACTGTTAACATCTGTATCTGCTGGTCAAGCCCAGCAGAGCTGGAGAATACTGCATCGCTCAGGAATTCTGCTGCTGCGCTGTTTCACTGATGTCTCACGGGCTCCTTCATTGCCCTCTCTAATTTCACCCCCGGCTTTGTGTGCAGGCGTTAACTCTTTCCTCGTCTACCTGGCTTACAAAGATGTGTTCCAGCTCACTGATTCCCAGGTATGGCTTCCTCCATGGGTTCTACCTTCTTACATGCATCTTACGATTAGTCTCTTGAAACCTGTCAAAAACAAACCCAGGTCATATTTAACCTAAATAAAAAAAAAATGATGAAAATGAAATTTTTGGAACAATAATGCAGAATATTTAAATTGTCCTTAAAATACTTTATATATTTATATACAAATAAATATATTTTATAAATATTTAAATTATATATATATATATATATTGGTTGTACTTTATTTTAAGGTGTCCTTGTAACAGTGTAAATATACATTTAAGTACTGAATAATATTAATTAACTACATGTACTTACTTTAGGGTAAGGGTTTGTAAAAGTACAAGAGCTCCCTCTAACCTAGCACCCTTTAGAATTAGGGTTTGGCTTAGGGCTACTTACATTGTGCATAATTTATTGTTATTATAATAGTAAGTACATAATGTGTAACAAGGACACTGTAAAATAAAGTGTTACCTATGTATTTATTTAATTTGCAATGTATTGTGACTTTGCCTGCCTGTGCACTTACAAAATATCATGGTTTTAGACATGCACCATGGTAATTTTAAGTACTTTCTTTCTTTCTTTCTTTCCTTCTTTCTTTCTTTCCTTCTTTCTTTCTTTCTTTCTTTCTTTCTTTCTTTCTTTCATTTATTTATTTTTGTTCATGAGTTTGCAATTTAATGTGGCATTTATTTTCTGAAAAGGAATCCTGACTAGCAACTCCATTCATTCATTTGGCCATTCATTTAGACATTTCATTAGATTTTTTTTATTTATTTTTTTTGGGAAAAACCTGACAACAAAAACTACAGTAGTAGTACCATTTTTATATATTTACCATATTTAAACTGTTTTTTTTTTTTTTAAGTATATATCAGTATTGTACTCCAGTGTATCTAAAAAAAAAAAACATGATTTCTCCCAGAGAATACCTTAATTCGTATCAGTCAAACATGGAATTTGGCAGTCAAAATGTTTTTGAAAATGACAAAAAATTCTGCCATCTGTTAACATCACAGTACCATGGTACCACTTAAAGGTGGCACTGTACCAAGTTTTGGGGGGTTTGGGAGGTTACGTTGTAATTACTAATCACAATTGTGCCAAAAAAAAAAAAAAAGAACAAGAAAAGTTAAGAAATCTTAACAGAGTCCCTTGGCAATTTATAAACAGATGATGCTTGAATAGTCTGCCAGTGATCGTTGCATCTGTTTTAACCATGATTCGCCTTCTGAGTGTCAGCATTTGTGTGACTTCAACTGTGTGTTTATGTGCAGATCTACGAAGTGTTCAGTGTCATCCGGGACCTCGGGGCCATCGCTCAAGTCCATGCTGAGAACGGAGACATCATAGCCGAGGTCAGATCTTCAGCCAGGCTGCACCGTCCAGCACTGAGCTCCATTACTCAGAGTTATTATCAACAATAAACTGTTTGGAGATGTTAAATCAAAACATATGCTCCACAACCAACGCTCAGACTTTATACTGGCAAGCAAAACCAACACAAATATTCCTATGTGAGGGTGATATAATTCATTGCAGATGACTTTTGGCTCATGGTTATGTGTATTTGTCATGATCAAGATAAGCAAACTCTTTGTAATGAAGACATTTGTAATATGTACAGTATGTATTGAGACTATGACATCATTATTGAAGGATTCAGCAATCTCATGCTACTCGTATCCTGCTCGTCTATATTTCAACAGGAGCAGCGCAGGGTTTTGGAGTTGGGGATCACTGGACCAGAGGGACATGTCCTCAGTCGTCCAGAGGAGGTAAATGGCAGGGAATTCTGGGAAAAGTCATCCGTTTTCCCAAGTTTTTCCAAGAAAATGTGTGCTGACTTGGCCTTATTGATCGTTTAGGTGGAGGCGGAGGCAGTGAACCGCTCCGTAACAGTGGCCAATCAGACCAACTGCCCTCTTTACATCACCAAAGTGATGAGCAAGAGTGCGGCTGATGTCATCGCCCAGGCCAGGAAGAAAGGTGGGACCCAACTCCATTTTCAATATGGCGAGACTTCAATGGAACCAAACCTAGTGGAAACATTCAAGGTCAAATTACCACCATGGAAGAACATTCTGAGGCGGTTTGATCTAATTCCATTAAAATGAGGTATTATTATTAAGTCTGGACAAGCAAGGCAGGTTTTATGAACTGGGATGCATTGCAGTCCGGCAAAAAAATATAATAATACAGCATCTATGACTCAGCTGTTCTTGGCTCGACAGCAAGAAATGACATCATAGTGGTCGGACTTCAGAATCAGGGCAAGGGAATTACAGTGAAATTATATATGCCTATTCCTAATTCGGTATCTTTGAACCATTTAGGCACCGTTGTGTATGGAGAGCCAATCACAGCAAGTCTTGGTACGGACGGCTCACACTATTGGAGCAAGAACTGGGCCAAGGCCGCCGCCTACGTCACGTCTCCACCCTTGAGTCCGGATCCCACCACACCGGACTATCTCAACTCACTGCTGTCATGGTAGTATGCTGTTTATTTGTAGCATGCATTACTGATTTGATTTGCTATGGTGGTGGAGCCCTGTAATTAGTGTACCATAAGAAATCAAACTGGTTCATCTGTGGGGTCTGAGAGCAGTTAATAAAAAAAAGAAAAGAAATACAAGAAGTGGCTAATGTGTGTATGATCCATATTACCTCAAATGACTTTAAAGTGAACTGAAGGGTTGGCTTTAACTTTAGGAGTTGACTTGAAGTCTTCAGTATAGTTTATTTTTAAAAATGTGTTTAGTAAAAAAAATAATTCAAGTATTATTACCATAAAAAAAATATTTAAAGTGAAAATATTTAAAGTGACTAAATTGAAGAAAATATTGTTTTGGGTTTTATTAGAAATATAACAATCATTATTATTATTAGAAATGTTATTTATTAAATTATATTTATCAAATAATATATATAACATAAAATTCTAAGTGAAGAATTAATGATTAAATTAATGAAATAGATTGAGGAAATAATTGTTTTGTTTTTTATTACCAACATAACTATTATCATCATTTTTAATTGTTATTATTATTTCATATGATATTTATTATATACATTGTATATATATATATATATATATATATATATATATATATATATATATATAGTATATTACTAATATTAATTGTATTATTGTAATGATTATTATAGTATTTTATTACAAAGCAATTTAACTACAAAATAAAATTATTGAATTCTTTATGTATTTATAGCAGTAATATTAATATAGTATTAAAAATTATTCTTATTATTATTAGTAGTAGTTTTTAGTATCAATTGAAAGGCAAAAATAATAATAATAATGTATTGTACTAATAAATATTATATGATCATAATATTTTTAGTATTTAATTTATTATTACCAATTTATTATGCTAGTACTACTACTAATAACAATATCCAGATATCCAATGGATAAATAATTTAATACATACACATTATTATTATTATTATTATTATTAAATCACTTTAAGAGGCACTTTTAGGGCCAAAACAGTGGGAAGTTAAAAGTGGGATTTTAGAACGTGTTTGCTCTGAGATTATTTCATTTAAAGAGGACACTATTGTGAAAAGGGTTCGCTAAGTGGATAAATATAAATGTTTGTAGAATAGACTCAATCGTTTGTTCCCAACTTGAAACTTAATCCTCACCCACTTTCCTGCTTCAGTGGAGATCTGCAGGTGACAGGAAGCGCTCACTGCACCTTTAACACCGCCCAGAGAGCTGTGGGCAAAGACGACTTCACCCTCATCCCCGAAGGAACCAACGGCACTGAAGAACGGATGTCCATCATCTGGGACAAATGTGTGGTGAGGCAGAAATACTAGTATGCAAATAATAAGGAGAGACATTAAATCAAAGCTGCAACAGTGCAGCATCTACACTTCCTTCAGTCATATAAACAAAATCAGTCAGTGGTCATGTGAGTCTAAATAGTCCCAGCCGAACAGACAAGCACACTCAAGTGAACACAAACACAACCGAGACAAACTGTCATCTCTCCCGGCGGTCCCCCTTGTTCATAGGTAACTGGAAAAATGGACGAAAATCAGTTTGTGGCCGTCACCAGCACCAACGCCGCTAAGATCTTCAACTTGTATCCACGCAAGGGCCGCATCGCCGTGGGTTCAGACGCCGATCTGGTTCTGTGGGACCCTGATGTCACAAAGATCATCTCAGCGAAGAGCCACAATCTGGTGAGTTAGTGTGCGGGATTCATTGGTGTTTATGTGATTTACGTCCCTCGGTGTAGTTACCATTGAGGGAAGTTGTGTTCTTGTGAAGGTGGTTGCAGTCCTGACCAGAGCACTCTGGTTCTTCTGACCGAATGTTGGGTGTGGGTTATGTTACTCATGCGAGTGATGTCATTCTCAGCTCTGCTGGGTAATTGATGGTTCCCTCCTGCTTTGGAGGCGTAACAGTGCACACAACACACAACCATGAGGATCTTTTTTTAATGTCTTCTCTTTGTCCTTGTGAGATTATAACACACTGGCTTTCAAGAGTTGTATTCTTTTGTTTGGTGGATTTTGTTTAACTACCGTACATGTCTAAAGATTAGTTTAGAAGCAAAAGCGTGTTAGATAAATATCGTAAATAATGTATTAATATAATTTAAATATTAAAGGGATGGATCACCCAAAAATTCTGTCATTAATTACTCACTCTCATGTCATTCTAAACCTGTGAGATCTTTCTGACATCTCTCCATATACAGCAATGTAACTACCACAGTCAAGACCGTGAAGCTGGCAAGGACATGGTTAAAATAGTGCATGTGACGTAAGCAGTTCAATCTTAGTTTTAAGAAGTTATAGGGACTATTTTAGCAATGTCCTTACTTCCTTTCTGGACCTTGAACATTTCAGTTGCATTGCTGTCTATGGAATCAGAAAGCTCTCAGATTTCATCAAAAATATCTTTATTTGTGACAAAGATGAACGAAGGTCTTGCGGATTTGGAACGACATGAGGGTGAGTAATTAATGACAGAATTTTTATTTTGGGTGAACTGTCTTTTTAAGAGATTTGTTTGCAAATATCTTAAAGGGATGGTTCACCCAAAATGAAAATTCTGTCATTATATGTAAATAATAAATATATACAAATAATTTTAATACACATTACAGTTATAACTTACATTTATAATTAATAATAGCATTACTAATTAACTCATATATGTAATTTATAATTTAAATTTTTTTTTAAAGCTATTTACATTTTAGATTAATAATCAATTTATTATAAGTAATGTAATGTATAATAATGAATAATATGAAATATACTTGTTTTTTTAGATATGTCTGGACTTATTAAAATATGTATCTGGGCTTTTTTAAATCACATATTTGTCCCCTTCATTTTAAGCGTAAACCTCACTAAATATTGTAAGAATTATGCTTTAGACAAGACAAAAATGGTTTTGCAACAAATAAAACATAATTCTTTATTTATTTAATATATAATCACTGAAGATACACTACTGTTCAAAAGTGTGAGGTCACTAAGAGTTTTTAAAAGAAACTTTTACTTTTATTAAACAAGGATGCATTAAATGGATTTAACTTGCAGTAAATATTTCACATTATTACAGAAGAATGTATCACTGTGTCCACTAAAATATTCAGCAACAGCAAAACAATGCTTTCAACACTGATAATAATAATAATTTTTTTTTGAGCAGCAAATCAGCATATTAGAATGATTTCTGAAGGATCATATGACACTGAAGATTGGTGGAATGATGCTAAAAATTCTATAAAATAAAACATATTGAATTAGAATATAGTTATTTTAAATAACAATAATATTTCCTAATATTACTTTTTACTGTATGTATATATATATATATATATATGTGTGTGTAGGTGTGTTAGCATCTGTGTGTTGATTATCAGACTCTGGTGCTGTTTTTAGGTCTTGTGGGACAAACTGTATTGCTTTTAGCAAAGCGCCAGTAGCATTTAGAAGGGTGGTCACACTTTTGCCAGCACACACACACCCTGTAAACTTTAATATACTTCCTTCCTCGTTCGCGCCCTCTTATTTCCAGCAAGTTTTCTTTGCACTGTATTTCTAAACTGGTATGGGTCCTGACAACTAGTCTCTGACATATTGTTTAAATAGCTGTCTGAAAGTATCAATAATGATTCCCATCATGCAACATCACTTCCATTTCCACTGGAACATCATGCTTCAGTATGTGGAAGGGATTTGGATTGTTTGTGCAATGATTTCTTGCTTCTTAAATGCTACATGTTGGAAATGTTTGTAAATCAGCAGGAGGTTCTTGTTCTGTGTTGTTACTGTGATGTTGTTGCTTCTTGTTTTCCAGGCGGTGGAGTACAACATCTTCGAGGGCACCGAGGTGCGTGGTGCGCCTCTGGTGGTCATTAGCCAGGGAAAGATCGTGCTGGAGGAGGGGAACCTCCACACCACTGAGGGGTCCGGCCGCTACGTGACCCGCAAACCCTTCCCTGACTATGTCTACAAGAGGATAAAGGCTCGCAGCAGGGTGAGTTATAGATTATAGATTTATTTTGTATATTACAATATGATTTGTATAGAATATTATTATTAGTATTTTTCTTTTTTTTCTTTTTTTTAGTAAAGAATATTGTGTGTGTGTGTGTGTTTATATATATATATATATATATATTTATATATATATATATATATATGCTTATTTTAGTTTATAGTTGTCTTTTGTATGTATGTCCCACACACACACATACAATCAATTAGTGTTTTTACAAGTATTATTTTATTGAACATTATGTTTGAATATATATATATATACCTATTACTTTTTTTTATTATTACTGTTATTATGAGTATTGCTACTGTACATATTTTGTTCATTATATGTAATTGTTTTTATTGTTGGTTTTATAGAATACTGATTTAAAAAAATATAAATATGTATTTTTCATAAATAAATAAATAGATGACACATTTATTCTGTAAATATACTTATTTGTAAATGAAAATGTAATGCCTGTTAATATATCAATTAATTTCTATGAAATGTTTACTTCATTAAAGTTTAACTGTAGATTCCTAAATGTTCGAGGTTATCAGATTAGCTGTGTTTTATTGACATTATCATACACTGTTGTTTTGTAGCTTGCTGAACTGAGGGGCGTCCCGCGGGGTCTCTACGACGGGCCGGTCTGTGAGGTTTCAGTGACGCCCAAAGCTGTGACTCCTGCTTCCTCTGCCAAAACCTCTCCTGCCAAGCAGCCTGCTCAACCGGTCCGCAACCTGCACCAGTCCGGCTTCAGCCTCTCCGGTGAGCACTTAGCAAAAATCTAAATAAACCAAAAAATAAATAAAGATGCATAATAAGTCTTTTTTTTTTTTTTTACGCATAATTAAATATAATCTATTATAAACAGTTTTGATCACTTGTCTGGAACAGTGTCATCATGTTTAAATATTTATACACCATAAGATTGATTTCCTTTTGATTTGTCTTATTTCAGGCTCTCAGATTGACGACAACATCCCCCGCCGTAACACTCAGCGCATCGTTGCGCCCCCTGGTGGCAGGGCCAACATCACCAGCCTGGGCTAGACGCCCTCCTCCAGCCGACAGGAAAATAGGGGGTTGGGGGGAGGGATGTCTATAATGGAGGTGTTTGCTGAGGCCACCGTGTCACATCAAGAACCCTCCACAGGGCCTATGATTCTCCACTCCCTAGTCTCCCAACCCCTGTGCTCTTGCCCGATTCCATTGTTTTTCTTTTCCCAACCGTGCACCACTTCCTAAAGGAGACATCTATAGAGAAAATTTACAAAAAACAAAACAAAGTATTTGCCTCGTGTGAAGAGAGAAGGAAAAAATGTAACATCCACATTTGAGCACTTCTGATTGTATGATTTTTATACTGTACTTTCTACCAACCACAAGTCATGTTATCATTTTTGTATTTAACTTTATTTGCTTTTTAAAATCAGAGGGATCAAAAGTGCGTGTATTAGAGAAGCTGTTTATCATTGTTACTTATAACAAGGTAAGGGTTAGAGTACTGGCTTAAAGTCTATTATATTAGGAATGTTGTAATTTTTGGGAATCTTTTATTATGTTTTTTACTCAAACATTCAGTTTACATCAGTATGACCACCTGACCGTATTCCGCCCGTACCCTTTCGATGGCATTCAGTGCGATACTTTCTGTACCAGTCAATAAAAGAAAGCTTTTCCAGTGGTCGCTGATTAAAAACCATGTGTTGTTTCACAACTAGAAATATTTAGTTAACACTGTTAATGTTACTGAAGAAGAAACCGCATTTAAAAACAAATAGCTTAGTAAAGTTGGAGAAAATAAGAGAGGACCGAAGATGGTTTTAGCTGGACTCCTCCTCCTTTTTTTGCGAAAGCTGCTTTAATATGTAAAGTTTAAGAAGAGGATAAAGTCACGTTTGTATTTGGTCATGAAAAAAAAGTGAGCTGTTTAGCTACTGATGAATTTTGAATTTGTGTCACAACTGCCGAAAGAAGTCTGAATTGTGAGCTAAAAAGTTGAAATTTCTTTTTAGCTTCCAAAAGTTAGCTAGAGGAAATGCTATTACTTCACTTTTAAAGAACAACGTGAATGTAACTCCATGAAATTAGCAGCGATTTCCTGATGCACTAAAGCCCAAAGTATACTTAAGTCTTAACGCAAACACTTGCCGAATGTTTACAGCCGAACATATGCCTTTCAAAGTTTATTTAATTTCATAGCGTGCACAAACATAGCCGCACGACACATGTGGAGTAGAATTTAAAACTTGGCATGTTGCCACCTTGTGGACAAAGTAATTAGTGCAAAAAAAGTGCATTAAAAAAAACTCATGTGTGAGCTGAGCTTAAAGAGTCACACATGATAACAAAAATTGGGCTCCATGCATTCTAAGTAAACTTTGGGCTGACAGTCAAACCCCCAGATGGTTGTTTCTGTAAGTTTGGTTGCAGCGCAATACAAATGTGCCATGTAAGTTGTGAGATTTGACGGAGTGACTATGCCGCTACTTTCTATGTCAACTAATGTGGTATCCCTGACCTCACGCTAATGTGTCTTTTGTATCTTTAACTCCAAGCTGTGCCTGAGATGTGCTGATCATGTTGAGTACTTCTACAAGAGCTTGTTCATGTTTTTTGTTCAAAACAACTCAAAGGCTGTTAAAAGTAAAATAGCCGGTTAACCGATACAAAGGTGCCAGATTTTTCTCTTAACTCGTCATAGTGCTTTTGAAAGGCTTTTAAAAGAATGAGTTATCAGAGCGCCATTTCTAATGTCGACATCCATTTTAGTGCAGTAGTAAAATGCAACATACTGTAATAATATCATAAAAATAAATGTTAAAAGTTGAAGGTGATTTTCAGCAACTGCAACTGTGGCAGCTCCATTGTGGTGCTATTTTATTTTATCAAAGAATGAATGAGAGTTTATAATTTTGTATCTGTTTTTCTTTCAAGCTTCTTCCAACCTAAAAAAAAAAGTCTTAAAAAGCTAGTAATCTAGGTTAGCTAATACAGCTAGCACAGTATCAGTTTTCTTCTGTTTTTGACGCATTTCCTTTTGAAACAAGAAGTTTGGACTAGATACACTGAAAGGATCTTCTCTTTTTTTGAAAGAACCAGGCTTTAGGTATGTCAGTCATTTATAATGATTTAGTTAGTAACAGGTATTGGGGAGGGACACTGTCATTCTAGAAAGCATTTGATTGGACAAATTAACAGTGTAGTACCAGATTAGTCATCAATATTTGTAATTATTTTGCTGTTAGGAGAAAGATGTTTGAAGTGTTTTATCTGCTTATGAGTACATTATAGATTAGTTAGATATATCTAAGTAACGATAATCCACATTTTGTGGCTGGTGCTATAGCTTATGTTCAGAACAGACAAAGAAGGGATGGTAGAAAGTAAAAATGTTAATAAAAAGACATTAACTGGTTTTAATGTGCCTTGCTTAAATCTCACTATGGATTAGCAATGGCGGGGCTTTTTTTTTTTTTTGTATAGGCTAGTCTGTTTTTCATTCAGTAAACCCGTCCTCCAGCTGTTTTCTTTTCCCTCATGCACATCGGCAAAATCTTGGCCGGTATCATCATTCTCCATTGCTTGCCTTTTCCTCTGTGACTCAACAGAGAAACACACACACACACACACACACACACAAGCTCTTGATTCATTCCAGCGCTGACAGGGTTTAAACTTAAATGTTTAATGCTGCTTGGTTGTTGTATACTTACTGTGTACTGGAAGACACACAGCTGACTGTTCCAAACTGAGGATATGGAGCTCCTAAATGGACTTTCTGTTGGGGGAAAAACTTGAGCTGGGGATGTCAGTGCTTTTGAATTTCCGCGTTCCCCAGAGAAACTTTGTATTCGCTTGTAAAACGTACGTTTAGTCAGACGTGGTTGGAGGAGAAACTATATTTCAAAAGTTCTCTCACAATTTTTATTTGATTTTATTAATTAATTAATTAATTTTTTTTTTTTTTCGTTCCCCAGAGAAACTTAGTGTTAACTCACAAAACATTCTTCTGAAAACTTTGCAAAACTTTAGTAATGTAACTATAGGCCTATATTTTGAAGGGGTCCTATTACGCTTTTCAACTTTAGTTAAACTTTATGTTGCTGTTTAAGCATTAAAAAAAAACATCTGCAAAGTTACAAAGCTAAAAGTCCACTTCAAAAGGAGATATTTTATTTAACAGAAATCACTTTTAAAAAACTACAACGAACGTCTCATTTGGACTACAATGCATATTTTCCTGGATTTGTTATATCACAAATATCACAAAATTTGTGAGTTAAGCGAAACTACAGCAAGAGAAATGTCTTACCGTCATTTCACCGTGAGTCTTTGTGCTGTCAGAATGTGCCTCTCAAACGGAGGAGGGTGGCGTGAGGTTATAATGATCCATTCGTCTCAATGGCTGCTGCAGGCCCCATAGAGTCTATCACCTCATGACTGTTATGATTGTTTTCTTTCTTCCTGTTTCTTGTTCATTTCTTGCTGACCTCATTGCTTTTCCTCTGTTCCCATGACAACTGTCCCTGCTAGACAACAGGATCTAAGTCTTTTATTTGTCATGGCAACACGTTACACATCGGAAGCATTCCCTTAGCAACCCTTCTGGGCCTGCTGCTATTAAAACAACACTGAATGACTGGATCATTTCAACTGAGATGTGATTACAGTGTAACACAAACCATATAGAGTACCCACTGTTAAAAAAAGACATCGTGATTTCCCGCCTTTCTTGCATGGTGGCACATTCTGAAGTGCATGTTGATGGTTTGAGAGACAATTTTCTTCTTTATTGGTATTTTTGTCTTTTAAAAGAAAAAAAGTAGACTTACTAAGATGGAAAGCAGAATCAAACAGTTAAGGTAATACATTTAATTCCAGATAAATTCCAGTGAAAACCAGTCTTACTCTTTTATTTTTTTTTTACAATTTGTTTACTTTGTATTTGTATAAGATTTGTGCTTCTCAGATTTACATTTAATGATAAGTTTAATTTTCATTTTTAAAAAAGTCAAAAATGTGAAGATGTTTTATCTCATTGAAGTTGGTATGAAGATATGGCATAAATTGAGAACAGAATTGTCCTATGTGAGATTTCCATGTATTTTCCTTGTTGATCATATAAGCATATGCAAGAGTTCAAATGAAACATGCCTTAAGCATTTCCTCTGATCCCAGAGCAGCTGTTGGCACTAACACTACACACATTTTGCTATGTACGCTTGAATGTTCTTCTATGCGTGGTATGTAATCTATGTAAAATGCAGATGGGAACTGAAAGATTGTTCAGTTTGAGACTGCCAGTGATTTATAATCCAAAATCCCTCTCTTTCCCCACTCCAGAAGTGAACTTGTCGTGTGCTGGTGTTTATTCTGTTGGCCGTGCTGTTTGAGGATGTTTGCTTGCTATTGAAAATGTGTCGAAACCCCTTGGATGGTGATGTTACAAACAAGAAAAGCTAATAAAAGTAAGAAAATAATTGTTTTCTTCTTGGTTCTTAAATTGCAGCCATTTGTACAATTCATATAATAAATATTGCATCAAGAATTAGAATGCACCAGAATTAAGTAGAGATCTTACACTGAATCCTTTCATAGTCTGTTAACATTATATCATCAAATTCATCATATAATCACGAGATGTGATATTTGAATCATATACATATATATATAAACAAAACACAAACAAGCTTTTTTGTTTTGTAGCTTTCAAACTAATAGCTCTAAAAGCTCATTTGTACTTTCACATTCAAACCTTAAATAATTTGCCATTATATTCTATCATTTTTTACTAAAAACTAAAGTTATAAAATATATATATATATATAAATAAAATAGCTTAATATTTGGGGGAAAAAAGAGAAGTTCTGTAGTGTGACAAAAAAATAAATAAAAATAAAAACCTAAAAAACAAAACATAACGCAAAAAAAAAAATGCATTGCAAAATATTACATAATTGTTATTTATAAACCATATTTATAAATGAATATTATACATTTATAAATTAAAAAACTATATTTTTTAACATAACATTTTAATAATACTATTGTACAATCTAAGAAAAAAAAATCTGTAGGAAAAACAATACTGCCCCGGCAGAAAATACATTTCATTCAACTTTAAAACACAATACAATGCAATGTGTAATTTAAAATATGCAAAACACATGAAAAATCACGTTAGACTTTTTTTTTTTTTGTCTATTTGTGTTTGCACAAGCCAAATAACTCTGCCCACAGTTATTTCATTACCAAGCAAAATTTTTTACACTCCAGATTGTGAATCTTCAAAGCTAAACTTCACAAAAGTGCAGATGCATGTCATAGACGTTGCCACATGGTGGTGCTCCTGTATACGAGAACTAACTAGATCCCCAGTCATTTTTGTTCCATTCCACAGTGGCTTTGTAAACTCTTTTTAAAAACTGAATAAAAATATATTCTTTTTAAATCATTTCATACAGCCTCACCGTCCATCTTGCATACGGAAACCTGATGAACTTTCATTGTCAGAGATGTTTCAGGTGCATTCAGAGCACTGCTGCTATGTGCAGTATATGAGTTCTTATTAGTGACAAGTGATTCATTAGTAGGCTTCCAGGAGTCAGTAGATGTAGATGGGAAACACTGTGCAGATTTGGGGCCATGCACAGGGTCTCGTGCAAAGGCCGGAGGGCTCCAGGTCCTGTGCGTTCTGCTGAGGCAGTGGCCACGGAGAACGTTCTGGAAGGCCTTCTTGAACTCCTGACTGAAGCACGGGTAGATGATGGGGTTGAGGCAGCTGTTGAAGTAGCCCAGCCAGAAAGTAATTTTGAAGACAGTGTCCGGGGGTCTGTGGGACGGGAAGATGGAGCCTTTGGAGACACAGAAAGAATGAAAAAATTAAATTACTACATGCAGCAAGATATCTCCGTCATTCATAAGGATCACCTCAAGACAGAGGTTCAAATGGTTTTGGATGTTTCATATTTTCAAAGGCTTTGCTTTGATGTGTGCATTTCCTTACAGTATTTTGAAAGCTTTCAATTCAGTGCAAAAATGACTGACTGACTCATAGAATCTTAGCTGTCCAATTACTAAACACACAGGCTGATAAATTAAGCTGTATTTCCATCAAACATTCAATGAAAGCTCAAATGAATTGCCTGCAAACACATGTGGAATCCTTACAAAAGATGGTTTTCTGAACTAGGGCTGCTGTTTAGCCTATAAAAGCCTTGTCTCTAGGTTGAAACAGAGTGCAATACTTTCTCTTTCTTTCATAATTCATTCTTTTGTTGTAAACAAGCTCATTTAAATGCAATTTAAAAGGCCCAGCAAGGATTATGTCAATGCTGTTTACGCACATAGGCATATTGTGGGAGAGCACTGGGTCGTTTGGAAACATGGGTGAGTATAAACAACAGAAAATTAATTTAATGTTTCACTGGAAAACAGTGGGTGCGCTCATAAACCTCATTTAAAATGACAAAAGATTCAGAGAAGTATGTTCTTTGAGTTATTGCAGTTTCAACAAAATCCAGTCATTGTTTACTCACCCTCATGTGGATACAATTCAGATTTTTTTGTTTTCTGGCTGTTTTCTGAGCAATTCAAATGAATGAGGAGGAAACAGCTAAAATGACACTTATGCAGATTTGTATGAGGAACGGACCCAGATTTAAGCTATTCATTTGTGCCTGTTGATACTTATGATAATCTCCCCTCTGCGTTAACTTAAATCTCATCTAGTATTTGACATAATCATTTATCATCTTTATTTTGAAGAAAAACAAAACTAATATTAAAATATATATATATAATATTTTTATATTTGATATTTTTATATATAAATAAATACAATTAAATAAAAATTGTGAAACAAAACAAAAAACAGAAACAAAACAACACAGAACACAAACAAAACAACCAAACAAAACAAAAACTTTTTTTTTTTTTGTAGCTTTCAAACTAGTATCTCTAAAATGTCATTTGTACTTTCACAAACAAACCTTAAATAATTTGCCATTATTTTTAATCACTTTTTACTAAAAACAAAAGTAGTATTTTAAACAAACTGCTTAATATTTGGCTGAAAAAAGCAAAGATGTGTAACGTGACCAAATACAAAGAAAAAAACGAACAAAACAACTAAATACAATAAAAAACAAAACACAAAATATAAAACAAAAAGCAAAACAAAACAAAAAGTCACTGAAAATATTACATAATTGATTCTTTTATAACAAAAACAATGTTAGTTCATCTTTGAAAATATCATATGGTGCGACTCCATAAAATGTAACCATATTAACAAATGAATATTGTACATTTATAAATTAATAAGTAAATGTATAATATAATATTTAAAACATATTAATTTTATTTTATTTTTGGATGGGCTTTGCTGTGTGTTCACAAAATCATTTAGCTTATACTCACTTATGGGCAGCACTAGGAAAAAAGGCAGCCAGCAGAGAACGAAACATCCCACCACAATCCCCAGAGTCTTGGCCGCCTTCTTCTCCTGCGAGAACTTAAGCAGACGCATGAAGGCGAAGTGTGAGTTCTTCAAGCGCGCTGCTGCCTCCTTCCCGGCGGCCTGCTGGGCGTTGCGACAGTGGATCCGCAGGGTCACTCCGTGCTCAGTTAACCCATTCGTCTGCCTGCCTTTACTCATAGAACGAGTCTTCTGCCGGGCCACCACATAAACCCTGCTGTACATTGCCAAAATCACTGCCAACGGCATGTAGAAGGAGCATGCGGCAGAGAAGATGGCATATCCTGGCTCTTCGTTCACTCTACACACCGACTCGTCCTCCGGCATAGGCTCCCTCCATCCGAACAGTGGACCGACGGAGATGGCAGCCGAAAGAGCCCATAGAGCTGCCACTACGACCAGTGCCCTTCGACCGGTAGCCAAAGAAGGGTACCGCAGCGGGTAACTGACAGCCATGCAGCGATCCACAGAGATCATGCAGAGGCTGAGGATGGATGCCGTGCAGCACAGCACGTCAAGAGCAGTCCAGGCATTACATAAAGGACGGCCGAACACCCAACGGCCCAAGGCTTCAGATGCAGCAGAGAATGGGAGGACCACGGAGCTCAGAAGCAGGTCTGCAATGGCCAGATTGGCGATAAAATAATGCGTCACGGAACGGAGGTGGCGATGGCACACCACAGAGAGGATGACCAGGATGTTGCCCATCACACCGAATATTATAAAGAGCACCAGCACCAGGCCCAGAGCCAGCGTCTTGGTGATGTCTATGTCAAACGCAGATATCGCAGTACAGTTGGGACAGATCTCAGGGAAAAAGGTTAAACTTATGTCATCTTCTGCTGGAAGCACGTTGGTCATGATGTGAGAATCTCTATGTGCAAGTTATGGGGTTAAGATCTTGTAATTACCATCCATGACTTTTAATATGTTTGTGGTTTCAACACAAACAAGCTAGTAGTGTCACACTTTAAAACACTTGAAACTCACATTTCATCTTCTCAAGGATCTCTTTTGATATCAGCCATTAGCCATCATAGTTTTTATGATATTGCAACCTTAAAGAGAAAAGAAAAGAAAAGAAAAAGTAAGCACCGTTTCTGGCAGGACCAAAGGCCACTGTGGCAATTGGTGTATGCTAGCATGCTAAAATAACAATGTTATTTATTTTCCCCATACAGTATTTTTTGTTTCCATTTTTTTTTACCCTAGCCATAATCTTAATGATTAAAATTTAAGCATTGCTTTCCAGAAGTACAAATAAAACATTAACAGTTGTTGACTTGAGTCAAGCTAAATAACCTGTGGTTCAGTGAGTGAATGATCCAGTTCAGTGAGAGAGTGAGCTGTCTGGATGATTCAATCCATGATTCATTCAATAACTAAGTTGAATTTAAACTGATTCACAAACAAATTTGAATGAATCAGTCCATGATTCTATTCAGATTGATTCCCTAGTCTTAGGGAAAAGCTATTTTTCTGACAGGATTTAGTTTTTTTTGCACCAACCCTCACCGAAAAAGAATGCTAAGTTTTATTTATTTTATTTAATTTTTTACTTTTTTAATGCAACCCTGTGGATATGTATCTTTAACTACATCTTGACATATCAACAATTAATAAATTAGTCATTCTATATTTAGGGGTACATTTCATGACAGCCAAAAAGTCAGAAAATCTGTATTCTTTTTTGATAAATAAATTAGGTGGTTGAATAATATAATGTGCTAAATCAATTGTTTGGCAAGCTTAAGCACTAATGACTTTTTAAATATGTTAATTAAAATTAACATTTGATTCATTATTTTGTAAACTGTGTTACAGACAAATGTTGTGTCAAATGAAACATGAATGAAGTCCCACGTACTTGATTACATATTTGTTTGAAAGTTTTTGAGTATATTCTCCGGAGTTTTTGAGGTTATCTAACCGATTTGAAAATATGAATTGGGGCTTCATAATGGGTGTACTTTGGGATGCTATCATGAAGGATGATACTTTTCTTTAACATAAATCCACAGTAGGCTGAATTTAGTGTTATTCACCATCCTTACCAAAGTCATCCATCTCGATATCTTCATCTTTTTTTCTGACGGATTAGTTCACATTTAAAAGATTTATAACATAAAAACCACACATAACACAGCTCAAAAAGTAACATAGTTGACAGGTAAGAATGAACTTAGTATCCATAAAGCACTCTAAACACACACACATTATAATAATATATATTATAACGTAAATAAATAAATCTATATTATTACGAAGGTAAATGAAGTTTTCTAATGCATCATGCCAGTTCAAGTTGTAAGGACTCATACAATAACATCATATAGGTTTATGTCAATTATTAGGAATTATGAATGCTTTTTAACCCTTGACATATGTGAATATAATATGCATATAATATTACGGATACATAGTTCATAGAAAGTGTGGCTGTGATAGATTAGTTAAGTTTATCCTTTTTTTTCATGGTTTTAGGCAATTCCTATGGAAATTCTGTGTAACGACAATAGTTTGTGAATATTTATTTTACCAACAACACTCCGTTGGAGCATAAATTGAGACTGAACTGCCAATATTGTCAACCGTGTTAATCCTTGTCAACTGTGTTACCGTTAATGGGTAACACGGTTGACAGGTAAGGTAAGCCTTGTGCAAACTGCTGACCTTGGAATAGTTAGTACATGACCTTCATTAACTTCTGTTTTTGTACTCTTTTTCTTCATATTTATAAATATAGCATGTGACGGAAGTTCACCAGAACATCACAGTTGACGGTCAATTAATCTACTCTATGTGTAGAAAATAATAAAGATCAAATACTGAAGAGGAGAAGTTATGACTTTCCACACTGTCTTCACATTTCCCTCCGAAAAAGGAAAATACATCAGGTGATGTTGGACATGTGTCTTTGGAACAAACCAATGATTTATAGGGAGTTTTTTAGGGAGTAACACAGTTGACACTGGTTTCTCGGACATACACAAAATGGATGATTTAATCCACAAAAAAAAAAAAAAAAATTATATATATATATATATATATATATATATATATATATATATATATATATATATATATATATATATATATATATATTTTTTTTTTTTTTTTATGAATTAGAAATGTCCTCTGATATAAAGGTGATCATTGTTTGAAGTGAAAAGTTATTGAAAAATGTATAAAATTGATAATAGAGTCCATGGACATCATGATGTACCCCTAATTATAGAATTACTCAAATATCTACAGTGATTTAAGTTTGAAGTATTTTAGCATTGCTTTCCAAACAGTAACAGTTATGTGTCTTATTCAATACCTACAGTATGTGATTTTTTTTCAGTTTGTGGTGTATGCATTCAATTCAGACGGAGGCATCGGTTTCATTCCATATCTTTATATGGCAGAAATAGTAAGAGCAGCGTGCTAGGATGCAATACTGAATTCAGCCATTGTGTTCTGTTCAGACTGATTCATTAGAAGGAACCATAGATGAATGATCACAATTGAAAGTTGTATATATTATTTTGAGGCACTTACTAATCAAAGTCTCACAATTCAGATCAAATAGGCCTATATATATTATCATAAAAATGTCTAAATATCTGGCTGTGAACCATTTATGCTTTTAGCTCCAAGCAGTTGAGTCTTAACCCCTCTGCAATAAGTAATAAGATGGAAAAGTGCCTGTTTCTTCATGTTACTGTTTCAGTTTAGCAGTCATGTCCTGCGGATGTTTAGGCGCCTCAGTCCACAAAAGCAATTTAGGACAGATCTTTTTGTCAATATGGTGTAATGAACTAACTGCAGGAGCTCATATACAGGCCAAAATATATGTATTTCACTGAAACGGTACTAAGCACCTGTTCCAAAAACCTTAGGAAAAAGCCATTTAAGATGTGTTGCCAGAAATCATACAGAAAAAAAAGCTTTTAAGCTAATTAAGCAAAGCTTGGGGAAATATATTTAAAGATTTATACACAGCAACACTGACATCTATAATGTCCTGGCAAGAGCAATATTTCAACAAACCATGGCAACATGGAAGTTAATATGCTCTGTGCTTACAAATAAAACCTAGGTGAATACATTCAAACCATAAAATGTCTGATTAAACAAAAGTCATGTTTTGTTTTAATCAGGACTGCTGACTCTCAGTCTGTCTATCATCCATTAGGTGCCCAAAATGAGAGGGGATCTTAAGGATAATGATTTTATTATATCATTATACAGTGTATATGTTTGACAAAATATTTAACTGGACTGACCAAAAGCCTTCCTGTGTTATTTTTGTTAGAATCAAAGGCATTTAAATGGGAAGTTGTCACAAGAGTGTGTCTGTGTGTGACCTTGGACCACAAAAGTAGCACATAGTCATAAGTAGATACCGTCCTACCGTAAATATATTAAAACTTAATTTTTGGTTACTAATTAGCATTGCTAAGGAATTCATTTGGACAACTTCAAAGGCGTTTTTTTCAATGTATAGATTTTTTGCACCCTTAGATTTCAGATTTTCAAATATCTCAGCCAAATATTGTCCCATCATAACGAACCATACATCGATGGAAAGCTTATTTATTCAGCTTTCAGATTGGTATAAATATAAATAAAAAAAAATTTACCCTTATGATTGGTTTTGAGGTCCAGGGTCACAATTCTGATCACATGACCATAGCTGTTTAATTCCAGTTGCTGCCTCCAAAAGATGATGTCTGTTAAAGCGCCATAAAACAGAATAATATGTCGGCTATATGCTGTATTATTAATGGTGTAGTAAAATAAGTCATTATTACAAGACATGCCAGTAATTACTGTACATTTGTGAGCCAAGCTTTGAATGAACAGTTTCATTCACATTCTGAAAATCACAAGTATTTTACATTAAATGCAACACAGTAAAAGTAAAAATAAATAGCCTTTGCATGTTGGTTTACTTCTGATACTAGAAAATGGTTTTGTTTGCAACTTTCTTTTCATCATATTGAGCTACTTTGGAATTTCTCACCATCTTTAACTATGAGACCAGGAATAACTCATTTTCAGATGCAGTTTTGTGAGGGAAATACTCTCACACAGCTAGAATAATATGGGGATTAAAAAAACCAAAACCACTGCAAGAGTTTTTTTGTGTGAATTTGTGTGAATTTGTGTGACTGAACATTTAACTCAAAACCTGACTGAGACATGACTTAGCCTACCCCGTCAACACCAGTAGCCTGCTAGTTCTACCAGCTGTCCACAGATTATACTGTTAGCCCTAAACAGTAATACAGTTTGAGCTAAACAAATGGATACAAATTCAATCACCGGTTCTTCTAGCCTACCATAATCGCATATCTCGTTCGCAATTATTCATTCATTCATTCATTCAATCAATCAAACAAACAATTCGCGGGTGTTTTCTTCACTCTGAATAATTATCCGTCTCAAATTAAATTGCACTTACCGTCATTCGGAGCAACATCTGTAAAAGCGTATGAGTTTTGAGAAAAAAAAAACCATTAACAAGAGTCTGATGAGGAATCTGATGGGACGCAATAGTGTGTGTGCAAACATCCCATAGGCTACTCACTTCCACCTTCTCGCTCGCTCTCTCTCTCTCTCTCTCACACACACATTCACTTAAAGATGATTAAAAAACGAATCTTATTAAGAATAAAATAAAACATGAAGCAGGTTCTTAGAAATACTCATATCATGAAGTACTTAAGCAAAAACAAACAGATAACCTAGTAATTTCCACAAAAAAATTATTTTAAAACTTTAAGTGCGATAATACTTAAAGTTCAATTTTAAAAGATGAGTATACAATGTAATCATTAATTCAAATGTTTTCAAACATTAGTGTATGAACAGACATTAACATTGTAGGCTATTTCTGACACATTCAATACAGACATATTAAATATATTTAAACATTTATAATGGAAATTTGCCTTACATTTTTAAGAAATAATAATAAATTATAGTTTTGACAACATTCTTTTTTTTTTCAAGAATTTGAGACTTCAGGTGAAAAATTTCTTGCTATTATACAAATTAATTTGCCAAAGATGATCAAAGTGAATTTTAATTCAGAATGTTTATTCATGTTTTATTCAAGTCATTGTCTGAATTAACTGCATTTTTTATGTATTATTTGAATACCAATATATCTGGACTAAAATAATAATAATAATAATAATAATAATAAATGTCAGTTATCCATGTGCATTTTAAAACTTAAGTGCTTTTTTTTAGCCTCTTAGGTCTTCTTTGTGTTGGTTTGATATGAAGCTTTCTGAGCACAATTAGTTTCTTCAAGAACAGTCGGTGGAGAATGGTGCACTTCAATAGCACTGATCATTGATGTCCCTGAAGGTCAGCTTTGGTAATGAAAGTGAATAGGACGGCTAAAGAAAATAAATGATTTATGAATGGCTTGTCCACCTGTGGCTGTGAATGTCGCTTTGCATTTCTCTAACTGTCAATTGCTTTCTCTTAAAGATCCATCATCATGATTTGTTTCATAACAATTTCCATAATAATCCATGCCTGTAATCTATAAAAGAACAAAGTCCTCCAGCTCTTCAAAAGCTATGTGCCTCTGTTGTCACTGAATGGGAACACAAATTAGGTGTCATGTAAATGTGATGGTGTTCTTTAGGAATCCACTTCCATTGTATGAAAAAGAGCAGCATTAACATTCTTCCAAACATCTACTTTTGTATTCAACAGAAGACTTTCTGAATGACAAATAATTCATTTTCATTTTAAAAAAAATGTCTCCAAACACAAAGAAATGAAGAACATATGCACCCCCTTTGTTCTCTTTTTGTTTGGCTACATGTCCATCATAGAACGCTTATTCATGCAGGATCATGTGTCTATGAGCTTTAGTGTCCTTAAATTAATACAATGAACACTGTCCATCTATTGTTTGCTTTCTTTCTCATGTTCTTCATATTCCCCCTTGCTGTGCTGGATGCAGAACTTTATGCAGAAGTTTAATGCAAGCATGACTGATTGCTTGCACTGATTTTAAATGCCTTGGCATCCATCTCCTCCCTTAAATATTTAAGCTATTGAAGCACTTGCTACAAGGCTGCAGTCTCAAGACGTGCTGCGAATGTTAAAGGTCCTTTATTGTTTAGTTGTAGGGTTACTCTGGAAGCCAGCCAACATCAGCAGTTGCACAAACCATAAAGAATATAGAAGAAGGAATGAATCTTTGCTTAGATGCTATACAAACAACAGATCAGAGGAATGAGGTTTAGCACCTGAAAGGTGTCTTGGCCTGTAGAAAGCACATCCGTTCCAATGGATCCATTACAGAATATTAGAATGAGCAAAAATACCAGTACATATGTGTTAATATTCGCACTGTATTAATATAATAAAAAATGTGTTCATGTATAATATATAGGCTAATATACACACCCACAGACAGTTTAGTGATTTTTCTTGGGGGAAATATATGTCACAAGCAATTTCTGATTAATGTTTTTGTTGTTGTTGTTTATCTTTCATAATTTTTCCAGGCTTCTTACTTCACCACATACTGAAAAAGCAAATTCCACCCCTGTGAAGATCCATGGCGCTCAGGTTAGTTGCAAAACATGTCCAAAGCATATCAGAAGCTGTTTATTAAAAAAAAAAAAAAAAAAAAAGTTACCAAACGCCATATTTTAAATTTATCAGGAAATTATTGGAAGAGTCTGAAGTGTTTTCCTGCTTTACCAGTTAGTTACAGCTTCCTCTAAATATTTTCACTTTTCCTGTTGTTTCACTTCAGAGAAGAATGAGTTTAGCAAGTTCAGCAAGACTATATATATATGCTTCTGTTTCTATGAGCAGCATGATGCTGTAGCTGCTAGCAGAGGAGCTGAACACGCAGCGCTGCTTGGGCTTTTGACTCTTTTGTGGCAGGAAGGAACAAGGAAAGTTTTAAGGAAAGTGTTTGTGATTCGACTCACCAGCAGATGGCAGTAATGGACTGATAAGTGGGGTATGCAAAAAAAAAAATAAAGAAGAGGAATGCTGGAATGGGAATAAGGAAGTAAACAATGTCCACACCATAGACAGTAAAAGAAATGGACACAGAGACCCCATTGAATTCAACGGAGAAAAGTGAAGTCAATTAGAAGCACGCACTTCCTGGGGGTGGGGCGTACTGGGCAGACTCAAACTGAGCTTGATGACGTAGTTGTCACGTGAGCAACATGTACGTCTTCTAATCGCTGTGCTAAGAGAAATCTGAATTATCCACCGAATCTTGCAGAAAAGGCGAGCGTGAACAGGAGCAAATTTTGGTAAGTATTATGATTAATTATCTCCCTTGACTTCATGCTTCCGCGTCCCCCCGATAGCCTCATAGACAGTAAAAGATTGTCTGCGAGCTTCTCCTCCTGTCCATACGGTAATTTCTCTACTGCGCGACAGAGAGTCGCTGGTTATGACGCAGTCGTTAGCCTATTTTTTTTTTTTTTTTTAAACTGCTTCTACGGGACCATAACGTAAGATACAAGGCAATGGATCCTTTTATACATTTTCGTGTTTCTTTAGAAATAATTAATGGACAAATTGAGTCTTTAAACGCCTCAGATGTAAAGTTATTCGCTGTCAAAGTGACGCCAAAATGAATGGGAGTCAATGGAATGCTAACAGCAGGTGGGGGTCTGCTAGCCAATGGCGGTGCCCAGGGGTGCTTCAAAAAAATATGAAACCTGCCCCCCTGGTCCGCACGAGAATGAGCTGTGTTTTCAAGGGAAAGAAAGCGAAGTTTTCGTAGTGTGGTGCAAGTACTAAGTAACGTTAGCCGTTAAAAATCAACTCAGTCGGCTCGAAACGGCATCAAATTACCCCGCGTCCCTTGTTAGTTTGTCACTTAGTGAAATTATATTTCTTAAAAAGGACGAGCTGGTGAGTATACAAACGCTTCTATAAACTCACCAACTATTAAGCAGAAACAATATATGACTCGGTTTGTATAAATAACCTCTTAGGTGTGTTACCTAAATATAAAATAGCAGCTATTAAAGAATTACTTATCTTGAGACAATAGACTATCACCAGGATGTTATCAACTAAGTTAATACGTGGACTGGTATTTAGACAGTAAACGTGACCGTCTGAAAGTGATAGAAGACAACATGAGTTTTGCTGCACTAGTAGCGATGCATGTACTGTGTTTTAAGTTATTATAGCCTAAAAACTTTCTCTCTGGTTTCCAGAATAAACCAAATCAAAAGCGGATGCACTCTCAGATAATCACGGTGTAACGTTAATTTGCTACTTTTCATCATCTTCATGTGCCAATAAGCTTAAACATCATCATGATGGCAAGTCGAAACAACACAGCCAGTGCTGCTCCAAACGATAAGGCGAAATACTCCAGGCTGGCTGATAGTGATGAAGGCTACATTGATCTACAGGTGAGGAACACTGATGCAAGAAAATAGTTCATTTGTATTATATTGTTTGTAGCATAAATGTATAAACACCTTTTTTATAGTTTAAGAAAACACCACCTAAAGTACCCTACAAGGCTATTGCGCTGGCAACCTTCCTCTTTCTGGTTGGCTCTGTATTGATAGTTGTTGGATCCCTTCTTTTGGCAGGATACATTAATGTCGTGGTGAGTAAACAAAACTGCAGTATTGCAAATATCTGTCAGTATGTTAGCAAGTAATGTATGATCTTGTTCTAGTACCCAGATCGCACGATTCCTGTTCTCATCATCGGCATACTGATCTTTCTTCCCGGAATCTATCACCTGCGGATTGCTTATCATGCTTCCAAGGGTCACCGTGGTTATTCTTACGAGGACATCCCGGACTTTGATGACTGAACGGATCTGGTCATACCGAATGCTGTTTCTTTTATGTGTTTTCTGCAGATGTTGCATGATTTGCCTTTAGACTTTCGTTCTCTTTTTACTGCGAGTTTCTCTAGGAGAGACTATATCAAGCTGTCTTTATTTTTACCAAAAGAAAACAGAAGTGCAATATTAAGCAAAATAGAATATATTTTTTTAGCTGAATACATAAAAGGCCAATGAGAAATATGCTGATATTTTCGTAGCTTTGATAAAACTTGAAAAAGTATTGTTTTAAAAGTTTGAAAATGTATGTATCTGTAATGAAGCCAGTTATGTACTGTATATACTCTATCAGTCAAAAGTTTGGACACCGGTATCCCAGGATGCACCTCTTGAAGTCCTCAGTATCCACATTATTTTTCTAAAATGTGTTTACTAAAGTTTCAGAGTTGACTGCACTTTGTTATACATTTTTCGTTATTTCCCTACAGCGACTAATGAACAGAAATTATGTCATATCACTGGACTGAGCAGTTGTGTCCAAACGTTTGACTGCTAGTTCAGTTGCTATGCAGTATTGTTTTTGTGGAATAAACTGGTTTTATTCATTTTAATGAAAGTGTTTGAAGCAAGTATTAATGTTCGCCTTCTTGCCCTTCTTATTTTTTGAATGAACAAAAAGTTATATTTTGAGATCCACTGAAGGATATGAAAAGTAAACATTTTTTTATATGTATTTGTATTGATTTATTTGTATTTCTTTATTTATTATTGTAGCAGATGAAGGGTTAACAGCATACTGCTGATTGGAACATGTATTTGTGCATAATGCATACTGTTTCACATAGTATCATAAAGTATATACCGTGAAATATGCAGCAGTGTAGTGTTCCAACAGCCAGAGACGCTCCCTGTCCTGAAGAGAAACACAAGAAACTCACTGCCCTCCAGTGGGCAGTAATTGAAAGTGTTGGAGCAACTAGTGACTCATATAAATAAGAGTATAAAAGTCAAGACAAACTTTGAAAACACTTACGGCATAGTTGCCTAATTTATACTAGGGCTATAACAATTACTCATTAGGCTACTAGTATTATTAACCGTGATGATAAATAATATTAGTAATAATCATTTTTGTTAAGAAGATATTAAAGCATAATATACTGTAGTACGTGTTTGTATTTGACAATACAACACTTGCATATTATGGTTTAGCTGGACTGAAATTCATGTCAACACCCATGGCAAACTTTAACTTAAGCTATCATTTTATCCACACACCACATTCTGTGCCAGCTCTTATTGGAGTCGTCATAGATCACTAGTTTACTGGGGTTTTGTAGTCTCACGAGAGTTTTCCGTGTGACCAGATGACAAACAAGTTTAGAATCTTGACCAAAGTACAACATCGGACACACCTCTGCTCTTTATTAGTAGGTCAGAGTTATAGTGAAACACTGTAACAAAAAATGTAGGGCTGATGAATGAAAGTTTTTCTGTATTAAATGTAAGTTGTCGTGCGACTGTTAAAACATTTAACATATTAAGTGTAACCGTTACTAAACCGTTTCTTTCTTTAGACGTGACAGCTGATTATGTGTTAATGTGTGCACTGGTCCATTTGTTTCTCCGTGTGCGCTCTGCGCATGCGCGTCCGTGTTTGCATTAGTTTGGTGAAACAGCAGCGGGAGGAGCGCGTGAACTCAACGCGAGAGGTGCGCTGATGCGCGAGCGCAAACCTACCATAGAGACAAAGTTTATGTGCTTCGTTCTCCTCACTACATTCATAGAAACAAAAGACAACTGAAATATCTTTGGCAAAATGTTTGAAGTTGTCCTTGAGAACTGATTGTGATATGGAATTAACGCTGAGAGAGTATAAATTCTTACTTTGGAATAATTCTCATCGTGGTATTTTTCCGTCTTCAACGCAAAACAGCGCTCCTTACCACAGCTGATAGATGAAGTGATACCGGTGAGTATTAACAACAGTTTACTCAGACTGTTTTCCTAATGAATGTTGTTCAGTTGCTTTGACGCAATGTATTTTGTTTAAAGCGCTATATAAATAAAGGTGACTTGACTTGACTTACAAGTTCCATTCTTCAAGATAGACTATGTTGGAACATTTAGATCCAAAAAGTTTTCCATATTATAACGCACAGGATCATGTTCATTGGCCAAAGTTAAGTAGTATATTGTAAGCAATTATATTTGTATGCTCATTTGTCTCTATTGATAGAAAGATAATGGAATTTTTTGTTGTTGGTGTCTGTTTGTTTGAGTAGTGTGGGATTTATCTAACCGTTGACTGTCAGTGGCCTTTCAGTGAGGACGAATGAAAGGGTTTTAATTGCCCCTGCAAGGGGTCCAAGTGGATTTGTGGGGGCAGGTTGAGCAAAATTTCCAGCATCTACCCAGCAGAGGCTGGCAGGATGTTGTAGATCAGATTCTGAGCTGTTCATCTACAATACAACATAGAGGTGAATTCAGGTTGATTGGGACACTTTTCCCCAATCATTTCCATGGCAAAAACTGTCCCAATCAACCTGAATTCAGTCCTGTATTTGGACATTTAATCTTGTTTATTTTTAGGTAACTCTTATTGTATTGCCATTATTAAAGTTCATTAAGCCTTCATTGATCAAACTTCCTTAAATGAGTGTAAACAGCCCTTATTGAGTGTAAACAATGGTTGTGACAATGGATTTTCCTTTTGGTCAGATGTTAGCCCAGTGTGACTCACGTGTACATCCTGAGTCAGTCATGTGTAAGGTAGTCAAATTCGCAGTACACCACAGTGAATGTAAGGACATCGCTCTTATTTACAGTGATATTAATCGGTCACTTTTTCCAGGCTCACTGAATCCAGATTATCCTGGATTACACCGAGAGTGTGTCTGATCCCAGCTGTCATGAATCAGTGAGCATTCATGCATAGCACCATGCGATGTATGGATTATGATGCATTCATATGCAATGGTGTTAAATTATTATCAGTGGATAATCTGTAATCAGCACAATCGTGGCAATGACACTTTCTCTCCTCACCAAACTTCTGATGACGTTTTTTTTAAAGGTTTGACACTTTTGAATTTGTACGTTCTTATTTCTGTCACTTAGTTTTGTTTGTGTTTGCACCACTGCAGGAGTTTGCATGTTGGTTTAGGACTGACAAATTCATGGTCAACTCCTGGGTTGACTGAATGTTTTTCCTTAAACAAACCGTGATCTCATTCCTTTCATTTTTATTATTATTATTTTTATTTTTTTTGTAAGATTAATACATTTATAATGGACTAAAGCAATCCAGCTATAGCAGCTAAATCTCGATTATCTTTCTAAAATGTGTTTGGATGTTTAAGTGCACATCTGGCTGCATCATCTGTTGAGTTCATTAAAAGTGAAGTGAAGTGACATTCAGCCAAGTATGGTGACCCATACTCAGAATTTGTGCTCTGCATTTAACCCATCCGAAATGCACACACACAGAGCAGTGAACACACACACACACACACTGTGAGCACACACCCGGAGCAGTGGGCAGCCATTTATGCTGCGGCGCCCGGGGAAATGGGTATTGTTTAAGTTTTGTAAAAAAAGGAAAGTGGGTTAACATTTCTGACTTCTACAAATCAATGGTCAGTCCATTTGGCTGATGAAATCCGTGAGCTCCGGTGTAGCTGCGATCACGTCAGCAGGGAATCTGCTTCTGAGCTTCTGAGTTTCAGGTCCAGCTGCTGTAGATGAGCTGTTTGTTTGCTCTAGTGAACAAATGCGTTTGTAAAGTAGGACTCACTTTCACAGTATGACGCGACTTCTGTTTTAAAAGCTTTTGAAGAGTAAATAGTTGCAGGTTGCTAGTGTGGATTCTTCTTGTTTGTTTCATCCTTTACTATGTTTTCTCAGGTTAGTTTATTACTTTGCCACATCTCAGAGGAGCACAATTATGTGAGGTTTTGTTTCATCTTTGCCCTCATTAAAAGTCAACATGAAGAATCTCATTTTACTTTCATGAAGTGAAATAGAATATTCAGTGACTCAATATTATAAATTGGGAATTTACAGATTTAAAGGAGATATCATAACGAGTAGAGTTCTGCAGTAAAGATTTTTGAAAACGTTTCTGAGTTTCATTGTTGTCCTTTTTTACTTGAATGCAGAATAGGTCAGATGTGAATAATTTAAAGATTGGTTATCTTTTGCATTAAGCTCAAGCTTGTAATGAATGGTCTATATTTAGCTTTCACACTCGATTTAGCCCAGTCCCTTCTCATCACAGCCAGATTTATAGACTGAGAGAAATTTGTGACACGAGTTCAGCCTGTCCTTTGTAAACCCCAAGAATGAATGGACTGCCAAATTGAACTCTTTCAGTGCCTCGAATTAGCATATCCCACAATAAGGTCCCAGTTTGGTGTCATTTGAAGACAGAAAATGGTATAATTCAACATTTGCTTCCTGGTTAGAAGAGATTTATAATGATCAAGTGCTGTAACCCTTGCCCTTGAAGGTTAAGAAATAGGATTTTACTGCTGCTACAACAGTAAATCAAAAAGACAGCCTTTGTGTGCTTAGTAATTTATGTAGGACTTTGGTCTAGCTGGGATGGTGTTAAGATGTTGCAAACATTCCCGTTAAGATTAAAACAACATTTTTCAGTCTGTGTGAATGTTTAAAATTACCATTTTGTTTTAGTTATTAGAACCTTATAGCCTAGAAAACGGAATGTTTAATTTTGTCCTTTAGCAAACATTTTGGGAATGTTACTTTTTAGTGTTCTCTTAATGTTTTGAAACAAGTAGTAAATAGCAACTTGAATGCTAGTCAATGAATGCTAGTCCAAAAGTACAATGAATGATGTATAAATAACATTTTGAGAATGATATTTGTCTAGATAACTGTTCTATTAACATTACTGGAGGAAAGTGTGTTCACAACTTTGAGGAAACCTTGCTAGAACATTAGCTGAAGTTGTGGGAAAACACGGCAAACAGTAACAGAGCACTAACCTACCAGCTTTTGTCAGAGAAACAGGTTTATCAGCATCCCATAGAGCTGATGCATTGAATTTGTACAAAAAATCTACTTAATTACTCAAGTTCTCATGATTTTGTACCACATGTTCTTTGATTGGCTGAATAGACATTAACAAAGTAGCCGGGTGTGCGGTGAGAAACGTGTGACCCTCTGGGATTGTCCTGGGACCCATTTCAGGATCCTTCAAGAATACTGTCTCTCGTTGCGCGGGGGGTAATGAGCAGGCATTTGCATTGTGTGCTGGTGTGTAGCGCACAGGCTCACAGTGAGCTAAGTGGAGCGCTAGCTTTACACTTTGCACAAGTCACACGCTTTAGTATTTCCAGTGGCAGTCCCACAGAACTATTGCTTCTTGCTGTGTTAATGATTTACTGGAGACATGCAACAATTCGGCATTCACTAAGGGCATATTTACACTGATCTCACAACTTCCTGTCTACCCACATGATCATTGTTGATGGTATTTACATTTGTAATATCATCATTACACAGGTTAAGTAGATCAGTATCTATATACGAGTAGCTAACATGAAATCAGGGTCCTGAACAGTGTTTGGGAAAGTTACTTTTAAAAGTAATGCATTACGATATAGTAATGCTCAATAAAAAAGTAATTAATTGCATTACTTGCTTACTTTTTATGGAAAGTAATGCATTACAATACTTTTGCATTACTTTTTTGTCATCTGAGCTTGGTTTACTTATTTATTTTTAATAACAACTCGACCAAAAGCTATATTTTTGGCAAGTAATATTAATAAGATTTGGGCTGAAGGAAGTGCGTCTACCTCTTCGCCTCACTCCCAGTTTCTCTCAACATGGGGACAGGAGATCTGTCAGTGAATACATTTGAAAACTAAGTTACTTGTGATTCTTATTTGAAAAAGTAGCTCAGATATTTTCTTGTAAATGTAAAAGTATTGTGTTCCTTTGCTAGTTACTACAAAGTAAAATGTTTACATAACTAGCGTTAATTGTAATGTTTTACATACATTTTCTGTTGTATATATATTAGTGTGCTTTTTAGATATGGGATATATAATTGAGATTGTAAAACAAAGGGTTTTTTAGTGGAATTAAGTCATAATGCAAATGTTCAATTTTGCATAGATATGTAATAAATGAGAGAGGCTTTTGGTAGTTACAGTGTATTTAATCACATTTACGGCTGGAAAACTCAGGAGCATTCTTATGAGTTTAAGACATCACATGCCGGCCTGAAGTTTGACTCATTTCTTATGATTCAAACTCATTTCACCACGAATTAGTTTGATTCAGAGATGTTGTTAAGCTTACTGTGAATATACAATACAATGTGTACATGAGATCCCATAATATAATATAATCCTCCTGTTTGTTCTGAGATTACTGGAACAGGCAAAGCAAAAGAGGGGTGGATGTGTTTGTGACATACTATATATGGTTTAGCTCATATCCACTAGATAGGTCGTGTTTGGCATAATGCTTTCGGTGGTTGAGGTTTGTTTGCCTGTCGTTTGATCTTGTATGTTTAATGTTCTTCAGGTATGTGAATCTGTATGAATACCCATCATGCTACTGAAGAAACTTCCTCTGTTGGAAGTCATTGTTGCAGTTCTGTCCCTATTCAGTGAGTATTATACAGTAATTAATTTACAATTGATATACACAGCAACCTTCTTCTTTTTGTTAGTCACTACTTTAAATATATATGTATAGTTTTTATTATTTTTTACAAGATTTCCACATATTTTCTCCTAATCTTAGATCACACAAGTGCAGCTGAAGTCCAAGTCCATGCCAAAAAAGGGGACACTGCAGTGTTGACATGCAGTCTTCCAGCCCTGGATGAGGGCAGATCTGCTCCTCAGCATGTCATAGAGTGGGTGCGTCAGGGCTATGACATCCCCATCCTCATCCAGTTTGGAGTGCACGATCCCAGAGTGCATCCCAACTATGACGGTGAGTGCCTAAACACAGGGGTCAACAACAGGGATGGAAATTAGCACCCGCCACCAGCCAATTGCGGGTGATTTTGTGTTGTGGCGGGTAAACTCGCTTCACCTACCGGCCACCGTGGCGGGTAAATAACAATATCATACTGTTTCACCCGGCCGGTGGACAAAAAAGTTAATTTCCATCCCTGGTGTGTGTACAACACGCAATAAAGTGTAATATCATCCGAAGCAGCTCCGTGGAGAAAGGCGGTGTAAACCGGGCTCGAAACGGCGGCGTTGTTCCCAGTACAGTGTTTGCAGCTGAAGTTAGTGCCGCTGGCGGAGTGATATAGTTGTTGGCTATTTACAGTTCATTTTATAGCATGCGCTCCTGATATATAAGATTGCGTGAAGAGTTGAATTTGTTATCGTGCACAAGTTTCCGCATACTGTCACGTCTCTGTCAAACCCAGGTAAGTTCATTTTCCTCCAGCATTCTGCAACGTTTTAGATGATATGGACAGTTTGTGTTTATCTTATTGTTTTTAACGGCATAATAAGCAAACTAACAAACAGTATTATCGGTCGCGTGTCTGCTGTCCGGGGGATGCATTTTATTGCCAGTCTGGGAAGTCGTGGCCTAATGGTTAGAGAGTCGGACTCCCAATCGAAAGGTTGTGAGTTTGAGTCCTGGGCCGGCAGGAATTGTGGGTGGGGGGAGTGCATGTACAGTTCTCTCTCCACCTTCAATACCATGACTTAGGTGCCCTTGAGCAAGGCATCGAACCCCCAACTGCTCCCCGGGCGCTGCAGCATAAATGGCTGCCCACTGCTCCGGGTGTGTGCTCACAGTGTGTGTGTGTGTGTGTTCACTGCTCTGTGTGTGTGCACTTCGGATGGGTTAATTGCAGAGCACAAATTCTGAGTATGGGTCACCATACTTGGCTGAATGTCATGTCACTTTCACTTTAAAAGTACTTTTTCAGAAGTTAGCTCTGTGGCTAGTTAAGTCAACCCTCTACATTGTCAGTAAATCACTCTCATATGCGACTAAATCTTCCTTCTGGCTACTAAATGATGTCTAATATTAGCCAATGGCTAATCAATTCTCTGATTTTACTCGCCAGTGTGTTAGTTGGAGGCTAAGTTTAGCACAGATATTTTCACTCGTGAACACTCTCTGACTCTGTCAGACGATCTGTGCTTTTTTTTCCTCAATGGTTTCGCAGCGCACCTGTATAAATGTACCGTAAACTAGTGTTAAGGAGCACAAATCGCCGTCGGTTTCTCTTACACTCACATAGAGAAAGAGAGAGAGAGAGAGGGGCGATTGGTGTGCTACATTTAAATAATATTATTTGTTGTATTTTCCTGTCAAAATAACGGCGTTCCTATGGAAGACTTCAGCTTTTAAGAACAGCTGGGTTTTCCGGTAGTGGGTGAAGTTAATGCGCGAACGGCAATCTCATTGGCTGGCGCTCACCTATTATCGTCCATGTTTTAATTTCAGCAAATCAGTTCGAGCAAACACACAAAACCTAATAAATATTCATGAATCCAGCAGCTCATTAATCCTTAGAAATCCTTAGTATGTTTTATAGTTTTTATTAGTAGGAATCGTATTATTATTATCTTATCAGGAGTTTTGTAAGGTTTTTTTTTTTCCCAATTTTATTTTTATTTTGTTTTTGTTTTTTTACAGAAACACTGAATGACCAAAAAAGCACCACCACCAGTCCAGTTAAAACGACTAATAAGCATTCAAACATGGTTATCAATACTTTTCCCCACGTGTTCCCTCAACCACACAAAAAAAATAAATATAAAATACACTTACACATACAAATACTGGTGAATCCTTTCCTTTGGAATTAAATACAACATTATTAATTAATTAATGTGTACGAAAACAGTGCAGTGTATCATCCGTTTGGGCTACGGAGTTGAGAGAATGAGCTACTTCAGCAAGAGTCGGCTGTTTCAAAACCTAGTAAGCTGCCTAGATACGCAGCATTTTTGAGCATCACTGAATGAGAAAATGTCAGTATTTCATTAAGACTTGAGATTAAATAAACTGCTTAAGTATTGTAGATCTTGTAGTATTAATTTTCACGTGCAGTTACACATTGTCGGTTAAAAACAAGAAAGTGGCTGGTAAAAACATTGAGTGGCTGGTAGATTTTGAAATCCACCAGCCACAGTGGCCGGTGGACAAAAAAGTTCATTTCCATCCCTGGTCAACAATCTTATGCACATGAAGGGTTGTATTTTAACATGGCTACATCAAAAAAAAATCTAATTTAAATTAAAAAGTAAAATTGGATAAAAAATTGTAAATGGATAAAAATAACAGTGTTGGAATTTTTATTGCATCAAAAATAAAATGTAAAGGAACACTTTAGGAAACACATATTCAATATTAACTAAATTTTCCCTTAATATTCTCCTAATTTGCAGATATTAATTATTAATACAGTAGTTGTTAAGTCTAGGTATTGGGCAGATTAAGGGATCTAAAATATGGTCATGCCGAATATGCCATTAGTTTGTGCTTTATAAATACTAATAAACAATATGCTAGTAATATGCATGCAGATAAGCAACTAGCTAGTTGTTGTCACACAGCGCTGTTAGAGAGACGAAGGCACTATGAAATCATAAACAAATTCTTTTAATTGTAATCCACAAATATGAAGAGGGTCTAACACACAGGGTAACAGTCACAATACCGGACAAAAGAAGACAGGACAGACTATACTTTAAATACTGGAACAAATGAAGGTAGTTGACGACCCACACCTGAAACAAATAACACAATCAAACATGAGGGAAAACTAGTTCACTAAACACAAGGGTGAGACAACACGACAAAGTGTCCAAGGCTGTGACAGTAGTGAGAATTGGTCCTTAAAATAAAGTGTTACCAGATGTATTGAAATGAAATGAAAAATAAATAAATTAAATAAATTTGAATAAAAATTGATAATAAATAGCAGGGTTGCAAATTAAGCCTAAATTAAGCTGTTGCTCAGTCAAGGATATCTAATTTTGGATTAGATCGTGATTTGCTGTAATTGCTACATTTATTTTTAACATAAATTAAAGAAAAATACATGATTACTATTTCATTCTTACTCATTTTTTATTCCTAATTATTCATTTTTTAAATTGACCTTCACAAATGCAGAGAATATTGAGGATATTGAAAGAGATCATGTATTTGTTTTCGCATCCTGCTGTAAAAGTGGTCCAAATAATGTTATTTTTGGGGTATTTTTCATGTCACACTTTTCTTTTCTTTTTTTTTAATTGAAAAAATCATGCAGTAACAGGGATACAGCTTTTTGTTAATTTAAATTGTTTAGTAATTGCAGCTCATTTTTATTACAATGAACTGAAAACCATTTCAACAGATTTTATTTACATTTTGGTCTTGGATTTAAATGCCTATACTGTTACCTCGGAGTTGGGACAGGTATAGGGCTTTCTCGAAAAGCTTGCCAAGTGTGGACTGTGTCTATCGTCAAGTATGATACGCATCTGCTAAATGACTAAATGTAAATGGAAGTTACATTGTAAGTATGGACTGCCATGTTTTAAACCACATCCTACTATGGACAATGCAGTATCTCTCACCTCTTTCGTAATTCGTTCTCCTGAGTGCCACTTCGGTCATAGCTTGTCTCAGCTTACAGAAACTCTGCTCTTTTGTGTGCTTGTGGGACTTCTCCCCCCCTCTCTGCTGAAGTCCCTATTGTGTCTTTGGGAGCTGGAATACAAAGAGTGTCTATGGGGAAAAGAGCCGTTCAATAGGTTTAAGATACTCCCTCCCCATATTTTAAAAAATGCAATGGCTCTAATTCAGAAAGAAACAAGGCTATCTTGGTTGCACTGCAAATTTTCTGTGCTTGGATGAGCCTCACCTTCCAGGCAGTGAGCGGACGACAGGTTCAGCCCTGCAGTTAATGCGTGAGCGCAGTGTGTCCTTACGCAATTAAACAAATTCTCAAAGACAGTACTGCGCCTGTTCATCACGATGTTGCCTGGGTGATGGAATGCAAACCTGCTGAGCATCAGCAGTAACTAGTTAAGTTAACTTATAGCATGGTTCATTGCCAAATTAATATTCTCATGTACCAAACAGTGGTCTATGTGGCACTGTGTTAAGAATTACGAATTTTGTTTAGAAGTAAAATTTCATATACAAATTTCTTTACTTATGACCAAGCAACAGTTAATAAGTGAATTTGTTTACTTGCAATACACAAATTTATTTGCAAATTTGCAACAAGCAATGCTTTTTAAATTTGCAGTGCTTTATAGGTTAATTTCTTGTGACACGCAACAGTTTAAGAGTGAACTTGTAATGGTACATACAAAAATTTGTGCAACAAGCAACATTTTAAGGGAATTTGCAACCCTCTTGAGCGACAAGCAACAGTTTATCCGTGAATTTGTTTACTTGTTCAACGCAACAGTTCATACAAAAAATTGTTTACATGTGCAACAAGCTACATTTTTAAGTGAATCTAGATCGCTTTTTAAGCTAATTTATTTACTTGTACATGAAAGAACAGTTTGGTGAATCTGTTTACTTGAGCAACACAACACTTCACGCACAAACTTGTTTGCATCTACATCAGGCATTATTTTTTTAAGTGAATTTTCACAATGCTTTGTAAGCTCATTTATTTACTTGTGCGACAAGCAACAGATCATACACAAATCATAAATGTTTTTTGTGCGAAAAGAAACAATTTCATTTGTTTACCTCTGAAACATGCAACGATTAATATAAACAACAAACAACATTTTTATGTGAATTTGCTATGCTTAATAAGCCAATTTCAGTTCTTGCATGACAAGCAATAGGTAAGTGTATTCACAGTGGTTTATAAACAAGTTTGTTTTCTTGGACAAACAAATTATAATGTAAGCAAAATTGATTAATTTAACAAGCAATAGTTTATGAACAAATTAATTGAGTCTTGCACTAAACAATTGTTTATTAGTGAATTTGTTGCAAGCAATGGATTACCCACCAACATTTTCTTTTTATTTTACTAATTCAACAAATAATGCTTTATGCACAAATTTGTTTACTTGTGTGACAAGCAATGTCTATTTATTTGTGCTAGATTCTGTTCATAAATCTTTGGTTAATAGTGGATTCACATATTTTAGCTTGTGCTAGCATTTTCCAGTAGCATTTTCAGTGGTTTCCGAGACTGAACACCAATAAATATTGATTTTATTCACATTCCTTCCTTGTGAACTGAAAGAAGGAATGAATGGCCTCATGTAAACCAACAACCCAATAAAGGTTAGAGGGCGTCACAACTGTTTTACGTGATGAGAAACAAAGAAGAAAAACAAAAGGTCTGAACCTGGGACTTTTTGTGCAGTGAGGGGGGCAGGTGCAGCATGGGAAGAGGTGAAGGGTGAGCTTGGTGTGAATTTCGTCACCTTAGGCTATATAGTGTCTCATGTGTCCACTCTGGAGCTCATAGTGATATGTCACAGTTGTTATATGCCACAAAGTCAGGCACATTTAGGGTTTGTGATGGTCTATATATATATATATATATATATATATATATATATATATATATATATATATATATATATATATATATATATATATATATCTATATATATCTATATATATCTTAACTAAGTAGAATCTAGTTTGCTATATTGGTAGTAAAGTAGTAGCGATCTATAGATTGCAGTGAAACGCGTGACCATCAGTGGACTTTTTACTGATGCTCTCTGTTCCAAATTACCCCCATCCCCCTCATCTGTCATCATTCAAAAACTCAATTTAATCAAAACTCTTTCTAACTAGCAGCATGCTATCTTGAAAGGCCATTGGTCCGATCAAACCAAGCATCTTCCCAGTAGCCCGTCGCGGTAATTCAAATTTCCAAAGATAACAGTGTCTTGAAACACAATAAAAAGAATACAGCTGATGACTATGGTGTGAAACCCAATCCTCCCTTTCCTGAGCTGAAACTGGAGAGTCTCTACCTGGGAAACTACGCCAAGAGGTGACACAATGTCTCTGGATACAAGGCAGCGGATAGGATTCAGACTCCAGGTTTCATAGCCTTAAGTCAAAGACTTATTGAATATAACGTCCAACTAGCAAACCTTCAAACTTTGAACCTTTTTGAATTTGAACAGGTGGAAGTGATCACTTGAGTGTAACTATATATTCGATTATTTGGATCATTAGCCACTATCAAATTAGTGGCCATTCTTAAATAAAACCTATTCATACAAACCCAAAATTCATTCAGAACATGAAAATCAACAATTTACTCTATACTGTGCCATGAAATATTTAACCTCATTTTACTTATTAATAAACATGTCATGGATTTGAATACATTACAGTGCATAATACAATTATGTTGTTAATATTGCTCTATAAAGAAATGAAAAGCTTAACTTACTATCTTGAAAATAAAGCTTTATTTATTCAGTTATTTCTCTGAATAAATTCAGATTTCAGAATGAGCACTTTGTCGTTTGTTTTATATGTTGAGGTCATGTCCGTCTGATGTTTATCATGTTCATGATGTTCGCTACTGTAATGAACGTAGCTTTTTAATAAGTAGGGGAAAATCCTGACATTTAAAAAAATAACCGTTTACAAGCCTAGGGTGTTTGCATTGTAATAATGTACAGAGATACTTCAGATTTAAAAATGCGGAGACTTATCAGTCAATAAATGGGAAAACAAAGTAACTGGCGTTACTTTTTTGAAAAAGAGACTCAGGTATTTTCTTGTAAATTAAAAAGTAATGCAATACTTTACTAGTTACTTGAAAAAAGTAATCTGATTATGTAACTTCCGTTACTTGTAAGAGATGCAATACTGTGGTAAAAATTTTGCACATCTCTTAACAACTGATAGAACTCTTCCCATAACTATTTCCATATATTCTATCTGTTTTGACAACTTCAGCCTACTGTCTAGCGTAACTCCAAGAAGTCTGATTTCCTCTACCTGTTCAACAGGCACACTCTTAACAGACAAATTTAATTGTGGTTTCATTTCCAGTATCACACACATTATCAATCATATCACACAATTCACTTAAATAACAATTGTTTGCACATGGTGGTCTATAGCAGCAACCAACAAATAATGTTTTGACAAATGGTAACTGTACTTGTTGTAACCACAAAGCCTCTACATCTACAGGCATTAAATCTGGTCTTTTCTTTGCTGGAATATGATTTTTAATATATATGGCAACCTTTCCACCATATCTATTTCTTTCTTTCCTGCAAATATTATAACCATTTATATTTACTACATCATCTGAGATTGTTTGATCAAGATGTGTTTCTGTTACTGCTGAAACGTGAATATTATTTGTAATCAAAACATCAGTTATTTCAGCAAGTTTATTCCTAAAGCTACAAATATTCATATGAGCTCATTTGAATCCTTTCTTAGGTAACTTGATTAATACTGACACACACACACACACACACACACACACACACACACACACACACACACACACACACACACACACACACACATTTTTTATTTTTTAATCCCTGTCACCCCTGATTAATGCCATTTTTTTACTTTTAATTGTGGACATGTGATTAGTTTATCATAACAAAAATAAGCTATCTCTCCCTTCTCTCTAGCAGCTCTCAATTCTGGCAAAAGCTTCTTCCTCCTTAAACGCACATCTTCTGAAAAGATTTCTTTCAAGTATATGTTTGTGCCTTTGAGGTATTTTGCTCTCTCCAGCACTGCTTCTTAGAATTCCCATTTTACATCTTTCCTGTTCTATGTGTTTCTTCAAAGTAATTTTATTTCAACTGTACTTTCTCTTCAGATTCACACAATTTCTTATTTGGGGACTCAGTTTTGCCCTCCACCACTATATTATTCTGTTTGCACTGACCTTTAAAAAAACTGGCTTTAGCATAAGACCAAAAGAGATTCAGCTAATTTATATATTTAATTTGTATTTGATTTACATTCAGTTGAAAATTCTCTACAATTAACTTTGCGTTCATCCACCTCCTTCTGAGTGAACTGGAGACTTTTCTTCAAGTCTTGTATTTCCTTCATGAGCTCATCTACTCTATGATTCATAGTAGTCATAATAATTTGTGTAAAAGTGTTATGAGTGTGTTATATACTATACTGAAGGCATTCTATCTAAAGATTCCTAAGTTTGTTTTTAAACATGATTGAACAGCTGTAAAACACTTGAAATAATTGTCATTCTTTTTGCAAAAACCTGGTAAAACATTGGCTTCATATGATGAAGTAAGTTGATACAAATGACAGCATATGTTACTTCATATGTTAAGGAGTCTAATAACAGTTTCCCCAAAGATTTGATTCGCTGTCGACTAAGCAACAGAATGAGCGTTTGTTTGTCAGCTGCTGTGGGAAATGGTTAGTCAGTCATAAACAAGTGAGTTTGTACTTGCGTGTGAAGACTTTAGATAAATCTTTGCTGCACTAGGAAACAGGTGAAGACACACAGAAGTTGCTTTTTGTGCTTTAATGTATTAGAATAACTATAGATGGTTGTTAAGAGACATTACCCAGTCCTGTTTTTAGTTATTCATAAATGGGCATTAACTTTCATGTTAACTTTCATGTTTTCAACTTAGTAAAATTATATGTCCTTACCACGTTTCTGTGCTTTGATCATGGTAGTACCCTTGCTGTCTATGCAGGGTCAGAGAGCTCTCAGATTTCATCAAAAACATCTTCATAAAGGTCTTACAGGTTTGGAATAACACAAGGGTGAGTAATTAATAACAGAATTCTAATTATTGAGTGAATGAACCCTTTAACTTTTAAAAATCAAGTACATGTTTTACCAGGAAAAGGAGTGGTTTTAATGCAGAGGTTGTGTTTATTGTAACTTATAATAATTACCAGGAACCTTTTTCTGGAGACAAATCTGTGAAGCAGAAGATTTAACACAAGTCTCAGTTTGCTCTCATTTAATCTCACTGATCTTTCGGAGAAACACTAGAGAGATCTCTGTGATTTCCCTCTTACTATAGCAGGTCTGAAATTTCAAATCTAAACAGATTACTTTCTCTTCAGCTTTTTTTCAGGAGTGTCTAGTAACTTGAGAGTTTAAATCCCTCGTAAACCCCGCCCCGAACTTATTTTAATCCCTGTCACCACGGCAACTAAATTCAAATCCAAACCACTGGCAGGAGTGACCATGGCAACATTTTAGTGCTGGCTTGTGCCCTGGGTGTCTGGGCTGGACAGGAACACGTTGTATAGCCCAAATCCCCAGGGATGATGGCGTCCGTGTCCCTATTTCCGTGACCTCCAGCTTTCATGTGAATAAAATAAACAGGGCGGATGGACCGTGATGCTCTCAGTTGTTATCTCAGCCTGAGCTCTGTTTCCACAGTCACTCCTCTTGGGAGCTTGGTTAATGATTACTGTCACCGCCTATTTTCATAAACACATCATAGCTATACTCCATGCATCGACCGCACACGTGTTTGCAGATAATGGATTTTCAGTTTTGAGTCCATTTTATCTTTGATGTGGCTTCTGTGGTGGAGATTTTGACCGCTGGTCTCTTTAAATGACTCGAGAGTCTGAGAAACAAGCGAGTCTTTGAAAAGCTCTTTCACTGAATGAAAGAGAGATAAAGACAGGGAGAGAGAGATGAATAAAGGAGGGAGGAGTGAGTGAGCAAACACCGTCGCTACAGGGGTGCAGTCACCTGGCAACTGAGAGATGAAACGATCTAGACTAAACACTCAATCTATCTGTGCCTTCTCCAATGAAACTAAATAGTATAATGGACTCTGAAACGTACAGCATGTATTTTAAAATTGTAATTATTAAATAAAAAATAATAATTTAAAATGTAAGTTCCTTTCCAACTAAGATAAATTGTATATTGGAAAAGTGTCCAATGCAATGTACAATTTATATTTTAGAATTTTAATTCATTTATTCAATTTAAATTAAAATGTTGTTGCATTTATTTCATTGATTTTAAAATATTAAGTCAGAACCAAATATACTTCATTTGTACAATTTGATTGATTTAAAAAGTTATTCCGCTCAAATATATGGCCTATTGGACACTTAAATGTATTTTAGAATTGTAATTATTTTATAAATCATTATTTTTTTTATTTTATTTTATATATTTGACACTTAAATATACAATTTGTATTTTAGAATTTATATTAATTTAAATTTAAATGAAAAATTCAAGTATATTTTATTATTATTATTTTATTATTTATTTATTATTATTTTATTATTATTATTGCATTATTGATTTAAAAATGGTCTGAAAAAGTCTGACTTAAACATATTTCATTTATACAAACTCCGTGTGTATTTATACAAACTCAATGTATTTTAATTGTTGTAATTATTACTTTTTAGTTAACATTTAAACTGGATTTAAATGGACATTATAAATGAAAAAAATATTAAAACTAAAAGCAAAAGAATTTAAATATACTTCTAAAACAATACAGTAATATTTTAAATATAATTGTATTTTTTAAGTGTGAAGCATGTTACAATTAATTACAATTTTATAATTTATATCTGCAGCATATATACACTTTGCATTTGTTTTGTATAAACTCACAAATTGAGATAAAAATTGTGAACTTAAGTTACATTTGCATATAATAATATACAAATAAAACTAATACAGTAATAATAATACTAATATAGAAAAATACTAATAATACTCAATTAAAAAAATACATTTATCAATGTACACACTTCATATTTACATGTTTATATGAACTTGTTTTCTTGTAGCTTGTTGAATTATGCAAATAAAGTATATATTTGATCATTGAAAAATATGCAGTCTGCAACAGATATGCGTTTTTTGTACAAACTCATGAGTGCTCATGTGGATTTTAAATCAATATTAGAAAATTCATCTGCAATATGCACCTCTTGTGAGTTTTGTACATGTTTATTATTTGTGACCCTTCCCCTCTTCTGATCGTGTCCAGGTCGAGTGTCACTCATCAGGGGAACATCCCTGCAGATGAGGGGGCTTCTCCCGGAGGACGAAGGCTGGTATGAGTGCAGAATCCTCCCGCTAGACAAAACCACAGATGATACTGGCAGCAGCGGGAGATGGACTCTACTCTCTGTTACAGGTGAGACTCACCATCCAACGAGTAGACCTGAATTATTTATATAAAGAAAAGATATCCAATTTTACCTGTAGTCTGAATCAGAACCATAACAGCAATTCTCTTTATGTAAGATCAGTGAGACAATGCCATTATACTCATCCCACAGTCTCCAACTCAAACACGACTCCATTCAAACATGCAGTGAACAATGAATGAATACATGCACCTGTTCAAGAGTATGCTCTGTCTCTGTCGGCCACACCTTTAGGCCATTTTCTGACACTCAGACTCATTGTTGGCCAGATTACAGAAGCCACTTGAGGTCTGTGCTGATATTAGGTTCAGTTTTCAACTCGTTAGTTCTTTGAGCCACAGGACGCCAAGCAGAAAGAGCATCTTGCAAGCCTGGCTGGACTCCACTGTGGCTTTCACTAAAGTAAAGTAAATAAAACAAAATTGATGGTGCTATTTCATAACTTAAGCTTTCAATGCAGTAAGCTACTCATGACAAGGTATATACAGTGCAATTTAAAATAATGGTTTTGTATTTTAATATACTTTAAAATGTAATTTATTCCTGGATGAAAATCTGAATTTTCATCAGCCATAACTCCAGTCTTAAGCGTCACATGATCCCTCAGACATCATTCTATTTTGCTGATTTATTATCAGTGTTGGGAACAGTTGTGCTGCTTAATATTTTTTGGAAACTTTGAGAGAAATACTTTTATTCAGCAAGGATGTGTAACTGTGTATTGATAAAAATTGATAGTAAAGACTTATATTGTTAGAAAAATAATATTTTGAATGGCAGTGTATATTTCTACATACTTATATGCATTTGCATGCATGTTTGCGTGTATACAGTGCCTTGCGAATGTATTCAAACCCCTTAATTTTTTAAACCTTATGTTAAACTGCGAGCAAAATCAGAACTGTCTTTGTAACAACTTTACATTTATAAAATAATAATCATAATAATAATAAATTACGCAAATAAGTACATTGCACAAGTATTCCTAGTAACCTAGTACTTAGCTGAAGAACCTTTACATCCTCAAGTATTTTGGGGTAAGATGTGACAAGCTTTGCATATCGGCATTTGGCAATTATCTGCCATCCTTCTCATCTCCTCACTTCTCAAGCTGTGTCAGACTGGATGGGGGCAGACACACATTTTCAGGTTTCTTCAGGAATATTTGATTGAGTTCAAGCTCAGGCTGTGGCTGGGCCACTCAAGGACATTCACATCAACTCTTGCTGTGTACAGTACTTAGTGTCATTGTCCTGTTGGAAGGTGAACCTTCTGCCCAGTCTGACGTTCTGAATGCTCTGGACTAGGTTTTCATTAAGGCTGTCTCTATATTTTAAGCTTTTCTTCCACTCTGACGAGTCCCTCAGTCTCTGCCGCTGAATAACAGCCACACAGAATGAGGCTTCTACCAGCACACTTTACTTTTGGGATGCTACTCAGGTGATGAGCAGTGCCTGGTTTCCTTCAAACATGATGCTTGGATTGAGGTTCATCAGACCAGATAATCTTGTTTCTCAGTCTTATTTTTTGCAAATTTCAAGTGTGTTTTCAAGTATTGGAGCGTTGCAGTGATGTTTGTCCTTCTGTAGGTTTCTCCTATCTCCACATATGATCATGGAGCTCAACTCGAGTGACCATCTGCTTCTTGGTCACCACTCAGTTGCTCAGTTTGGCCAGCTCTAGGAAGAGTCCTTGTTGTTCCAGTTGTCTTCCACTATGGATAATGGCAGCTACCTTCTTCTGTGAACCTTCAATGCAGCAGAGTTTTTCTGAACTCTTCCCCAGATGTGTTGTTTGAGCTCCTGTCTCTGAGCTCTACAGGCACTTTTTTTTTTTTTTTTTTTTTTTTGACCTCAGGGCTTGGTCTTCCCTCCAATATGCATTTTCAGCTGTTAGACCTATTATTAAGATGTGTTTGCCTTTCCAAATCATACCCATTTAATTGAATTTGCCACAAGTTAGCTTCTCTCAAAGTGCGGTAAAATTTACAAGCAAAATTAATGCTCCTGAGCTAAAGTTCAGCTGCCCCAGATATGGGTATGAATACTTATGCAATGGAATTAATTTTTTTTTAAATAAATTTGCATGTAAGATGTTAAAAACCTGTTATTTGCTTTGTCATTATGGTGTATGGAGTGTAGACTGATGTGGAAAAAAAAGTAATTTAAAGCAGTATAACATAAGGCTGCAACATAACAAAACGTGGAAAAAAATGAAGGGGTTTGAATACTTTCGCAAAGCACTTTATATAGGCCTACATGAAGCTGAAAATTCAACTTTGTTATTTTATGTTCTAATAAATTTTCAAAATAAGACTGTTTTTGTTGTATTTTTGATCATAAAAATACAGGCTTGGTGAGCAAAAAAAACATCTCTAGGTTACGTATGTAACCCTAGTTCCTCGAGGGAACGAGACGCTGCGTCGAAGCGCTTTGGGGAACGCGTTCAGCGTACGCGACTCTGAATATCGTGTGTAATCAGTCCAATGGAAGGGCGTGACGTCACCGACGTGGTGACGTAAGCGACCAGGAAGCTATAAAAGCATGTGCCACGCAGCTGGCGTCAGCTTCGAGTACCAGCAAGCGCCGGCAGGGGTGCCGGGGTATGGCTCCGAGACGCAGCGTCTCGTTCCCTCGAGGAACTAGGGTTACATACGTAACCTAGAGACGTTCCTCTTCAGGAACTCGAGCTGCGTCGAAGCGCTTTGGGGAACGAGTCCTAACGCCGCCAGACTACCAAACCCCTGCCTGGTGTGTATCCGAAGAGCACAGCTCAGGACAGGAGGACAGAAGCGCCTGGAGTGACTGGCATATCTAGGCCATAGAACCTAACAAATGTAGAGGGCGTGGACCACCCCGCAGCGTTGCAGATGTCCAGCATGGATACACCTGCTAAGAAGGCCTTAGAGGCCGCCATACCCCGAGTAGAGTGAGCCTTGGCTCCCGACAGCGGGGGACGACCAGAGGACTCATAGGTGACGTTGATAGCCTCGACTATCCAACGACTAATAGTCTGCTTAGAAGCAGGAGAACCCCTCTTGGGGGGACCGTAGCACACAAGCAATTGGTCAGTTTTTCTCCACAGGGCAGCTCTGTGGACGTATGCGTCCAGTGCTCGAACCGGACACATACAGTTTAGCTTTGCCTTGTCGGGCTCCCGAAAGGGAGGAGGACAGAAGGCCTGCAGCACTACAGGTCGTGGTGTAACAGAGGGAACCTTGGGAACATATCCCGCTCGAGGGTATATGAACGCTTTAGTCATGCCTGGTGCAAACTCAAGATAAGAAGGGGCCATCGAGAGGGCCTGAAGATCTCCTACTCTCCGCAGAGAGGTAATAGCCAACAGAAAAGAGGTTTTAAGTGTGAGATGTCTGTCTGAGATATCTTGAATAGGTTCACACGGGGGTTTGCACATAGCCTCTAACACCACAACCAAGTCCCACGGGGGAATACGGGACCGTACTGGAGGTCTCAGCCTCAGTGCACCGCGGAGGAAACGTGTAACTAGGGGGGTGTCTTCCCAGAGACTGACCGTCGAGAAGGGTGTGGTAGGCCGCAATGGCCGCCACGTAGACCTTCAGAGTACAGTGGGTCAACCCTGCAGAGAGCCTAGCCTGTAGAAACTCCAGAACTGTACCAACTGGGCAGTTTGCTGGGTCTAGCTGGCGGTCTCTGCACCATGAAGTGAAAAGCTTCCACTTCAGGGCGTACAGTTTCCTCGTAGAGGGAGCTCTGGATTGGAGTAGGGTCTCCACAACCTCAGTTGAGAGACCAGCTGCTACCAGTTGTGCCCCCTCAGGGGCAACACCCACAGCTTCCACAACTCCGGGCGAGGGTGAATTATCGTGCCCTGCGCCTGTGAGAGTAGGTCTGTCCTGATCGGTATCTCCCACGGAGAGCCGTCGAGGAGCGAGACTAGATCTGAGAACCATACTCGGCCCGGCCAGAGCGGGGCTACTAATAAGAGACGGACCCCGTCCCGGCGTACTCTCGCCAGAACTCCCGGAAGCAGAGCGATAGGGGGAAAAGCGTACAGACGAAGCCTCGGCCAGGTCTGTACCATAGCGTCCAGTCCCAGAGGAGCTGGATGAACTAGAGAGAACCAGAGGGGACATTGTGACGTCTCCTGAGTCGCAAAAAGGTCTACTTGAGCCCTGCCAAACACTCTCCATATCTGATCTACCACCCGTGGGTGAAGTCTCCATTCCCCGGGCCTCGGCCCCTGCCTCGACAGTATGTCTGCTCCCATATTTAACTTCCCAGGAATATATACTGCTCTTATTGAGAGTAGTTTGTTCTGGGACCACACCAGGATCTGGTGCGCCAGCTTGTACAAAGGGCGCGAACGCAGACCGCCCTGGTGGTTGATGTAAGAGACCACTGATGTGTTGTCGGTGCGCACCAACACATGGTGACCTCTCAGGTCTGGGAGGAAGTGCTTCAGTGCACGATAAACTGCTAGCATTTCTAGACAATTGATATGCCACGTTAGATGGCGATCGCTCCACAGACCACGGGCAGGGTGGCCACTCATGACCGCACCCCAGCCGGTGAGGGACGCGTCCGTCGCTAGTGTCACACGGCGACAAGGAGCTCCCAGCACCGGGCCCTGATTCAAGAACCAAGGTTTCTTCCACATGTCTAAGGCACGGAGGCAGCGCCGCGTGACCTTGATAGTGCGAAGCGGATTGCCCCTCGGGGAAAATCCCTTGGTCTTGAGCCACCACTGTAGGGGTCTCATGTACAGCAGGCCAAGAGGTATCACGTTGGACGCAGCTGCCATCAGACCCAACAATCTCTGAAATTGTTTGACAGTGAGTGACTGGCCTTCTCTGACTCTCTTGACTGAGATGAGGATCGACTCGATACGAGCAGGGGACAATCGTGCCTGCATCGCGGTCGAATCCCATACTACGCCTAGATAGGTGGTTCTCTGAGCCGGAGAAAGTACACTCTTCTTGGCGTTCAGTCTCAAACCCAGCTCCCCCATATGTGCGAGAACGACATCTCGATGTCGAACCGCAATCTGCTCTGACTGAGCTAAAATCAACCAATCGTCGATATAATTGAGAATGCGGATGCCCTGCGTGCGCAGGGGGGCCAGAGCCGCATCTACACACTTTATGAACGTGCGGGGTGAGAGTGCGAGGCCAAAGGGAAGTACTCGATATTGGTAGGCTTCGCCCCCAAAAGCGAACCTCAGAAACTTCCTGTGTTGAGGAAGGATGGAGATATGAAAATATGCGTCTTTGAGATCTATCGTGACAAACCAGTCCTCGGACCTGATCTGAGCTACAACATGCTTGATTGTGAGCATTCTGAACTTCAGTCTCATAACTGAATGATTTAAGACCCTCAAGTCTATAATCGGACGCAGCCCCCCATCCTTCTTTGGAACTATGAAATACCGGCTGTAAAATCCGGACTCCCTGTCCTGAGGAGGGACCACCTCGATGGCCCCCTTCTCTAATAGGGTTTCCACATCCTGTTCCATAACCAGACCCTGCCCGGGGCCCACTATCGTGTGAACGACCCCGTTGAATATAGGCGGCACGGAGCCGAACTGAATGCGGTAGCCTTTTTCTACTATATGCAGGACCCAACGAGATACATTTGGCAGTAGTTTCCACGCTGCTAAATAATCTACTAAGGGAATCAGTCTCTCGAGACTGACCTCTGGTGTAAGAGACCCCCGCAGGGGCGGCGAGCGTCCCAGCCCCACTACGCGCACGGGCGGAGGATACTGAGAACGATGCTCGCCCGGGGCCGCTGCGCCCTGGAGCACTGGCAGGGTTGGCAGAACGACCCCTAGAGGGCACTGAGGTGGGACGGGCACCGTGGACTGCGGTGTGTACCGTTCTACCCCAGCGGAGGCTGCCCTCTGAAACCCCGGGCCATTGGCGTCAGGGTTTCTTGGCCGAGGACTTCTTAGCTTCGATAACCGCCCTTAAATCTAATTTGGGCTTAGAAGACCCTGTCCCGTTCTTTCATATCGGACAGGGTCAACCATAAGTGCCTCTCCGCGGCCACCATAGCTGCCATGGACCGCCCAATCGCTCGGGCGGTCTCCTTGGTGGCGCGGAGGGAGAGATCAGCGGTCCTTCTTAATTCAGAAATATCATGGGACTTGATCTCCTCTCCCTCGTCTAGCTCCTTGAGCAGGTCGGCCTGGTACGCCTGTAACACCGCCATGGTGTGCAGACACGCACCAGCCTGACCTGCAGCCGCATACCCTTTGCCCACCAAAGCCGAAGTTGTTCTTAGTGGCTTTGAGGGCAATGCCGGGGCCTTCAGAGACGATGCCGCGCCAGGGGACAGATAGCTCGCAAGCGTCTGTTCCACCCGGGGCATCGCTCTATAACCGTGCTCTCCCATCCCCACTACACTTCCGTAGTAATCAGACGAGGGGATGTAGAGGCGGGCCGAGAATGGACGTTTCCACGACCTGGCGATCTCATCATGCAGGTCGGGAAAGAATGGAAGGCCCCGGCTGGGAGGTGGCTGACTCGCGCGCAGGAAGCGTTCATCCAGCTTGCTTCTCTGCGGTTCGGTAGACTTTTCGGCGGGCCAATCGATACTTAATTTGGCCACCGCGCGAGTAACCACCTCTAAGAGCTCCTCATACTGTAGCGAGTGGGGTGGCGAATCCCTATCGAGCGACTCCACATCGACCTCCTCGGAGGAAGAGAGGCGGAGCGTCGATCCCTCACCCTGAGTGGAAGGAACCGCTGTGCGTGCTTCCGACTCTAGGGATTGGGTGCCGGATCTGGCAGAAGTGGAAGGAGATAGCGACTGGCCCGTCTCCATTCCCTCTACCAGATCGACTTGCGAACCCCACGAGTGCAGCCGCCGTTCTGCCTCGGCAGAAGCGGGACCAGCACCGCGGGGAACGCTGGCGAAGGCCCCCTCCTCGAAGAGGGCCCTCCGGGAACGAAGCAGCCGCACCGACATTCGCTCACAGTGCGGGCAGTCGGCCCCCTCGAGAGCCGACTCAGCGTGCTTCGAACCCAGGCAAACCACGCACAGGTTGTGTGTATCCCCACCCGTTATATATCTCGGGCAGGGAGGAACACACAGCCTATAACGCAATTTGGAATCGCCATCTGAGTGCTTAACTTTCGCCTTGCTTTTTGGCATGTCTAGGAGCTCTTTTAACTGGACAGACAACAATAAATAAGACTCACAAGACGGACAAATGACATTCACACACAGAGCGCTTGCTGAAAGACGCGAAGCTGACGCCAGCTGCGTGGCACGTGCTTTTATAGCTTCCTGGTCGCTTACGTCACCACGTCGGTGACGTCACGCCCTTCCATTGGACTGATTACACACGATATTCAGAGTCGCGTACGCTGAACGCGTTCCCCAAAGCGCTTCGACGCAGCTCGAGTTCCTGAAGAGGAACCACTTTTTTCAAAATCATTATAAAATCTTACAGACCTAAAACTGTTAAACAGTAGTGTAGATTTATATTTAAAATTTTTAACTAGTGTATGTAATTCAAAATCGAATTACTTTTTGTCAGTAACTCTCCAAGATGAAGAATAACTCACTGATGAACTGCTCTTTATATCAACACATTTGATCATGACTGTTTTCTTTGCTTACTCCTGTGTCTAGCGCCTCCTGTGTTTACGGAGACCTCCCCTCCTGGAGTTGAAGTGTTTGCAGGGAGATCAGTAACCCTGAAGTGTGCAGCTCAGGGAAATCCCCGGCCTACAATAACCTGGTCTAAACATGGACGACCTATAAATCCTCAAAGCAAAGTAAAGGTGGGCTGTTAGTTATTAAAAAAAAAAAAACATGAAATGGTTGACAAATGCTATTATCTTCCCTGTGTAGATATATTTCCTACGTAAAGTTGGGTGGGACATATCAAAGTGCTTGTCCTTTTTTAAACAGACAATAGCATTTAGTTCACCTCACAGCTTGAAAAATACTGATTTAGTACTTGCAAGTGCTCATTTTGGAGAGCATTTGAGTGGACAAAATATGTATACACCCCTCCAAACAATATTAGTCATAAGCACTTTTAATCCATTTTCCTGGAAAAGGAAGACGTTTGTTTTGTCAACTTTGGGGCTGTAATCACTTTGACCTTAAAGCTAACAGACATGTAAGCCTGGTAAAACCTAACTCTGCTACTTCACTTTGCTTTGTAGACAGAGTACAGAAGCGAACTGAAATTGAGCGGAAGTACGAAGTCTGACGTAGTCAGACTAACAGACATGAATTGGCTTCATCAGATTCACCAAAGCAATTGAGGATCAGATCTACAATACATTTATCCTCCACTCTCTTTTCACACACTTCATATCTCTCATTTGGATCCTATAGATCATGGATGGAAGTTTATCTTTCCATGCTGTAAGCAGAGAGACATCAGGCAAGTATCAGTGTCAAGCCTCCAACACTGAAGGAAATGTGACTCACCTCACAAAGCTCAAAGTCATTGGTAAGTCGGCACTGATGTTTTCTCCTCATTTAGGATGAATATCTGTATTGCTCAGGTTAGGTACAATGAAATGATTTGAGAGATATTGAGTAGACCATTATAAACCTTATCAGTCTTGCTCATAAATATTTATTAGATGGTATAATGTCTGCCCATTATTCATAACTAATTTGTAAATAAAGTATGTGAGTGCAAGCCATTTTAGAATTACTGATGCAGATTGCACATGTATTAGATCGAATTGCATTTAACTTTGGCAGACAGTTTCTGGTTTTTGTCTCAAAATATGGTTATTGCACCCTAAAAAAGGGGAAGGGGGACAATTTTCACCCTAGTTGCAATAGTTTTGAAACCCCTGGCTCATGCCATAATATTCTACATGAAAATTAGAAACTTTTCTGATTGAATGGCGCCACCTAGTGGTGGTGTTTTATTACATAACTTTTAAGCACACTTAATTTTCAGGTGTCTGTAGCTCAAAGAGTACAGCAAATTCCAGCAATGACAAACTCATAAGATCAATTCCCAGGAAATGAATGTGTAAAACAATACAAGTTTGGGTTTGCTAAATGCTTTTTTGTATTGAATTTGCATTTGTCTTGTACAGCACTTTAAATTTTAAAAGTAGATTTTTAAAATGTATATGTTAATACAGTATTAATGAAAGTCCACTTAAGTGTACTTACTTGTGAGTACAATTGAATGGCTAGGTTTTTGAACATACTTAAGTTTAAAAAGTGCACTTTTTTATAATGTCAAATTAAAAAGTAAATTGAAAGTACTTTTAAATAATTGTTTTAATCTTTTGTCAGTCTTTATAGCGGTACACTTATTTTGGTGTATTGACAAACATGCTAAAGCTCATTGAAAAGTACTTGATTATAATTTTAACTGTAGTGTGTTTTGATATTCCGTTTAAAGTTAATATATTTTCATTTAATAAATTGCAGCTTTATCATGTGTAATTACAAAGAAATTAAATAAAATAACAAATAGAAATAACATTATAGTAGTATAAAGTATATTACAATGCATTTGAGTTTGCCAGTGCTGGTCAGTAAACTCAACAGTACACTTTAACCACATTTCAAAGACAATAGAGTAATAATGAAAGTCCTCAAAAGTTTAAATAATTGTTTTTAATATAAAGTTAAATGGAATACATTTCAATTTAATTGTAAATAACATGCATTTAAGTTTCTTAAAACACTATATTTACTTTGCACATGTGTATTCTTTTAAAGTATATTAATTCCATTTTATTATTTCATTCTAAAAAGTTAGCAATTTTTATTTTATTTATTATTTTTTTTTACAAGGAAAAACAAGTGAAACACATATTACTCATATTTCTGCATTATGGAACATGTTTTTTTTTTGTGTGTGTGTGTGTTTGTTTGTTTTTTAACAACAGGCCCTCCAGTGATCATAATTCCTCCAACGGAGACTGTGCTCAACATGTCCCAGGATGCCTATTTGAAGTGCCAGGCTGAAGCTGATCCACCCAACATGACCTATGTGTGGCAAAGACAAGGAGAAGATATTTATCACATTGAGTGAGTTCTCTTCTAAAACTGTGAACCTCCATCTTTTTATTTACAGGTAACATGTAGCTTATGCAGTATTCCTGTGTGTTTGATTTAGATCTCTGAAGTCTCGTGTTAAGATCATAGTGGACGGTACACTTCTCATATCGCGTTTGACTCCAGAGGATTCTGGGAACTACACCTGCATGCCCACTAATGGACTTCCTGTCTCCCCGTCTGCCTCAGCCACTCTCACTGTGCAGCGTAAGAGTCAATACTGCAAAATCGAAATAATGAATTTGCCTTTTCCTACACTGGTATAAATTTCACACAGTACTATACTCCAAGATAAACAATAAACAACACTAGTTTCAACCACATATATGTTCAAATTTGTATATACATGATATATAGAATATAGCACATCCAGATATTTATTTATATATATATATATATATATATATATATATATATATATATATATATATATATATATATAATGCTGTTCTTGATTAACTTTCTGTTTATCAAAGAATCCACAACCATTGATATTGATTTGCATATTGAAATGATTTCTAAAGGATCATGTGATTTATGAAGGATCACTAAAGACTGGATTAATGATTCTGAAAATGAATTTTTGCATCACGTGAAAAAACATACAAATTAAATATATTCAAATAGAAAAAAGTTATTTTGCATTGTAATAAAATGCCGCCATATTACCTTTTTATTCTATTTTTCATCATATAAATGAAACTATAATAAGCATAAAAAAAATAAAAGAATCTATATCTTCTTTCACAGACCCAGCACAGGTGATGAAGATGCCCTCCTTGACCTTCCTCCCCACTGGCATGAGGGGCATCATAGCGTGTCCTGTCAGAGCTGAACCACCATTATCACATGTCGACTGGATCAAAGACGACAAACCACTCGATTTAGGCATGGTGGGTAACTTGCTTTTCTCACTATCCATTCAAAAAACTTTTTTAACATTTCATGCATACAGTTTGTACACTGCTACTCCTAAGTGCTTTCCTGAGTGCTTTTCCTCTGCTACTAATGCTTGACATATTGATTTTAATTCGGTTACACCATGTTGTGCTTACACTTATACCCCTCTCTTGATGACGTAACCTCACATCTTTCCAAAGAGCATTATTTCAGAAAACACTCAGAATAACTGTGAATTTCTTTCAACAGTATCCTGGATGGACACTGACTTCAGAAGGCTCTATAATCATAGCGACAGCTAATGATGATGCTGCAGGTGTATACACGTGTACTCCCTACAATAGCTTCGGGACAATGGGGCAGTCTGAGCCCACCACCGTTTTACTACAGGTGGGGCCTTACAAATTACAAATGTTTATAACTATGGAAGACCGATTTTGCCACAGAATTAAAAAAAGGTCATTCAGATTTTTCATCTCACAATTTCGTTTTTCATTTTTTTTCTCACAAATATGAGATACAAACTCACAGATCGGACTCTTTCTTAGAACAGCATGATTAAAACCCACAATTGCAAGAAATAAAGTCTTAAATTTAAATTTGCAAGAAATAAATTGTGAGATACAAACTCGAAATTCTGACTTTTTTTCTCACAGTTGTGAGATAAATTGCAAATTGTAAAGTCCAGTTCTGAAGGCGAAAAAGACTGGCTTTTTTCTTAAAACTGAAAGTTTATATCTCACAGTTCTGACTTTATAACTCACAATTCTGTGTTATAAAGTCAGACTTGTGAGATATAAACTCGTAATTCTGAGGAGAAAAAGTTAGAATTGTAAGACAAAAAGTTACTTTTTTATTTTTATTCAGTGGCAGAAACAGCTTCCATATATAACAGATATTCGTCTTAGAATGTTGTGGGGAAAAAGTGATGGAATGTGAAGCAAATACAATTAGTTATGGTTAATGTGAATTTTCAAGCCATAATATAAGTGTTTTCATCTTTTAGGATCCTCCATCATTGAAAGTGTCACCTCGTAAGGAGTACAGACAGGATGTTGGGGGCATGCTTGTTATTCCATGTCAGATGGATGGTTATCCGGCTCCAAAAGTCAGCTGGAAAAAGGTAAAAGTCATTATACTGTGCCTTTACATTTACATTCTTGGTTCATTTGTCAAAGTGATTCTACCATATTTTGTATCACAAACAACATAACAGTATTTACAATCAGTTTAATAACTAATGGTAATGGTTATAACTAATAGTAATTCTAGTAGAAATACCATATAATATAATATATATTTATTTACTGTATTAGTAAACTGCACTGTGCAGTTGCTTTGACACAATCTTTTTTGTTTAAAGCGCTATATAAATAAAGGTGACTTGACTTGACTTGACTTGACTGTTTTAAATACTCCATAGACGTCCATTGAAAGTGTCTTACTGTACATGTTTTATGTTTGTTTTTTCAAACTAGGGGACAAGTTACAATTATTTTCTGTGGTAAACAGCAAACCACAGATGTTGTTGAGTGAGCTAAACACATATTTAACCCAAAACATTCCTGTACTGTTATGAGGTGTAATGCTCAGCTGCAATAGTTTACAACTGCTTATTGTGTAAAATTGTGCTGATTAACATAAAAAAAAAATAGCATTAGTCCTGTGCACAAATATTTTTCATTTTCTCCAAATATTATAATGCATCCCCTTACAGCAGGAAATCAAGTTTTAATTAAAATTGGTGTTTAATCTCATTATATGCTTCATTATGGCACTGCTCCTCTTAGGTTGGCACAGCCTCTCGCTCACTGTTAACTGTAGCAGCGAATGGCTCCCTCATTCTGCGTCCTCTCAGTAAAGACCACCAGGGGGAATGGGAGTGCAGCTCCACCAACCGAGTGGCCACTGTATCTGTCAGAACAACAGTCCTTGTGCTGGGTAAGACTTGAAGCATCTAGATCATTACTACCACACTTGGGCCTTGTGATGTCTGCTGTTTCAGTAAACATCTTCTGTGTTAATTTTGGGCTTGAAATTTAGCTAAATAAAAGCCCTAAAGGGGCTAAAGGAAATATTGTCTAGTGGCTCCTGAGATAGTTGAGTAGTCTTCATCTAGATTGAATTTGCAACTTGCTGTCACACCTCATGTATCACACGACATATGTCACACATAACTTGTTTCCTTCTGATTCACAGGTACAAGTCCACATGCAGTGTCATCAGTATCTGTGATCCCAGGAATGAACCAGGCCAATGTTTCCTGGGTAGCTGGCTTTGATGGAGGATATGCTCAGAAATTTACTGTCTGGTTGGTGTCTGTCTTGTTAGAGTTTATCTCTGTAAATCTTAAGTATTTTGGAAATTGTAGTCTGTCAGATTATATTTTTTTATAATAAGAGCAGTATTTATCTAATAAATTTACTCTAAATGCAAAACAATGCAAAGCAGAGTCACAAAGCTGCATACACAATACAAATCTCAAGAAGGTGCACAAATAACCACCCTCAAAAAAAAAATTTGCATTTTGTCATGCAGCATTGCTATTAGTTGGTAAAAAAATTTTTTTTGCTAATTTTATGCTACTGAAAAAAGTAGTGTTAGTAGTGTTTTTGCTAGTTTTCACTGGATGGTTTAAGAATGTCTTCATAAATCTTATTATTTATTTTTTTTTATTTGCTAAAATTCTTTTTTTCAGGTATAAGCAGGTGTCAACAGAAAGGAAAGAAGAAAAGCAAGAGTGGTTGTCTTTCCCAGACCTCTCCACTGAGAACAGTCTGTTGGTCACCAATCTTATTCCTGCTACTGAGTACCAGTTCAGTGTTGTGGCCCAAAATAAAATTGGCACTGGGCCCTTCAGTGAGATCACCACCATCACAACTCTTGGTAAACATTAGATATGCACAAAAAACTTTCAATACCTATGAAATTGTTTTATTAACCTAGTTTTCATGGCCATGAACCATAATTTGTTACATTTTGTTGCTATTAAGTGACATATGATATTAGGAGGATGGCATTTTATTAAACAAACTATTGTACATTGAAAGAAGAGAAAGCATGTACATTTAAATTTGATTATCTTATCAGTTTAATCAATTTTAATTCATTTTGTCATTTTCTGTGAATGTACTAGCATATAGATGGCCTCAAAGCTAATAGACATACTCTAAAAGCCACAGAACTCAAATTTTGATTTAATTGGGTCTTTAAAACACTTAGTCTGTGTGCTGGCTACCTCAATGTTAAACCATCTGTATTTATGCTACACACTGTGAATAATTGAATAAAAGCAAGCTGCTCATTTCAGTCTCTCATTTAATATTTGATTTTACAGATTCACATCCTGTTGTGGTTAACCTGGTACCACCTACAAATCTCTCAATCAATAAGAGTTCAGAGGGAATTCTTCTGTGGTGGTCAGTGCCTCAGTCCCATTCTCCTAACATTGACAGTTTTGTCATACAGTCACGCCTTGAAGGAGGGGAATGGATTAATCTGAAAGAGAACATTAGCCCAGTTGAGAGTCAAATCTTACTTCCAGGGTTATGTAAGGTAAATGTTCTCGAAGACATGATCTTAGATTTTCACGAATCAGTCAGTTTGTCATATTTGATAAATGCAGCCCTTTCTTCCTTTGCTTTCATCCTTATTTTGTAATTTTTCTCACTATGTATCACTCTCTGAAGGATTGCAAGTATGAACTGAGGCTTCTCTCTCAACGTGGAGATCAGCTGAGCATGCCCAGTCCATCAATCAGTGTCTCAACCATTGGTTAGTGCTTCACACATCTCATGTTCTAATCACCTCCCTGTAATATTTCCTTAAGAAATTGTTAGAGTGTATTACTCTAAGCTATACTTATACAAAAATCTATAAGTATTTAACATACCCAACCATTAAAGCCGTTCTTTGCGTTCCTCAGGAATGAATATGCACCCAGCCAGTTCCCGCCTCCTAGACTTTCCTGACCAGCTAATGGCTGGTGTTATGGGTGGTGTAGGACTCCTTTGTCTCGCGCTTATCCTGACCCTGGCAATAGTCTGTTTCATTTTTCATAAAAAGAACCGAAGGCGTAGGAAGAATGTCAAGGGTAAAGAAACAACACTTTGAACTGCTTAGAACTGTTTAACAGTCTGCCTTAATGATTCCATCTTTGAAGATGCTCTCAGTCCTCTACCCCATATTGTTATTCTTCATGCATGATCATTCATCTTGACACTCATTCCAATGTAAAATTGGTTCCCTCCTTTCAGATCTCCCTCCCGCAATAAATAATAACCCTTCTGAGAAGTAAGTTCACCACCCCTGTTTCATGAAACCCTTTTTCACTGCCCAAATTTTTCCTTTTTGTTGCAACCATTTTGTAATGTACTAATTTCCTTTCCTTGATCTTAGCAGCCCTGACAACACCCTGAACCAAAGGCTCCTACCAGCTCGTCCTCTCTCCTACACTTCCTCTTCTTCCAATCACTCCTCCCTTGAAAAGTCTAGTCAAAGTGATTGTCATGCCCAGCGGCAACATCTCCTTCCTCAAGCTCACCCTCCATCCCACCATTCCCTCCCTGAGAGCCATCCCCAACGGGCATCACTTGCTCCTGTGTCCTCTGTGGAGTTCATCCACCGAGGTCTTGACGGACGCTTTATCATTGATTCTTGTGAAGACGGCAGTATTGTCAGTTCTCAGATCAGGAGAAACCCGAGTCAAAACTCCCATCAGTCATCAGAAGGAAACAGGAGCTGCAGAATCCAGAAGTCCCAGTCTTTGAGATCCTACAGGAATGAAAGACAAAGGCCACCTTTTGTCCTTTCAGTGGATCTTCCACCTTTCGCATCAGATATCCCTTCTTCTAGCAGAACACGGGCTATGGCTAAGCACCTCTCGTTGAACGGCCATTACATGCCCATTCTGGAGCAAGAGTTCTTGGATGAACCAGAACAGACAAGTCCCTCATCAGATTGTAGTGGCTCTTTTCTCTATCCTCATTCAGAAAGTACTCTGGGTCGGCAGTCCATAAAACAAGGTACCAAACACTCTACAGCCAGTACCCTGGTTTTGCAGATGGAGCATGAGAGGGAACAAGGAAACCTAAGTCGCTGTTTATCTTTAGCTCGTGAGAGAGAGGAGCTTGAAAAGGAACTACGCAAGTACACTGGTGATCGAAATCCATATAGCCATGAACAAACAGATGATGAGTATGGAAGAATCTGGAAATTCCAAGAAACCTCAACTCCTCAAGGTAACTTCCAAGCCATTAGACAAAGCCTTTTATCTGAGAATGCCAGCATGTTGAAGGGAAGAGCTGCCTCTTGCATTCCATGGGAAGAAAGACACAAGATTTCTTCTGCAAGCTTGGTGCCCCTACATACCTCTCATGGAAAGGATACCAAGTATAGGCAGAATCAACAAGGTTACTATTCCATTCAGAGATCTAACTACCAAAGGTCTCGTAGTCTAGACAGAGGGGACCACCAAAAATCACAAACTTGGGACCGAAGACGAAGCAGAACTCCTGTTGAGTCAAATCTTGGTCGTGTAATGGATGTACCCTTAATCTACAAATTGGAAAAGACCAAAAATGTTGTAGGGCAAAAAGGCCAGAGGACCTCAAGCAGAAGTCAACATTATTTTGACCCTTGTATGTATTCATCCTCAGACAATCATCAGAGGCAGACCATAGAAAGAAGCACTAGACAGGTAAATCCAACTAGTGTTTATTCAGAGATGAGTGTAGATGGCCCTGATCTTGAGAGCCAATCTCCATATTCAAGGTCCATGCTGGGCTCAGATCACAGTTATGAGACTCTAGATTATGACCGACCCAGATTATCAGATCTTGTAAAAGATAGATCAGTAGAGTCAGGACATGCAAGTTTAAGGAAGCAGCAGACGTTAAATAAATGGTCGAGCAAAACTGTATCTCAAATCAATGTCTCTGGAACAATGCCTCGGAAGACAAAGAGTCTGGGATTAAACAACTGTAATCGCCACAAGAGCACCCAAAGTTTAGACTCAAAATTATACAAGGACCATTTTTTGACCCCTGATGCCTGGATAGACTCGCTGACACTTGGTCGAGATTCCCCCTCCCCGACATCCCCCTTTGCATGCAGACCCAACTCAGTTGCAGATAAGCCTAAAAGTAGTCCTAGTTTGCAAACAGATTCATCTGTGGCTTTAGAAGGTCAAACAAAAGACCCCCATCATCAGGATTCTAAATCATATAATGGCTCGAGGAATAACTCACAATTCCGCAAAAAGCGGGTGTTGGGACATAGCACTCATGCTGCCTTATCAACAGGGGGTTCTAGCTGGCCTCGGCCTTATTGCCCCTCTCTGCCAGCCTTGCCATCTGGAAGACAGAGCCAAAGCCAAGAGGGGGGTAGAGAGGAGGAAGATGAAGATGGGCAGGAGGTTGATGTGGAAATGAACAGATACAAGAAGAGTTCCAGAGAGGGAAGTTACAGAAGTTATGCAAGCCAAAGCAGTGGCAGAGGCAGCATGGATGCCCCTAACAACAGGCAGTTCTCTCTCAGCCCTCCCCTGACCAGCTCTCCAGAGACCATAGAGGACAGTGACAGAGATGAGTCAGTTCTACAGGAGCCTGAACGGCATGAAAGGTACAACTGACTGTTCTTTGCCTTTCTCCATATATTTATCTTAAGCTGTTTATAATTATTTCAATTGATTCTTATGATTGATCGTCTTACAAAAAGTATTATGGAAACTCTTTGCCATGTGTTTGTGTATACCATGTGTTGTATATACTATGGTAATTAGGGTGGAAAATCATGGATCGATTCTGAGATCTTCCGAATGCATTGCTATTCTCTCTGGAATCCATTCTGAGCTTAGATTTTAACAGCAGATGGCGCTCTAATCTAGTTTTTATCCTCACACTTAAATGGTCATGAAGAAGAGTGCTAAAGAGTGCCCATGCATTTGGTGGAGTCCATGGACAGTAAAAGAAATGGACACAGCGACCCCATTGGATTCAACGGAGACAAGTGAAGTCAATTAGAAGCACGCACTTCCTGGGGGTAGAGCGTACTGCGCAGACTCAAACTGAACTTGATGTCGTAAATGTCTCGTGAGCAACCTGTAAGTCTTCTAATTGCTGTGCCAAGAGAAATCTGAATCACCCACTGAATCTTGCAGACGTTGTTGAATAATTTTGTCCCGTTGCTTTTATGGACTCTCTATGGGCTTCTCCCTTGACTTCATGCCTCCACGTTCCCCCGATAGCCTCGGTCCCCTAACCGATAGACAGTAAAAGATTGTCTGTGTAAGAAAGGCCACGCAGATAACTGAACAATCACTTATGCGCAACTCCAGCGCTGACAGATGCGCTTAAACACCACCAGAGGGCATGCAATAATCAGTGAGCAGCGCTCAGTTATGGGTAGAACTGCGCAAGAAAGAAAGTGAATGCAGTACGTGGGGCTGTGCAGATGCGAGTATTCATGCCATTCATGAACGTAATATAGTTATATTGTGTGCGTTAATGACATAAAGTAAGCTTCTATTCTCACTTCTAATCATTTAGACTATCGTGTTTGGGTGCTATATTGTGATTATGGCCAGTGTCTAGATGACGCACTGCTAGATTCATTTAATATTTCCTTGTTAACTATTACAAACACAGTGTATATTATGTTTGGATAGATATTTAATAAGATATTTCTGCTATACTGTGTATTGTACAGCTAGATACTTTGAGTTTCAAATCTTTGGCTTTTAAGTTTCACCAGTAATAGTTGTTATAATCGGTGACGCACTTTTTATTTAGTCACGTTTCTGTACATGTGACTGTGTTTAATGGCAATCATTATTTCTGTGACGATGCTTGTAATTACACACATTACAGTTTAGTTACTGTTTACTTATTGGATGGATGTATATGGATACTACATTTATATGTTATTTATTTTCGTTATTTCTTTAATTCCAGAACCACACATACACATAGACGGATATATTATAAAGCCAACTGCTAGATTGTTTGCCCATGCCTACTCAACTGTTCATTAAATAACCTAAATTCAGCAATTGGTCTGGTTCCTGTGTCCTGACTGGCACCCGAGAGTGATCACCACACAAAATAAGTCTCAGCGATAGAACTCAATATACAGTCCTTCTAAGTCTCACTAATATTGGTCCTTCGAGCCGGATGTGTGTCATTTCTCTCTATAAGATGGATGATAGAGCCTCAACCAGACCTAAACGCCGGACCCACCCCCCACATCATTATGATGAGTACGAAATGGGTTTTGTGCTGCCACAAAGACAGTTATCTGAACCAAGAATCAGTAGGCATGGGCAAGAAGAGGAGTTGTGTTCACAAGAAAAAGGAGCTGCCAGTATGACCCCTCCCTCTTTCAACCGTCGTCAGTCACTAAGGGATGCTGACTGTACAGAGGAACAGCACATTGCAGCGGGACAGTACAGCCAAAGACCAGTTTCTGAATACCAGTAAGCCCATCAGTACACCGAGAGAGCACATGCTGAAAGAAGCAGATTATCCACTCCAAGTAGTTGGTCTTCAGAAGAGTACAATTCACCTCCAGCCTTCCAGAAAGACTTTATGCAAAGTAGAGATGAGCACCTGAACACCGCATTAGCTGAAATCAGAGAGACCAGATCTGAGTTAAGATTACTAGCAGAAACAGTGCGCAGCTTGAAGCAGATTCCTCAACCAGCTACAGGGAGCTCTCAGTCGAATGCATTGGATCCACGTAAGTCTGATCAATTACCCACACTCCCGTTAGACCATGGGTTTATGCCTCCGCCCAGTGAGGAGCTGATCGCTAATGTACAGTTTAATGAGTACGATGAGGCAGACTGGCCTGATCCCCCTCCATGGCCAGAGACAGGAGACCCACAACCTCAGTCTGCCAGTAGTGAGCCCATTGTCGACTTTCTGGAGAAGATGATGAGTGAGCTTCAAGTTCTAAAACAAGCAGCTGTTAGTAAGAGTAAGCCTCTTGTTGCACAGACACCAAGCCCTCATATCGTGGTCGGCTGACAGCAAAGACAAGAAGGATGTTTCAAGGTCATTTGAGTCAACAACAAGGCTTCCATCCTCAGCCACCTATTCGAGCCAGTCCAGCATATAACTCAGAACAGTACAAGAGTTACCTTCAAGGTGAGCCTGCAGCGATCTCAGAGCCATACCTGCCAATGAGGGCCCACAAGAGAACTGTAATCGATCCTCAACATCAGATTCCTCTACATTCTGAGCCGATATACCGAGGTCCGATGCCGTCGATTCCCTACTTCAGTCACAGAGACCCCAGTGAGTTTGCTAGGATGAAAATAGCTTTAGATAATCTACTACCCCCCGATGGGACAGAGCTTTTTAAATACCAAATCCTGGTGGATCACTTGAAGTTGGAAGAGGCAAGGCTGATAGCAGATTCATATCTGAATTCCCCCAGACCGTACAGTGATACCATGGCAGCTCTTAATCTAAAGTTTGGCCAACCTCATCAGATGGCTCTGAATAAAATAGCCAGTGTTATGGACTCGCCTGATATTCGGCGCGGTGATCAAGCTGCCTTCGAGAAGTTTGCCTTACAGGTCCAAGCACTTGTGGGCATGCTTAAATCCCTTGGTTCCCCAGGAGAGATAGAGCTACAGTGTGGATCTCACGTAGCACGCTTGCTGAGCAAGTTACCGACAGAGATGAGAGCTGAGTTCAGGCGCAGCAAGTTTCATTATCCCGGAACAACCTACACTCTCACTGATCTCTCTGATTGGTTGCAATATGAGTCGTGGTGCCAAGAATATGACGGTTCATCAACAGTGAAGATCACTAAGGAGAAACAATGGCCTAGACAGGAGCCTCGGCAGAAGAGGTGGACCACTACTGTGCTACATGGATCTAGAGAGGCGATGGAGAGAGAAGTTTCACCCGCACAGCTGAATCCATCTACTAGGAACAGAACTGCACCCTACTGTCCATTCTGTAATAATACAGAGCACTTCTTAAGTCAATGTACCGAGGTTGTAAAACTGACCACCGAGCAATTATCAGAATGGATCCGTACCACTCGAAGGTGCTGGCGATGTGCTAGAACTCACCAGGCAGCCCAGTGCAATCTGCGGAAACCTTGTAGAATTTGTCAAGGTAAACACCTACCAGTGCTGCATGAAGTTAATTCCAGAACACCTAAGAGTGTGGTCAAGTCGACTAAAGAGGAGAGCTGTCTAGTGAATACATCTTCTGAAGTGCTGTATGTAGATAAACCAGTAAATGGAAGTCGTGTGCTATTAAAGGTTATTAGAGTACTACTCCACCATGGTAAGCGCACTCTGAACACCTATGCTATCCTGGACGATGGCTCGGAGAGGACTATGCTCTTACAAGCAGCAACACGCCACCTGGGCCTCCAAGGAGAGCCAGAACACCTGGCCTTGCGGACTATACGTCAAGATATTCAAGTTCTTCATGGGTCCAAGGTGTCATTCCGTGTTTCCCCAGCCGATAAGCCTCAGCACAGCTTTCTCATCTCTGATGCCTTCACTGCAGACCACCTTGGTCTGGCACTTCACTCTTACCCCATGAACAAATTACAGAAAAATTACAAGCACCTTGTGGGCCTCCCAATACAGGCATTCGAACAGGCACAGCCCTTGCTGCTAATTGGAGCTGATCACCCTCACTTGATTACTCCTGTTAAGCCAGTAAGGTTAGGTCCCCCAGGGGGACCGGCAGCCCTGAAGACAAGATTAGGGTGGACATTACAGGGTCCCACCCGACTTGTTGAGCAGTCCATTCGGCCACAGCAGTGTTTATTGACCTCAACCAATCCCTCTAATGGCAGAGCTTTTCAGGAACGTAGAGAAACTGTGGCAAGTGGACGTACTTCCTATTAAGAACGAGTAAGAGGTTACCAGGTCACGACAAGATCAAGAGGCCATTAACATGCTTGAATCAAGGACCAATCATGTTAAAGTGGATGGAGTCTTACGTTATGTCCCCCCATTGCTTAGGCACAAATATATGCCTCCTTTCCAAGCCACAAAGGAAATGGTAATGCCCAGCCTGCGGAACACCGAACGGTGCCTCGCTAAAGACCCAGAACGAGCTAAGACATACAACGCTGAAATTCAGAAACTGACTCAGACCGGAGTAGTTAGGAAGCTGAACTACCATAAGATAACACAATCAGTTGAATCATGGTATATTCCACACCACATGGTGACCCACAACAATAAGAATCGCATAGTGTTCAACTGCTCTTACCAGTACCGAGGTCAGAACCTAAATCAGTGGCTGTTACCTGGACCCACTTTAGGACCCTCACTCCTAGGAGTACTGTTACGGTTTCGAGAGCATAGTGTAGCCATAAGTGGTGATGTGAAAGCCATGTTTCACCAGGTCCGCCTGCTCCCTGAAGAGCGGCCCCTTCTGAGATTTGTCTGGAGAGACATGGAAAGAGACCAAATTCCATCTGTGTTTGAGTGGCAGGTTTTACCTTTTGGTACGACGTGTAGTCGGTGCTGTGCCACTTACGCCATGCAGCACCATGTAATCAGTCACAGCCAGCCAGGGGATGATGTGAGGTTTTCCATTGAGAAATGCTTCTACGTGGATAATTGTCTGCAAAGCCTCTCCTCACCTGACCTGGCCAGAACCCTGGTAGATAAGCTAAGGGAGACTCTAGCCTCAGGTGGATTTGAACTCAGGCAGTGGGCCAGCAATAAGCTGGATGTCATCAGTCACCTACCCGAAGAAGCTCGGTCAGACAATCTGGAACTCTGGCTCGCTCATGACCGAATAGACAATCCGGAATCGGCTCTTGGCCTCAGCTGGCACTGCTCAACAGATGTGCTGGAATACAAACATCGCCCTGTAAATTATGATGCTCCTACCATGCGGAATATCTACAAGGTATTAGCCAGCCAATACGACCCTCTTGGCTATATTCTGCCATACACCACCCATGCCAAAATATTAGTGAGACAACTATGGGACAAACACAGAGACTGGGACGACCCCCAGCTGCCGCAGGATTTGAAACGACTGCTCTCAATTCCCAGACTGGAGCTCTGTGCTGCCCTCACAGGGGCCCAACTCAGTCGATTGTTAGAACGAGAGCTTACCCTGCCAATCAGCCGAACTACCCTCTGGACCGACTCAACCACGGTCTTGTCCTGGTTACACTCTGAGTCATGTCGATTTAAGGTTTTCGTTGGCACTCGAGTGGCAGAAATTCAGGAGCTCACTGATCGACTTTCATGGCGATATGTGGACTCAGTGAAAAACCCTGCTGATGACCTCACCAGAGGTAAGAAGCTAGAAGAACTAGCTGAGCCTAACCGATGGAGCCATGGGCCACCCTTTCTTCTTCAAAGCCCAGACAAATGGCCGACCTCACCAACAACAGTAATTGACGAGTGTCACACAGAACTTTGCAAGTCTATCTTCTGTGGAGTCACTACGACCATACCTGACAAGGAGCCTTACTTACCAGATGTGCATCAGTACACAACATGGAGGGAACTTTTAGAGGCGACCGTACAGAAGCTTCAAGGGGCGGCAAGTAACAGTAGAGCTCTTAGCGCTGATGACTACAGTACAGCTGAGATTCTTATCCTAAGAAGTGCACAACAGGATAGTTTCAGAGAGGAGTTCAGCCTACTGCACAATGGGAAACCAGTTCAACAAAATAGCCGTCTACTTATGCTGTCTCCAGAGCTGGACAAGACAGATGAACTCATTAGAGTTGGTGGCAGATTGAGACGATCTGAAGACTTAGACCCAGCTGCTGTGCATCCCATTATTTTGGATCAGCACCATCCCACCACTAAGCTTTTGATCCAAGACTACGATTCTCGACTCGGCCACCCCGGCCCTGAGAGAGTGTTTGCAGAGATTCGCCGCAAGTTTTGGATCTTACGAGGTCGAGAAGCAATTCGACGATATCAGCATACCTGCACAGATTGTAGACGATGGAAATCAAGCCCTCAAATTCCAAAGATGGCAGACTTACCTATAGCACGCCTACGCCTTTATAAGCCAGCATTTTACTCGACGGGGATGGACTGTTTCGGGCCCTTTGTAGTCAAGTTGGGCAGGCGCATAGAAAAGAGGTGGGGAATCTTATTTAAATGCCTTACGACCAGATGTGTACATTTAGAGATCCTCACCAGTATGAATGCCGACTCCTTCTTAATGGCTTTGAGGAGGTTCATCGCCAGAAGAGGGACACCAGCTGAGTTGTTCTCCGACCAGGGAACAAATTTCCGAGGAGGAGAAAGAGAGATACGAGAGGCTCTTACGGAACTGTCCCCAGAACTCCAACTCCAGCTTGCCAAACATAAAATACATTTTCACTTCAACCCACCTGGTGCACCCCACTTCGGTGGAACGTGGGAAAGGGAAATTCGCTCTGTGAAAACAGCACTTTACAGAGTAGTAGGAAGTCAAGCTGTCACGGAGGAAGTACTCCATACTGTTCTCCTGGAAGTAGAAGGCATGTTGAATGCTAAACCATTGGGATATGTATTCTCCAACCCTAAGGACCTTGACCCGATGACTCCAAATTTTCTTCTGATGGGGCGGCGGGACGGATCTCTGCCCCAAGTAGTGTACCCCAAATCCGAACTCCTGAGCAGACGCCGATGGAGACATTCCCAAATTCTGGCTGATCAGTTCTGGTCTAGTTTCATTAAGAACTATCTCCCAAGTCTACAGTCCCGCCAGAAATGGTATTCCACATCTACAGATATGACCCTAGGATCTGTAGTACTGATGATGGACCCTCAATTGCCGAGAGCACACTGGCCAATAGGACGTGTCACCAAACTTTACCCCAGTGCTGATGGACATGTAAGGACAGTGGACGTAAAGATCAATGACAAAACCTACACTAGACTGGTAGCCAGACTGATTGTTCTATCAGAGGTTCAAAATGAAGATAAGAACTGTTCACAGGTGCTGAACTAAGTACTTATTTAGGAACAAATGTGCTCCACACATTTGGGGGCGGCTGTAAGAAAGGCCACGCAGATAACTGAACAATCACTTATGCGCAACTCCAGCGCCGACAGATGCGCTTAAACACCACCAGAGGGCATGCAATAATCAGTGAGCAGCGCTCGGTTATGGGTAGAACTGCGCAAGAAAGAAAGTGAATGCAGTACGTGGGGCTGTGCAGATGCGAGTATTCATGCCATTCATGAACGTAATATAGTTATATTGTGTGCGTTAATGACATAAAGTAAGCTTCTATTCTCACTTCTAATCATTTAGACTATCGTGTTTGGGTGCTATATTGTGATTATGGCCAGTGTCTAGATGACGCACTGCTAGATTCATTTAATATTTCCTTGTTAACTATTACAAACACAGTGTATATTATGTTTGGATAGATATTTAATAAGATATTTCTGCTATACTGTGTATTGTACAGCTAGATACTTTGAGTTTCAAATCTTTGGCTTTTAAGTTTCACCAGTAATAGTTGTTATAATCGGTGACGCACTTTTTATTTAGTCACGTTTCTGTACATGTGACTGTGTTTAATGGCAATCATTATTTCTGTGACGATGCTTGTAATTACACACATTACAGTTTAGTTACTGTTTACTTATTGGATGGATGTATATGGATACTACATTTATATGTTATTTATTTTCGTTATTTCTTTAATTCCAGAACCACACATACACATAGACGGATATATTATAAAGCCAACTGCTAGATTGTTTGCCCATGCCTACTCAACTGTTCATTAAATAACCTAAATTCAGCAATTGGTCTGGTTCCTGTGTCCTGACCGGCACCCGAGAGTGATCACCACACAAAATTAGTCTCAGCGATAGAACTCAATATACAGTCCTTCTAAGTCTCACTAATAGTCTGCGAGCTTCTCCTCCTGTCCATACAGTAATTTCTCTACTGTGCGACAGAGAGTCGCTGGTTATGACGCAATCGTTTGCCCATTTTTTACAAAAACAGCTTCTACGGGGCCACAACGTAAGATACAATGTAATGGGGCCTTTTATACATTTTCGTGTTTCTTTAGAAATAATGAAAGGACAAATGGAGTCTTTAATTGCTTCACATGTAAAATTATTCGCTGTCAAAGTGACGCAAAAATGAATGGGAGTCAATGGAATGCTAACAGCAGGTGGGGGTCCGCTAGCCAATGGCAGTGCCCAGGGATGCTTCAAAAAAATATGAAACCCTGCCCCCCTGGTGGAGTCGTGTATTTCACATCAGCTCAGAATGCTTTTATGACATGAGATTAATGTAAACTGCCCACTGTGAACATCTGTGTAATTCGCGTAAACCTTTTTGAATTTTATGAATGATTATTTTAGATTCAAGTGTGTAAGGATTTGGAAACAAGCAGAGTACAGCTGTTTCTAAAGCATGCAGTCCCATCTGCTGTTCAAAACTAAGCTCAGAATCGACTCATTCATGCTCAATCATTTCTCGATTTAAGATGCATCGATTCATTTTGCCAGCCCCAATGGTAATACCATGTTTGGTAATTGCTCTGATAATACAATAGGTATTTTATTTGATTTTTTTCTGGAATACTATATTGTCTTTTATTTAAGGTAGGGGACTTCAACCCTGTTTCTAGAGATCTACCATCCCACAGATTTCAACTCCAACCCCAGTCAAACACACCTGATTGAGCTAATAAAGGTGTTCAGGGCAGAGTTTGTCTTATTATTGGGAGATATGAGGGTCTGTATTACCTATCATTGGAGAATATCATTGGGCTTTTTGATAAACACAAGCAGGTGTGTTGAAGCAGGGTTGGAAATGAATGGTGCGTTTAAGTCATGTTGAATAGATCGTATTTACGAGTTGAATGCATATGAACGCCACCACAAAGTCATTATTATGAGCCGGAAACTCGTCATTTTCTTTAAGCCTCAAGGATTTTTGTAATGTAAAATAACACTATACAAGTTACATATACAAAATATTATAATATTGTATAATTACCATAGAATATATGAATCTATTTACCTCACCTTCATAAACAAAAAACTGAAAAAAAGATGTACATTCTTTATTTATCATTATTTAGATGTACAGTAAAAAATTGTTGAACTTTATGTAGAAAAGTGACCAAAGTGACTTTAATACATCTTGTAAGTACAAACGTCCCAGGAGGACTTGAACGCAGCAGAAGTCTGCAGGACAGTAGCTCTCCAGGAGCAGGATTGGAGATCCCTGATTTAAGTTATCCACATTAGACTTAACTATATGTCACATTCCTTTATCTTCTGACTTTAGATCTAGAAGAGGCTCTGTGGATGAGAGTTATGAGTGGGATTCAGCTTACGTCGCAATGGATCCTGTGGACCCCAAAGTGTCAGGTCTACAGAGCCAAGAGAAGAAGATCGGCTCTACTAAAGATTATGGAAAGCCAGATTTAGACCTGAAACAAAAAGGTAAGAGAAATGCTTTCTCTGTATATTGTAGCTCAGCAAAAATGTCTTACGGTTGTGAAATTGTATCTTTAGGGATACCAAGAAAACCTGCTCCTTCACTGTTGCATGATGGTTTATTGTTATTGTGATGTCTATTTCAAATTTTCCTGCACCTAAATGCCAAAAAGTATACTGTGGTTGATATTATATTACTGTTATCCTTTGATGCATTTTAGCAGGAGATTATTAAAAAATCAGACCATCATTTTCTCAGTAATTCCAATTTGTATAGCCCTCCTATTGTGTTTGGGTCAATTTGACCCACATTAAAACATTTTTTATTTATTTTATTTTTATTTTTTGTTGGGGATATTACATTGGTAATACCATGGTTTTACAGACACGTACCATGGTGTTATCATGGTGTTTTTATTTTTACATACCTTGGTGTACCATTCAAATACCATGGTTTATGAGTATGGTAATCATGATGCATTAACAATGCAGCACTTTTTGAATGGATTAGGACTGTAAGAGTTAAATTATGAAGACCAGTTCAAAGGGTCTGAACTAAAGTGAATTCAAGGCATTCTGCTCTTTTTGGATTTATTCATCTCCATTGTCTTTTTGACCCAAGGTCTTTACCCTCCGGCTGGTTTGAAGGGATCTGTTCCGCTCTTTGAACTTCCCAGTATTCTTCCTCTTCACTGCGAGCAACAATCACTCCTTTCTCAAGAGATTCGGAAGAGCTTCACGTCATTCCCAGACCCAGAACCCGAGACTGTGCTTTTCTGATTAAGGACAGTAAGTACACCATTCATGCTGATTAGCCTGTACTGTTCATTTTAGCGTTTATACGCTTAAGTAGTCAGAAATTGTGTTGAAACACTTAAGATGATTAGATTTGTTTGACAAAACTGCAGCCAAATGTTAGCATGTTCTCAAACCTAGATTGGACACAGCATGGTTGCCATCAACACGCATCTGAATGGCCAGCATGAGACGGGACACTGGGTGTCTCTATTAATTGGATGTCTGTGGACCACTCAAGCACAATACAACCTAAGAACACACACTGCTCTGGCCAGCTAATGGAAATGACATTATCTGATGGATGAGCCAAAGCACAATGAAGAAAACTGTCATTTAAAGAGTTTACATTATGTGCTGCAGATGCAAATCAAAGAGGGAATAAATAATCAAGGACTTTGCTTTCTGCACCCTGCTGTTGCTGATGAAACCGAATTTGAAATAAAAATGTTCAAGCTGTCTCAATGATCCCCCCCTTTCAAAGTTGATTTTTGCAGAGGCTTTTGATTGTTCTGTAATTCCTATTTTGACAGTAAGTGCGCATTATGATTTGGAAACCTCATCAAAGCTCTTTTATGCTTGGTTACAGGAATATTTTATTGTGCGAAGCAGGAAGTTGAAAAGTATGATTTGTAGCTACCTTCAAGTTGTCAAGCGAATTGGAGTTGCATTTAAATTCCTCTATGAATCTCGTCAAGCATTTTACTGAAAATTGTGATTGAAGTAGTGCTTTGGCTGCAACTGCAGTTTTTCCTGACAATCATTGGTCCTCCCTATACCCACTCGTACCTACCTCATACACGCTACAATCCCAATGACACCATTCATGTAAATTTCACACTGTCATTCACATGCAGAAAGAAAAATGCATACTGATCACTAGTCCTTGACAGACTGACAATCAATAAAAGCCCTTTGAAGATTTAACCCTTTAACCTCCAGTAGAATGTTTTGTAATGAAGTTTTAGATTTTTTCATTTTTGTTAATGGTGTGCAGCCTTCTTGTTTCAGAGTTTGTAATGTTGCCTAGCTCATTTTTTTGTGTGTTTTAATGAGCCTTAGTGTCTGACGATGACGTTTGAGCCATTTAATGAGAAAGAAATCTTATAAAATCAGTTTATTATCTGCATCAATGTCATTTTTTTAGGAAGAATCTAATAAGCGGATACTCTTTTAGAGTGCAACTGGAAGGAAATGATTAAATTCACTGCAGGTTATGGGAGTTAATTACATATCACAGCACACTGTGGTCTGGCCGTCTGCTGAGCCTGACAATAAAGAGTTATGCTAACTAACAGAGCTTAACTGTTTACATTTAAACCCAACATTTGTTTTTCTGTTCAAATACTTTTCTTTTTAATAATTAAAACAAAACAAAAACAAACCATTTATATTTTTAAAAGCAATTCAGATGAAGCTTTGTATGGATGTTTTATTGCTTCAGGTTGCTAAACCTGATTTTCTTGACAGAAATCTTTCTTTTCTGCCAGTGTGAAATGTCTCTGTATCTACTGCCTACTCACTGAATGTAGAATCTTTGCAAATATGTGTATATGTAATTAATTGTTATATTTTTTGCTTTTTAATCAAAGTCTATTCAAACAAGACTGTACAAATGAACTCCATTTTTGTAGGAAATGAGAATTGTTCCAGTTGTTTGCAACCCAGTTATTGCTTTTCAGGAAACAATTTGTACTTAAAATGTTACTTCATCAGATTATTAAATTTATTTCAGGTATGTGGATTTATACATTGATTAAAGACAGCAAAACATGGATTTTTGTTGTTGTGTAGATACTACAAAGCCAAACCAGAGTTGAGTTCCTCTATATCCATTAGAATTTGCTGCACTTTCACAAATAATCTTTTTTTTCTGAACTAAATAATCTTGAAAGCAGTGCAAGCATTCTCTAAATCTTTAAGTTTTATTATATACCTGTTTTCTAATATATAAAAAATAAGTCTGACATTTTCTAAACATGAAGGATTATTGTTTCCTGACCAAAATGTTTCTTCTGAATGCTGTGAGCTGTGGGGACAAAGTCCATTTCTTTCTCTCTCTTTTTTTTTTCTTCTCTCTGTTGAGTAGCAAGATATGGACCTTTTTCCATTTGTGAACTCTTTTAGTGATTGAGTGGACTGTGAAATCCTGACAGGTTACAGGCGGACACATTAGCGTGTGTTCTGAACATAAGGAGCACAGTCTCCATCATTATCTAAAGCTTGCAGCAATTCCACATGCTGCATTAATCACAGCTGAGGTGAAGGCAGAGATGTGTCAAAAATCACACATACTGCATTTCCCTCCAACAATCTGTCAGTTTCCGATTCTTCTAGCCCTATTTTTTTTCTAATTTCAGTGTAATATGGCAGGCCTAATTAGTATGCACGAGTTGCAACAATATAACATTAATTATTAACCATACACATAATGACTAAAGACCGCTCCTTCAAACATGCACCAGGGAATATCACAATTCGCATAGGCTACTTCATCTATTCATACATTCTTCAACCAAAAATGAAACTTGCCCTCTTGTAACCATTTGGACTTTCTTTGACTTTTCAGTGGAACACAAAACTTATACTTAGAATTCTGTGTAATGCTGATGGCTCTTTTCCGTGCAATTACTTTTGCTGACATATTAACCTAAATGCAAAATGTTCAGTAAAGTGGCCATTTGCCATTTTGTTTCTCTGCCCTAAAACGAATTACTGTCCAATTGCCCTGTGACTTATCATTCTGATAATAAGAATATATGACCTTTCTGTTTGCATCAAAAAGAGAATGCAGTCAGAGTATTTAGGAAGTTGACTCTTTTCCTCTTTGGCCACACACACATCTAGGGCAAAATGAGCAACTGCGGTCATCGGGTCATATCCAAAAACAGTCCCGTGTAGCCAGACTTTTGACCTGAAGCATCAAGTTTGGTCCTATTTGCAACTTCTTCCCAGCTGGAGGGTTTTGAGAACTTTAGCTGATGTTCTGGAAAGGTTCTCTCCAAGAACATTCAAAGTTATCTGGGGCATCTTTAAAATGATTTTGATCATTTCTCAAATGTGTGTGATTCTGAGAAAATGAAGTACACACAAATAGAAACAGCAAAAAAAGCTTGAAAAAAGCTTACCACTTAGTATGATGTCTCAACACAGACTGTGAGATTGATTTATATAGCTAAGTGTGACTATGTCAATCATGCTTAAAGCTGTCAGGCCAGTACTAATATAGGCAGTGTGTACAGGCAGATGTTATAGTTCAGCAAAGTAAATTGAGGTCAGACTTTTTGATAGGAAAAATAACTCAGTGTCCACTCCATTTTCTTGCAGAGAAAATGCCAATGTTTGCTGAGACGTAGCTCTGTTCACCATATGGCTCATTGTAATTATTCTTTTCTGAGCAGCCTTGGGTCCTTTCTAAATCACATTGTCAAGTAGGCATATGGTATAGTGCAAGACATAAAATATAGTGTGAGCGTGTGAATGAACACATGCCTTAGTTTATCTGTTTAATTCACTAGTAATACAGAATTGCCTCAGCAAGTGGCTCTTCATGGTGAGTATATTGAATGAATTATGAAGAAATGCATAGGTAAAAACGCTGTGAATATCTAGAGACATGTTTAATTATTTCAAGACTGTGAAGAACTTTGCAGTGCAACTCTATTGCAACTCTCTGGTCAAGAGCCAGACTTGTGGAAGTCTGTGAAAGTGCCTCTATAAATCCAAATATAGTTACTTGTTAATATTCTCCTTCCCAGGTTTTGTAGAGCTGAAGCTGAAAAAGATTGGCTCCCGGTATGAGGCTTCCGGGTCTTGGTGTCCTGTGGTTTGGCTGATTAAATAGGACTGGAGGATGACAGTCCGTCTGTTTCTGTTGATAGCAAACCTCATTCAGTGACTATTTAATTCACGGACATACAGAAACAGATCTACCAGATCCAGTGCCTCTGATAACTTATTGAGATCCTGAATGCCTGCAAAATTGGTACTGAATATAAATAAATTAAGAAAAGCCCTGTGTCTGTGAGTATATTGCTGGAGCAAAGTCAAAAAGTCTTTTTTTTCTTCGGTATATTAAATTGCAAGCAAGTTTGATAACAATCATAATCTTGAGGAGTGAGAACAGGTGCATGCTGAGATAGGCCTAGGAAATTAGAAAATTCGTAACTAAGGTAAATTAAGTTCACAGTCTGTAAGTGTAGTCTGACAAAAAAAAATTATACAGATTTGGAACTGAGAAATTATGAATTTATGAAGTCAGTTTGTGTTTTTTGAACACTCTTCTTCAGTCCTACAGTACCACTTCTGTACAATCCTTCACATTATTATTACGGAAAGTGTATGTCTTAGTCAATAATAACAAAGATAATAAACATTATTATTTCATCTTCATTATATATATATATATATATATATATATACACACACACATCTTGTTATATCAACTCTCTTGAAAGAAAATATGTTTTCCAAGGTTTTCATACATATTATTATTAATCATCTTAAATATAAACAAAAATGGCCTGAAATGGCAGACTGGTGTCTCTGTGTTTATGCTAATGAGCTAGGCTTCATTCCCAAAGGACCTGTAAAATTGTTGCTTAATTGGCGCAATAAAAGAAACTACTTGCTTTATTTCCAGCACATTCTCTCTAATCACCATCCAAAAAAGTTATACTTTTAGGAGAGATGCAGATGATTTTTGACTATGCAACTAAATGAATAGAATGCACAAATTAAGACTAATTAAAACCAAAATAAATACGGGCTGCCAAAAATGTTATGCATTCAGTCCTTTGCAGACAGATTTATTTCATAGCGCTACTTTGAAAGCTTTGTAAAATAATAAACTTCCCAAAAATGTAGCTATATTTATTTTTACTTTTTAGTTTTTCTTGCTATACCTACCAATAATAATAATAATTCCTTAAAGCCTAGATTTCTCATTATGCTATACTAAATGTTTGATTCAATTGTTATCAACTTCCATTAGCACAGGTTTTGTTTTTATCAACTTCCATTAGCACAGGTTTTTTATTTCTTTTTTGGAACTGATTTATTGTAGGCCTTATTGATCTGAGCTAATGCACTTTAGTTTTTGAGTAAATATTGCCAAAAATTATCCAAAAAATAATTCTGACCTGCATTAGCTCAGATATTATGACCAATCAGTTCCAAAATAAAACACAAAACCTATGCTAATTGAATTAAAACATGCTGACTACAATGAATCCAACATTTTGTAATGATGTAGAATAAAGAAATAAAGAAGTCAGTTTATGCTTCAACGTCCCTTATGGAGAGATGAGCAGTAAAAATACTGATCTTTGATCTTCTCTCTTTATGTCTAGGCCCCCATAGTAACATGAGAAGTAAATATACAGAAGATTTGAATACATTACTACTAGAAATATGTCGCTACAGAATCTTGGCCTGTTGCTAAACAATGAGATCTCATTATCGCTGTTGTTTTCTCGGTCTGTTGACATTCCAGTGCTGTCCGTGATTCCTTCCCCGCATAGATCTACTGGCGTACACGAAGGATGGATATTGCGTAACGGCGCAGTCCTTTCTGTCACCTCCATTCCTCTCCCATCATTCCCCACGGAGCCACAGGGGACTGGCACACATGCCAGCCGAAAAAAGTAAGTGACGGTACCATCCTGTGGGTGTACTGTTCTTTCCCATCTCTCTCTATTTTGGTCCCACATTCATATTCAGACAGAGGACCCTGTCATCTTCTGAGTGGGATCTCAATGTAAAGGCCCGTTTTCAGACGTTGCAGTGCTTGCTTAGTCATTGATTTAATGGCGAGTGACCTCGTGCCTCGTTCCCTGGAGTAGCTAATACACATTCATTACAGACGTGCACGTGCATGCTCACTAGTGCATTTACTGTGTTCAGCTATGCATACAACATGTTATTAAATAATTAGAAATGCGTTACAAATGAGAGAGAGTGTTTCATAGATGTCATATCTTCTTATTAAATATAATGTACATGCCCTGAAATGCACTGCACATTTCTTTTCTAAGCTCGCAGTTATTACGATTGAAAATTATATTTATATTCTTATAGAAGAAAACTGCTTTTCATCCCAAACAGCAAAAATACATTTTGTTTATGGCCAACATAAACAAGGGATGCAAAGGAATCATTGATATCATGGTATTGTGATAGAAAAAAAAACGGTTTCGATATCGTGGTCACGTGTAGTTTTTAAAATATATTTAAACTTCTCATTCTAAAATTAAAGATCTTTAAATTTGTGTTTTTAAAGCTGTGTCAGAACTGCTCCGTTTACAGTGAATGAATGCAGTGAAGTCGCTTATTTCACGTGCTGTGTGTTTAGCGCACATTTGGGAACACAACGGCCACCAGTTATGCTTTATTTTCAGATGTTTACAGCATTAGACTAGATTTGTAGTGAGACCAAGCGCCAACCTCCCGGTCTCTCTTGTGAAACTGACACACTGACTAAAACTGCAATTCATCCACTGGCCGCTAGAGGCTGTCTCCAAAAGGGAGTCAGTCCCATAGACTCCCCATGTTAAAATGCCCAACTTTACAGGCCATGTTTTTATACATTCTATGAGTGTGACACATTTTTGTAAGCCTGTTTTCACTGAAGCTGGAGTTTTTCTTTAAAATAAAAGCTACTGCCATTTTTGACAAAATAAAAGCATAAAGTGCAATATTAATTGCTGACAGCTAGCAGTTTAAAGGGGTGGTTGACTTTTTTTTTTTAGGCTTGATTGTGTTATGGGGTTATATATATATATATATATATATATATATATATATATATATATATATATATATATAGTATATACAGTACAGACCAAAACACACACCTTCTCATTCAAAGAGTTTTCTTTATTTTCATGACTATGAAAATTGTAGTCACACTGACACACTGGTCTGTACTATATATATATATATATATATATATATATATATATATATATATATTATATATATATTATATATATATTATTTTCACATAATTTACCTTCATTCTACACCGCTCTTTCTCCTCTCTAGGCTTTGATAATTTCCTGGTTTTATGAAGCCCATTCCTCAGAAATGTCTAGTTCAGATTCGCTGATATACATTTTATATATATTACGTATCATATTTAAAAAAAAATTGAAAATATAAAATTGATGTTTATTTGCATTAACGCTATATATATATATATATATTTAACGCTGTTTAACGCTAACAACAGTAACACACATTTATGACAATAAAAAAGTGACATTTGCTTACGGACATGTGCTGCGTTGTCACATGAACATCCCAGCTGAAGATAATGAGGAAATTATGATGCTCCTTTTGCTTTCCTACCGACTACATAATGGCACGCACATGCCCTGCTCACTCCAAAGTCCCTGCTTCAAGGGGATAAGGATGATCAATTCCATTTGGAATTTTCCTTTGAACTGTTTGGTATCGATACTCGTACCGGCACACCCCTAATATGAAATATACAATTTCATTTATTTTACAGTGCAATTGTTTTACAATAAGGCTATAACTGTAATAGGAATAACAATAATTTATATATATATAGTAGTAGTATTCCTAAAACATGCAGTGAATGTATTTAGACTGACAGTATACTTCAACTTAAAAGAGGCTTAAGTCCCCTTCAAAGTTCAGGTGCAAGTTAATTCACAGATTTTGTTTCTGACTTAAGTTTTCTTAGTTAAGGACATGGGTTGGAGCTCTTACTTTTGAACGCTCAAAGACAAAGTGCATTAGATAAAGTAATTTAACTTTAAAATATACACAATTAGAATTTTTCCCAAGTCTTCATTTGTCTTTTGAAAAAAAAAAATAAATAAAATAAAATCATAATAAATATCATATAGGACTTTATATCTAGATATTATCGTAACGTGAGATTTTTATATCGTTACATCCCTATAAATATGTTTTGGAAAGAGTGAAGCTCAATAAAATATAGGCTATTTTTGAAACTGAAAATGTATTCAACCATTATATAGCCTACCAAAATATATTTCAAAATGTAGGCTTAATATAAAGGTGGATGTATCTACTAGAGATGAAAATTTATAAAGATTTAATATGCATACATTTAGTTTAGAGAGAGAGAGTTTCACAAGAGAATTTATTTATTTGTTTGCTTATTTATTTTTGGAACATTTTAAAGTATGTTCATTTCTGATTTTTATTCAAATGATATGATATATGTTTACATTAGACATCATGTATTTTCTTAGACTGAAATATAAAGGGCAAAATATTTTTTAACGATTGTAAAATATATATACTTAAAATGTATTTTCAATAAATATACAAAAACATATTGTTAGAATTTTTATGTAAATACAGCCTATTTTGAACATTTTTATGAATTTTTGATATTTTTTCATCCATTAACGACTGAATATCCACAATGGCGACGTCCGTGACATCCGCGTTAACTTTAATTAATGCGCAGCAGGTTTCGAATCCATTTTATTGAGTTTTAAGTGCAGCATTTGGACAGCAAACTCTGGTGTAACACTGGATTCAACGCCCTCGGATAATACACAGAAGATCCGAACTTTGCATGAATGTAGCCATAGCTACTCTGAACTGACAGCCATATTTCACTGCTGTGTGAACGCAGCCTATACAATAGGACAATGGACACAATTTTAAAGCCAGTTTATATAACTGAAGGAAAAAATGTAAAGTAAAACAACATGTACATTTAAAAAGTCATTGCTCTGAAAACATACTCCAACCTTTCAGTAAAAGTCTGCCTTCATTATTGTATACAAGTGGCTTGTCTGATAGCCTATGTCCATGTGGTTTTATAGTGTTCACCAAAGACTGAAAACATGATATCTAAATTTTTGTTTGGATAACAGAATTCATAAATATGTTTGCTAGATATGAGGACAACCCCCAGTCTTCCCTGCAATTCAAAGCCACAAGGCAAAACTTGTGTTCTTGTCTGTGAAGCTGTTTGTGCTTGCAATGACATTTACAGTGTTTACTAACAGCTTTAGTAAACACAGCTTTATCATCTCTGTCCACATTAAGAAACCCGTATATTTACAACCAAACATTCAGTAGTTAATCCAAATGCATTTTAGACCATTATTGACTGTGGCTGCCTTTACAGAAAGTCTACAGTAAACAGTAACACCAGCAGCTAATTGGCAGCAGCTAACTTTGACTCTAGGTATTAAGATTTTGGTGAAAATTTGCATTCCACAAAACAATGAATGTTTGTATTATATAAAAAAAAAAAGATATTGATATTGATATATAACTATGTGGACAGTCTAATATATGTCTGTTACTACTTGCATACTTCTACAAAAGGCTCCAAGGATCATAATATTCTCACCAGCATATCTTTTCCCACTCTTTTTGAATGACATTGGCTGACCTCTCCTATGTTTTCTTCCACAATCTCATTTGGTGATATAAATAGTGTGAAATATCATAAACATAGTCTCATGCAGAGAACGTTGCTTTGAATAACAGGAAGGCCCACGCAGAGTAAAACGTTCCCCTCATGTTTTGGCTCCAGTTGCATTGAGCTTGATTCCATAAAGCGATGCTACTTTAATTGTCTCCTCACTGAATAGCTGTCATATTTAGAAGCATTTACATAATCAGAGTCATTTGCATATGGGGCAGTGGAGTTTGCTGTAGGAAAAGAACTACAGCAGATGTGAGTTTATGGCGCTGTTGTCTGCCGAGCTGTTAATTTAACTCTGTATTTGTCAGTGTTGAATGATGGGATACACTCTAACCTCCAAATGCATACCTGTAATTTGGAGGAGTGTAATTCTAGATGGCAGCATCTTGGGAAAATAATTGCTTAAGGCAAAGTGCAGTACATTCTTTAAAGATAGCTGGAAGGAAGCTCTGTAATGTAGGCCTATTCATTAAGCAAAACTCCTCTGCTAAGGGCTAATTTTATCACTGGCATTCTTTTTTTCTTTCGCTTACGCTTATATTCTTATGAGATAAATTGACTTCTTCATAATATCATAAATAAAGTCACTAGTTATGCTAATGGACAGGAAATCCCAGCGCTGCACTTTTACTTTTACTCCATGAAGTGCTTTCTGAAACTGTCCAGATAGTTCTAAATATTCTTTATAAACAAAATCCATTCTGCAAGGATTATTATTAAGCCTACTGTTTAAAATAATACAAAGAAAAAAATAGACTGAATGTAATCGTTAACTATAGGGTACAGCAGCATTAAAGGCTCTCATTTTGTTCACAGAGTACCAAAAAAATAAAATAAATAAATAAAAACACAGCACTTTCCAAGACCCCCCTCAAGTCTCCTAGTCAAGGTCAATAAGTCTATTGAAATGTGCCAAGGTTAGTTCAAGTTGTGCAATGTTAAAAATATTATTGATATTATAAATTAATAGTATGCTAAACAAAATTATAAACGCAACGTTTTTTTTTTTTTGCCTCCATTTTTCATGAGCTGAACTCAAGGATCTAAGACTTTTTCTATGTACACACAGGACGTATTTCTCTCAAATATTGTTCACAAATCTGTCTAAATCTGTGTTAGTGAGCACTTCTCCTTTGCTGAGATAATGCATCCTCCTCACAGGTGTTGCATATCAAGAGGCTGATTAGCATAGACGAAGGGTGAACCAACTCCAGGGTAAGGCTAAAAGCAGCCAAATGTCTAAACATCATAAACCCGTCTTTTTATTCAAAAAACAGACATGGGTGTCATGTAGGTTAATAAAATATGTTTAATGGGACTGAATTTGTATTTAACATGATTAAAATTTAATAAAAACCTTAGAAATCGATATTTAGGCTAAAACGTTTCCTTTCCATGGATATTTAAACAGCGAATACATTTATATCTATAGAAAATAACATTATCACTAACTTTGATCTATCACGAGTTTAAGCACTCTCTCAAAAAAATAAAAATAAAAATAAATAAATATATATAGTTATAATCACTGAAGCTGTATACAATGTGAAATGAATCTCTTACATTGTATGTGCATCTGCGCTTTGTTGTTTTATGATGAGAATATTCACGGAATTCTATTCAGAGAACGCGCACACATTCAAAACTGATTTGGGTTTCAGCGGACTAATCTGAACGCCTTTGATTAGCCATTGCATTCCTAAGCTCAACAGAATTGTGTGTGATTGGTTAAAATGCACAAAACTTTAAAAACGCCTAAAATGAAACACGGTGCAACATGAGCAGATCTTAATTTGATGCCACAATCGACACTGTCTGTTCATTTTCACTTTGTTGGCAAAAGACATAATAGATTTGATTTGTTTGCGCAGGGGCATTTTTGTCCAATTTAGTGCCATTTTTGCCCCAAGTCTCCATTGCCAGGGGAAGGCTAAGCCTTACACAAGCTCTGCCATTGCTGATTAGACAGCATGATTATTGCACAGTGTGCCTTAGGCTGGCCACAATAAAGGACACTCTAAAATGTGCAGTTTTACTGTAATGGGGGGTCCGGAAACCAGTCAGTATCTGACCACCATTTGCCTCACACTGCAACACATCTCCTTCGCATAGACTTGATCAGGTTGTTGATTGTGGCCTGTGGAATGTTGGTCCACTCCTCTTCAATGGCTGGATATTGGCAGGAACTGGAACACGCTGTTGTAAACGCCGATCCAGAACACCCCAAACATGCTCAATGGGTAACATGTCTGGTGAGTATGCTGGCAATGCAAGAACTGGGATGTTTTCAGCTTCCAGGAATTGTGTACAGATCCGTGCATTATCATGCTGGTCTTTGATGAATGACACAACAATGGGCCTCAGGATCTCGTCAAGGTATTTCTGGACATTCAAAATGCCATCAATAAAATGCAATTGTGTTCGTTGTCCATAACACATAACTGCTCATACCATAACCCCACCGCCACCATGGGCCACTTGATCCACAACATTGACATCAGCAAACCACTCACCCACATGACGCCATACACACTGTCTGCCATCTGCCCTGTACGGTGAAAACCTTGATTCATCTGTGAAGAGAACACCTCTCTAAAGGTCCAGACGCTATCGAATGTGAGCATCCAAATTTCCTTTCCCATTATTTTGATATTATTACATTAGGGAATCTAGAATAGAAACAACGACCTGTGAAGCAAATTTTTTTAAATATTTACCAACAGTAGCAATGCCTTTCATTAAAAATGCTTTTCTAGTTTATTTTTTCTAATTCAAAGTTCATTTTTATTCAATTCTTTTTTTTTTATAATTATAATTGAAACGGTGCCATTATAGTGGTTGATAATATTATGTTAAATATAGAGTTAAAGGTAGCAAATATAATGCATATTTTTGTGTGCAAGTATAGGACCATTTCCTTTTTGTTGTGCTAATTTTGTAGTGTTAATTTTGTTTCCCCATTGTTTTGTGGCTTTTTTCCATTGTGCTGTGGCTTTTTCTGTTGTGTTGTGCTAATTTTTTTCTGTTGTGGCGATTTTGTTGTTTTGTGAAGATTTCGCTGTGTTTTGCACTATTGGGCCACCATATGAATAAAAAAAAGTGCAAAATAGAAATTAGGGAAGCCAGTTTGGCTTGTTCCAGACATTGCTTACCCACATGGCTTGCCATTCAGCTGATCAATAGATCACGTGCACAAACAGAAGCAGCTAACAAAGGAAAAGGTGGCAGAAGTCAGATGCCAAGATGCCTGCAGTCATCAGCTCTGCTTTAGTTAACATAACCCCTAAACTTGGTTGGCAAGGTTTGGGGAAGCAGAATGAGGAAGTGCAATGTCTGGTAAGTCAGAAAAATATATTTCAGCTACTTTTGCATAATTCATGTAATGTCTTGGGTGTCAAAATAAATCTGCAAAGCTGACTTGAAATGCAATTACAAAATTCTACCTTTTTTGTAGAGATCAAAGTTCTTCCAAAAAGAAATCTGTCATGTAGTCACCCTTATGTCATGAACTATTCCTTTAATGTGCAAATGGATACAGTAAAGGATTTTTCTGGGTTTAATAAAAGTCAAGGTCAATCATCAGCATTTGTGTCAATGTAAAATAAAAATAAAAATGTTTCTTAAAAAAAAAAAAAAAAAAAAAGCATCAATCTGGGTAACAGTGGAACACTTACAATGGAAGAGAATGTTATGTGCAAAATCATATCCAGTTTTACACAATGCAATAACCCTCAAAATGACTGTAAAATTATGTTTCATAGCTTAAATAAACAAGTTTGAAAACTTAATGTAAGTGCTTTTATAAAACGATAAGCTTGACATTTCTGCTTCTAAATCCTCTAAAATTTGCCCCATTTGCTTATTATTGTAAGTGCCTCATTGTTACCTTGATTTTAGGAACAAGATTTAATTATTTTTGGTAATAATCAAAATAATGCTACAAATGCTGTCAGTTGAGCGTGAGTTACATTGAATCCTTTAAATGAATAGTTTATCCACAAATGATAGTTTGCTGGACATTTTCTCATCCTCAGGCCATCCAAGATTTAGAAGTAGAAACTTTGTTTATCAGAACAGATTTGGACAGATTTAGCTTTACATCACTTGCTCATCAATAAATTATCTTTAGTGAATGGGTGCCAGAATGAGAGTCCAAATAGCTGCTAAAAACATTATAATAATCCATCACTGGGAGAACGTAATGGATTATGGACTTGTATTTTGGCTAGAACCAACAGTTTAAAGTTGCAATGCCTTAATGATGGTATTTCTTCTTACAAACAGATTTTCACTTCACAAAATGTCAATTGATGGACTGGAGTCATGTGGATTACTTGAGAATTACTGTGATGTTTTTATTAGCTCTTTGGACTCTCATTCTGACGGCACCCATTCATTGCAGAGGACCCATTGGTGAACAGAGATGTAAGATGGGTATTCACTGATTACATGTAATCTGAATAATGTATAATCAGATTCCAAAAAGTATTTGTAATTGAATTAAATACAGTTTTAAAACACTTGTAATTAAGGTTACTTTTTAATTGATTGTATTATTTAATATTGCTCGCACAGAAGCAGTAAATTAATCATCATTTATAGATTTTTCTCTAATTCCTCATTTTCATCTTTTGAATGCTCCTTTCTTAAATAACCTACTACTTAGCCTATATACACTCAGAAAGTCTTCCTGTTTTGTAGACATTCACACAAAGACCCATCATTAGTCAGGTGGCTACAAAGCATTTGATCGCTGGATTTACATCAATAATTTCAGGCTTAACAATTGTTTCAACAATGCATCAACTTCTGATGAACAAATTCATTTTTATTTTAATTTTCACTCAGTATGTTATGTAACCATGTATTACTGTGTCTTTGTAATGCTTTTGTCTTTCAAACACATAAAAAAATGCACAAATTTACATTATTTATTTGCACGTGATGCAGTCATTCCCAATCTTTTTGTCATGTTAACCCATTTTTAATTATGTTAACCTCTTTCACCTGGTGTATTCACCATGCAAATAACATAACAATAAAACGTATAAGGAATAAAAAAAGAATGTGTGTATATTTATGCGTTGCATTTAAATCTTTACTTACATATTTAACTTTATTATTTATTTATTTTTTCAGGTGGTCCTGCAAATGACTGGCCTGCCGTCAGTGCTGCGTCTTCAGCAAATTCAATAAAAAATTCCCGCCTTGTGTTATATTGGCCAATCGGTGCCGTTGTCAAGGCAGAATTTCAAGCGCAACCAATCATTTTTAAACAGAGACGTAGCGAATAATTTAAATAAATGGGAATTCTGAGTTTATAACACTTAATTCAAAAGATTTTTACTGCCAATGAGTAAGTTAAACACACCTGTTTAAGTTTTGATGGCAAAACTGGGTGTTATAAGTAATGTGAAGTTATGTTAACTTGATTTCTTTATTAATGACAACATTAGGGTTTACAGTGTTGAAGTACAGTAGTCAACATTTGAAGTAGAACTAAAAAGTTCATCAAAATTGTCCTAAGACAAGAATGCATATTGGTTTTAGGTTTTAGGACAAGTTTGATTAAAAGTTATGATCCACTTCAAATGTTGATTAGTGTATTTAAAATAAAGTATTTAAGATTTAAAAATAAACATTTGAATGTTAAGTATCACAGTTGCATGTTAACTGTTCCTCTGATGTTGGATATTGTTCACATGACATGCAGGTAAACAAATAAAATATTTCATTTTTATTAGTAGCTCATTTATTTTAATTCATGTTATTTTAAAATGATGTATATTCTATTGGACATTTTTATGATTTAATTCATTATATTTTCATTAAACTCACAAACACCCTTGCAGTTCTTTCACGAAGCCCAGTTTGGGAAATCTCAAAGTAATGTAATATTTAATGCACTTCATGTTGTTAAATACAACGAATGGAATATATTTTCTTAGACTTTGTATTTTTACATCAATGTTTAAATCAATGTGATAAATGAGTTATGTCAAAAGAAATGTAGAAGTAATCAAAAACTGGTCTGATTAAATTACCTAAAATGTGTAATGTAATGGATTACGCTATTTGTCATGTAATTTGTAATCTGTAATGGATTACAATTTGTAAGTAATCTACCCAGTTCTATACGGGTATATGGGTATCTTGGATGGCCTGAGGTTAAGTAAAATCATTTACACCTTGGATATCAACATTTTCGTTTTTTGAGAGAACCATTTTTTTAAGAGCATTACAAGCATGTATCACTAAGCCTGCTCCGCTACTGGAGAACGTTCATTTATGTGAGGATTAATATATTTTAAAAGAAATAAGCATCTTGCCCATTTGACCTGCAGCTACACAGCCATATACTCATAAAATAATTTATCAAAGCAGAAACATGGCTGCAGGGCTGGTCAGGAGGAGGATCGGTTGACGTGGTCTGTTACTTACCAGAGAAATAATTGTCTTTTAAATGTCAGAATGATGTCAAAACAGCATTTCTGTTAGCTAGATTCAACTTCATTGGGCTGGAATGCATGTTTTATGCAGGTCTATATTCGCATATGTATGCAAATACATTTTTTCCAATAATAATGTGAGTTATGAAATGAAAAATCGAATTATGGATGTCTACCCAAGCTTGCATATAGATTTGTATGGAGTTGTCAGTCAAACAAATTTCTTCCTATACTGGCCCACATGTTCGTATGATCAATTACCTGCTTGACATGTTTGGCTAGTCTCGTCTAATTAGCCATTTTCATCTTTCTAATTAGAGTTATCAATCTGAACTGAAATGAAAATAGACTGAGAGGAACTACTATAGAGCTCACCCACATAAGATGCATTATCAAAAGCTTTTCTACAGGCACTAAATCACATTGTCAGTTATGAGGTGAAGTGCATCCTGTTTTGAAGAAAAATAATAAAAGATTATTTTTATACTCAGGCTGTGTGTAACTTAAGTGTTAAGGGAAAGTAGCAATACCACAAATTTAATTTGTCAGCAGCGTGACAGTAGTTAGGCTGTTGTTGAAACAGAGAAGCTTTATATGTAGGAATATAATGAGTTAAATGGGTTTGCTTAAAATTAACACTTTCATATAATGCATTGGGGAGTTTGGTTTAATTTAAGAAACCAGATGTCAGTTAAAACAAATAACGTCTGGGAAAAATGTATAAATAAAATATTAAGCAGCACAACCGTTTTCAACATTGATAAAAGGAAATGTTTCTTGAGCAGGAAATCAGCATATTAGGCTGATTTCTGAAGGATAATGTGACTGGAGTAGTAATGCATCACAGGAAATAAATGGTAAAATATATTAAAATACTGAACAATAAATGGTATTATAAATTGATATATAGCCTACAGCTATGAGCATTTGTATATATTGGGATGCTTGGATTTATAGTTCTGTCCTCTTGAGATATAACAATGTGCGTGTTGAAATAAGAAGGGGAGCAGCCAACTGCTTCACATGATCCATAAAAACATGACAATGCACTCACTTCTCATCATTTTTTGAACACCTGAGAAAGCCTGTCGACTTGTCCGACTGAGGGTTTGTGGGGCTCTCAGGCACTAGGAGGGTGATACTGCCCATATCGAAGTTCGGGGAGAGGCATTTTGATATTTTGACTTTAACTAAACTAAATGTTTGTTGATATAATCAACTATGTTTAAATCATAAAGTTTAGAGCATGTTTAACCTGAAGTGCATTAGGGTCTGTCTACCTATCTGTCTGTTTGTCTGACTTTTCAGCCATCTAAAACATCCCAACAACGAAAAAGCAAACTGCTCTAGCAAAAACATATAAGAAAATCGATGGCAATGGATCCTCTGCAGTGAATGGGTGCCGTCAGAATGAGGGTCCAAACAGCTGATAAAAACATCATAATAATCCACAAGTAATCGACACCATTTTAGTCCATCAATTAACATCTTGTGAAGTAAAAAGCTTCATGTTCAAAGTTCAATGTTTGTAATAAAATTTTTTTTTTGAAAAAATAAAAAAAATTGTTTAATTAATTGTATTTCACATTCAGTTAGTTTTAAGGAAGAAAATAATGTGTAGGTTTTGTGATTTTGTAGTGCAGCGCATATGTGTGTGTGTGTGTGTGTGTGTGTGTGTGCACAACCCATTCTCACTCCAAAGGCGTCAAAAACCGAAGCATGGTCAAGCGCCCCTAGCGTCCCTTTTCTGACGCCAAATGTGCCTCTCGGCGTCGAAATATCGACGCACTACGCCCTTCATTGCTTTCAGTGGGAAACTTTTGGCGTCAGAATTTCGACGCGAGGACATGAGATGTTTATCGCTATGAAATCACGTTCAAGAAGTCTCATTCAGCACACATCGCGATACTTGCTGTCAGTTCCACAGTTTGGGTGAGTAGTCGTAAATATGCTCTTTTAATGCCTTTTATAAAATGTATTCTGTCTTCTTTATTAATCAGATTAGCGCCATATGTTTAATCGCTGTATTATATCGGTCATCCGCGGCTGTCTTTGAGTTTCATTGTGTTTAAATGAATGAACACAGCTGCTAACTGGGGTGATTAAACTCTATCTGTCACGTGACGTGCCATAGACCTTCGATCCGTTTTATATTAATTTCAGGTTCAATGATGTTGTATTTGTAGTAAAATCATGGTAATCACGACACTTACAGTAGTAATAAATAAAATGTGAAGTTAAAACACAGAAAACAGGACATTTACCATGTTTTTACCACAGTAACTGTAGTTTTACTATGGTATATTAGTAATCAATACAACAATACAATAATCACCAAACCAGCTATGTTTGTATCACTGTAATGTTAGTGTTTTTATGTGCTTTGATATGACAGATATCACAGTAATCATATGTTCTGTACCATACTTTTAATAACTTTTAATGTAAATCCAAAAAAAATAAAACATTATAAATAAATAATAAAAAAATGTATTTTTCCATCTTGCAGTTCATTCATATCAGTTTATATCTAAATATTTTGCTCACAGATCATTATTAACATTCTGTATATAATTCAATTTTATTTTCTCTCCCTTTTTTATTATTTTTATTTTTATTTTTAGCTGAAAAGACGTAAAGAAAGCAGTCAGTCCAGTCGTGTGTCTGGAGAGGTATTCCTTCAGAAATGGAGAAGACAGAAAGCTGCGGAGGCAGACATTTGCAGCAGTAAGTCTGTGATAGTTTGTCTCTTTTATCAAACATTCTTGCTGTTATAAATTGTACAGCATTTGTTGTTTCTTAAACTGTTGCACTGTCCAAATACCCACACTTGCCATCTTTGCACTTGACCACTTGATTACTTATTTGACATCTTTCCTGTATTTGGCCTAGTGTTCGAGTGAGCATGATGACCACAAGTGTGTGTCGAACTTTTCATGACCTGATGACTGTGTTTCCCAATCCTGATCCTGGAGAACCCCAGCACTGCACGGTTTTGGTGTCTCTCTTATCTGACAAACACACTTTTGAGGTCTTGGAGTCTTCACTGATGAGCTGATGAGTTGAATCAGGTGTGTTTGATCAGGGAGACGTCTCAAATGTGCAGTGTTGGGGTTCTCCAGGACCAGGATTGGGAGCCACTGCCTTATGGGACACTTATGTGTTTACAGAGATTTTTAATATCTAATAATTATCAATATTTCACATACTGTACATTGAACAGCTTTCCGTGACCTCTTGTGAGATCTCGGCAAAAAGTCTGACGATTTACTCCAAAACATGATGTATGATGGGATACACTAAGCGTTGTATAGCGCTCCGGAGCAGTATTGGAGAGGTTTAGTGTGTGTTAAGGATGCTGTGCTTTGACATTATTAAGACCGGGGACAGTCTTGTGCACACACTGTCACGTACACACACTCTCAAGTGGCCAAGACTGTAAGTGTGGGTATCTGGAAAGGGGAAAAGTCTTTAAAATGATCCCTAAACACAGTTGCACATCACTTGTATGATATTGTACAAGCCCCAGGACTGTCTCATCTGACACTATCAAAAGAATTCATATGACTATAGCTCGCTATTAATTACTTGCTTTTAATAATGGATGCATTTAACATTTAGTTATAGAGCATCTTTACAGAGGCTGCTTTTATGGTCTAAACAAAACCCAGTGTAATGTATAAGTTGAATGTAATGTAATATTTCCTCCCTTTCTGTCTTACAGGATTGTTTGCAGATAACACTGTAGTTCTCCATCATGCACAAGGACTCCCCTCGTTAACTCTTTATCCCCCGCACACACAGAAATGGTCCCTGGATCAGTGATTAGACTTTGCAGTGGTTTGATTTTTGCAAAAGATGTAACTTTGTTTTAATTATAAGCTCATAATGAATACATTACAGAACCAGTGATGAAAACAATAGTTAAAAATAGTATTTTTCGCATTGATAAAGCATAAGATAAAGCTCTTTTTCAAGCTTCATACAGTAAACTTTACTTGGTGTCTTAATAATGCTTATATCATTAAAAAAAGCATCAGTTCTCATCAGGAGTTTTAGTAAAGGAGATATTCATACACAGTCATCCCCTAGTTCCAGTCATGAAGTGAATTCTTGATGTTATTGTCAAAGGTAGCAGGTGTTTGTTTTCCTGAACACTTTCTTTGTCTTCCATTGTTCGGACAATCAGTGTTTATTTGATGCTGTGCTGATAGAGTTTTTTAGATGATATTGCACACTTGATTTGCATGTCTTCATGGTGTTATTTTGTGAGTTTGAAACATTTACATTGTGTTGTATAACATTTTGGTCAGCTTTTTCCAGTGTTCTCTGAAAGACATACTGTATTTACTGTTTTGTTTTTTTAATAAAAGCATTTTCATTTGCATACTGAAAATAGTTAACGTTTACAACATAACTGCCTTTTTATTCTTAATTTGGGTACATCTTTAAATGAGTTTGACATATCAATAAATAATGGAAGATCCTTACAAAATATGCATGTTCATTATGCTTTATGTATTTATTTGTTCATTCATTCATTCATTCATTCATTTATTCTTTCTGTTTTTATTCCTAGAGTTCAAATGGTAGAGAATGGTAAATCACAGAAACACAATTTAATGTGAACAATTGTAACTTTAAAACACAATGTAATATACAATGTAAATTTTAGAAGCACATCATTTGATTAGTAAATATATTTTTCTTTGGTCAAAAAAAATTAAAATCTTAAAAATCTGTTTTATATTTAATGAGAGGAATCTATCTGTTGGTTACAACTGCGACTGCTGGGCATGTGCACATCAATATTGCCCAATTTTTGTCAAGCTGAACAACGGAGGAAGGTGTAGACGTTAATAAAACAGAATCTAATAAGTAGCAAATTGAATCTATTGTTAACCGAATCTATCCCTTCAGCCGAAAAACGAAAGACATCTGTCATAAATGGATAAGGAAGTGTGATGCCGCTGCTCAGCTTTGATGTCATTGGCTGTGAATTTTCAGGACAGTCTGTGGTTGGACTATCTTTTAACCCATTTTAAACAGCGCATCATGTTAAAAAAGTATGTTTTGCTGCTTTCATCACATTAGTAATATATAAAGTCAACAATGAAGTGTCGCTATCTTGAGAAAAATGACATCTTTAGCGAGATCATATCCCTAACCCTATGCATAATTAACTACAAAAAACAGCCCCCTAGTGTTGCCTTTCCATAGATAGAACGACGGAGGCTTGTGGGTAATGTAGTTTAAAACTTTTTATTAACGAAACAAAATAAATTATTTATTTTAAGGAAAACTGGATATCTAAATATGTTCATTGTGCAAACCTCTATGATATATTTGAGAGGCAGGCTGAAATGTGGTATTTTACAGTGAGCAATATTTAAAATGCCTTTATGCCAGCTTTCCATTTATTTCTGAAAACTGAGCTCAACATTATTTTATCAGCATAGCATAAGTAATAATCCTGCCCATTTTCTCTTTGATATGTTTATTGGACTCTGATTTACAGCCATTTGAAATGTACAGTTTTGGGCTCTTCAGGGGGGTGCTACTGGGCCCCTGGGGGTAGAAGGGCAGTAAAACCTACATATATGTATTCTCCTCATCATGGACAACAAACTGAGCTGAGTCACATTTATATCTGACAGTTTTCACAGTCCTCTGTTTTCTATTCTTACATTATTACTAGTATACCTTTTGACAGGACATTGTGAGGCCATCTGATGAAACATGGAAAAATTAGAAAGAAATTATTTAATAATGAAAATAATAGATTATTTCTTTGATTTTTGAAGTAAATGGCAATAAATATAATGGATGAACCTGCAACAACTTGCCTTTATCTATTCCCCACTGTAAAGCAGTAATCAAGGACAATGTATACACATTGTGATACTTCACTATTACACAAGGACAAATTCATGCAGTGCTAAGAATATTTATATATATATATATATATATATATATATATATATATATATATATATAAACTAATTAGCAAAAATCAGTGTAAAAATGTCCTCCTCACCCCCGTATCTTCCTCCTCATGTGCTGGATGGACATCAGTAATGTGCATGCTCTTGGTTTGAATACAGTACAAGATCCACGTTGATCATTCCTGCTACATTCTCAGTTATCCCTCAAGTGTTTGTAACAATAAAGCCCATGGCACCATCTTGCAATGCAAAATAATTAATCTCGTAACTTCCTTTATTTCACAAAAAAATTGCATATTTGTTACTAAAATATAAAAAATAACTTTCTGGTGTACTGATGTCCCAGATGTTATTAATCTGATCAAAAATGTTTATGACTTAAGTAAAAAATAATCCTAATAATTAATATGTAGATTTTCCAAGTCTAAAATAAACACATATGACCCTACCTAGTAAAACGATGTATTTACCAAGAATCTTCAGAACACAATATTCACCATTTTCATTTTATTGAAGCATAGACTATAAAGTTGATAAAGTAGCATGAAGACAAATAAGATTCAAGGAAAATAATTATCATCAAAAATACATTAACCTCATATATTAATCAGTTCACACAGATGAGTGATGAAATATCCTTAAAAGTCACACAGTCCCATCCAGGCAACTGTGATACAGATCACGTGATACATATAAGACATGTGATACTGTTCCAGAAAATAATGATTCCTTATCATCACATCTAAACTGGTTTCATCTCCCCATCACGATCTTCTACTCTCGTGTCTGGAAAGTTTGTGGTTGATATCCAGCACTGATGTGGTGTAGCTTGTTCTCAGCCAGAGGATCTCTCAGTCCTAACATCCCAGACCTGGTCAAAGTGAAACAAACAATCCAGATGAAGTTGTTTAATGGACAGAGAGCTCAGCTTATGATCTGTGTGATTGTAGCAGTGTGAGCAACTATGACCCTTGTAGTACTGTACACTTACCAGTCTTCAAGCTGCTTTAAGACCTTTTGAGAAGCTTTTTCTTTGAAGAGAATTTACCACATCCTCTTCTTTCACTCCTTTCAAGGGCATCACTTGGTCAGAACCCCTCATTTGGCTGATGAGATCATCTGTACAAATTAAATTACTGCAATAAAAATTTCATTCTGCAAGAATTAAGAAAAAGTTACAGAGGCAAGGGTCTTGCTCTAGAGATTGCATTAGCATGTGTAGCTCTCAGAGACTCTAGAATTCATCTATTGTTGCAGTAAATGTGTCTTTTTTTCCTCTAGAATCTTTCTCCAAAGGTTCTGACTTCTCTCACAAATGTGTTCTAGTCTGTGCAGTGTAAGGCCTGGCTTCAAACCAATCAACTATCAATTCACAATTTATAACATAACATTTACAAAACAATGAAATCATTTCAATTGGTGTTTATATCAACTAAACCAATTTCATGATACTTGTCTACTTTTAAAACAGGTGGTGTGTTTTTAAAAACATAAGATTAAAAATGTCCAGTCACACTTTGCTTACATGCTGTAATTGTAATAGTATAAAAAAAATGTAATAGCTCTTTTAGTTTTTCGGAAGGTTTGTGAGGGTTGGCTAACCAAAAACTTCTAAAAAAAGAAGAACAGCATTATCTGCAAACAATCCTGTAAGACAGAAAGGGAGTAAATATTATTAATTATGTGCAACTTATACATCACACTGGGTTTTGTTTAGACCATAAAAGCAGCCTCTGTAAAGATGCTCTATAACTAAATGTTAAATGCATCCATTATTAAAAGCAAGTAATTAATAGCGAGCTATAGTCATATGCATTCTTTTGATAGTGTCAGATGAGACAGTCCTGGGGCTTGTACAATATCATACAAGTGATGTGCAACTGTGTTTAGGGATCATTTTAAAGACTTTTCCTCTTTCCAGATACCCACACTTGCAGTCTTGGCCACTTGAGAGTGTGTGTACGTGACAGTGTGTGCACAAGACTGTCCCCGGTCTTAATAATGTCAAAGCACAGCATCCTTAACACACACTAAACCTCTCCAATACTGCTCCGGAGCGCTATACAACGCTTAGTGTATCCCATCATACATCATGTTTTGGAGTAAATCGTCAGACTTTTTGCCGAGATCTCACAAGAGGTCACGGAAAGCTGTTCAATGTACAGTATGTGAAATATTGATAATTATTAGATATTAAAAATCTCTGTAAACACATAAGTGTCCCATAAGGCAGTGGCTCCCAATCCTGGTCCTGGAGAACCCCAACACTGCACATTTGAGACGTCTCCCTGATCAAACACACCTGATTCAACTCATCAGCTCATCAGTGAAGACTCCAAGACCTCAAAAGTGTGTTTGTCAGATAAGAGAGACACCAAAACCGTGCAGTGCTGGGGTTCTCCAGGATCAGGATTGGGAAACACAGTCATCAGGTCATGAAAAGTTCGACACACACTTGTGGTCATCATGCTCACTCGAACACTAGGCCAAATACAGGAAAGACGTCAAATAAGTAATCAAGTGGTCAAGTACAAAGATGGCAAGTGTGGGTATTTGGACAGTGCAACAGTTTAAGAAACAACAAATGCTGTACAATTTATAACAGCAAGAATGTTTGATAAAAGAGACAAACTATCACAGACTTACTGCTGCAAATGTCTGCCTCCGCAGCTTTCTGTCTTCTCCATTTCTGAAGGAATACCTCTCCAGAAACACGACTGGACTGACTGCTTCCTTTACGTCTTTTCAGCTAAAAATAAAAATAATAAAAAAGGGGAGAGAAAATAAAATTGAATTATATACAGAATGTTAATAATGATCTGTGAGCATAATATTTAGATATAAACTGATATGAATGAACTGCAAGATGGAAAAATATTTTTTTTTTTTATTTATTTATAATGTTTTATTTTTTTTGGGATTTACATTAAAAGTTATTAAAAGCATGGTACAGAACATATGATTACTGTGATATCTGTCATATCAAAGCACATAAAAACACTAACATTACAGTGATACAAACATAGCTGGTTTGGTGATTATTGTATTGTTGTATTGATTACTAATATACCATAGTAAAACTACAGTTACTGTGGTAAAAACATGGTAAATGTCCTGTTTACTGTGTTTTAATTTCACATTTTATTTATTACTACTGTAAGTGTCGTGATTACCATGATTTTACTACAAATACAACATCATTGAACCTGAAATTAATATAAAACGGATCGAAGGTCTATGGCACGTCACGTGACCGATAGAGTTTAATCACCCCAGTTAGCAGCTGTGTTCATTTATTTAAACTAGTGCTGTCAACGTTAACGCGTTAACGCATGCGATTAATTTTTGTCTGGTTTAACGTGTCAAAATATTTAACCCAATTAACGCAGCATCCGTATTTTCTGCCATCCGTTGGCTAGCTTTACATTATATGATCACGCTCTTATTCATTTAAATGCTTTTAAACATTTCATGCGCGGCAAGACAAAAGAGAATGCGCTGTCTGTGAATGCCCTTATGTGACACATACACATGTACAAACACACACACACACACACACACACAATGCATAGACAGGGCGCCAGAATCCAGTTCTCTTAAGCGCTTGAACTAACAATAAACATCCCAAAGTGCAAGTTTTGTCGATTATCCTCATAAGAGCAATCTTAAATGATTTATATAAAGTCTAAAATGAACAAAAAGAGTTGTGAGAGAATGAGGCAAGATCCATAGACAGTATATAAATGGTGAGATCCGCGTGTCTGTCTGCTCTTAAAGGGACAGCAGCCAATAAAGCTTCCTGTCAGTAAAGTTAAAGAACAAAGGGAACAGAGAAAATTACTCGCTGCTCTTGACTAAATAACTTTTGTAGCTTTAATAAGGATTAACTATTTAATTTATAGTTTATGCAGTGCAGACTGCATATAACTTTGATAACTTTATTAAATTTCTGTATATTTCCTAACTGTTAAGACAGGAAGGGCAGGAGCAAACATGACGTTTATTATGGGTTTATGTTAGCATTGTTTTAAGTCTACTTAAATTAAAAACTGTTATATTTTTGAAGCCTAATAATAAATGTAAAAAAAAAAAAATCAGTAGCTGTATTAATATCAGTAATACTGGCCTTCATTCATAAAAAGATGCCATTTAAACAAGTATTTAAAATATACTGTCTTTATGTTCTTTCTACATTAATTTGATTAACTGTGAAATTATTACATAAAAAAATATATTAAAAACGTACAAAAACATTTCTTTTTTATTGCGATTAATTGCGATTAATCACAGAAGAAATGTGTGATTAATTTGGTTAAAGTTTTTAATCGATTGACAGCACTAATTTAAACGCAATGAAACTCACAGACAGCCGCGGATGACCGATATAATACAGCGATTAAACATATGGCACTAATCTGATTAATAAAGAAGACAGAATACATTTTATAAAAGGCATTAAAAGAGCGTATTTATGACTACTCACCCAACCTGTGGAACTGACAGCAAGTATCGCGATGTGTGCTGAATGAGACTTCTTGAACGTGATTTCATAGCGATAAAACATCTCATGTCCTCGCGTCGAAATTCTGACGCCAAAAGTTTCCCACTGAAAGCAATGAAGGTCGTAGTGTGTCGATATTTCGACGCAGAGAGGCACATTTGGCGTCAGAAAAGTGACGCTAGGGGCGCTTGACCATGCTTCGGTTTTTGACGCCTTTGGAGTGAGAATGGGTTGGTGTGCAGTAGGCTATATATATATATATATATATATATACAGTACAGACCAAACGTTTGGACACACCTTCTCATTCAAAGAGTTTTCTTTATTTTCATGACTATGAAAATTGTAGATTCACACTGAAGGCATCGAAACTATGAATTAACACATGTGGAATTTTTATATGGAATTATATACATAACCAAAAAGTGTGAAAAAAATGAAAAAAATTCATATTCTAGGTTCTTCAAAGTAGCCACCTTTTGCTTTGATTACTGCTTTGCACACTCTTGGCATTCTCTTGATGAGCTTCAAGAGGTAGTCACCTGAAATGGTCTTCCCACCGTCTTGAAGGAGTTCCCCGAGAGATGCTTAGCACTTGTTGGCCTCTTTGAATGAGAAGGTGTGTCCAAACTTTTGGTCTGTACTGTATATACATAGATAATGCTAAAATATGTTTAGTGTAGTAAGGAACATGTTTCTTGACAATGACGATGACGAGCTCCTCTTCAAATTTCTAGTCTTCAAAGCTGCCAAAACACTAATAAACATATTCCTTTAGGTGTGTGTTATCTCACCTAATGATGTCATGCTGTTACACAATGAGAAGATGCAATGATTAGATTCACACTTTTTAAAAATCATGTAAGTGACATTGTTCTCAGTTTCCTGTTGGGTGTAGCTTGGGAGAACCTCTCAGGGAGTGGGTCACCGTTAGTATATAATTGGTAAAAATGTCACTTCATGGTACGGCATGGTACGTTTCACTTTAGGGGGGTTTTTCACTGGGTACAGTACCTGGTACCTGGTACTTTTTTTAGTACCACTTCAGTTGAGGTTTCAAGTGAACCGTACCGTTACCAAACCATGTCGTGTAAACTCTGTTGATCACGGATTGGCCAGAGAGAAACGTCACTACCTGCATCACTAAACATTCGACACAAACACAACAGAACTGCTAGATTTAAATCAGCACAGCCAGCAATGGAACGTGTGTGGTTTGAAAAAAGGCCTCCTTTAGCAAATCGATGCGTATTTGCAAGAAAAATATTTATATTCAAAATGTAATAATCACTTTAATGTAGCTTGTACCAACAGTAGTACACGGAAATCCTCATTTTGTACTTCTAATTAGTAGAGCTGTAGTCAAGTCCAGCTTTGTTGAGTCCAAGTCAAGTCCAACGAGTCCGAGACAAGTCCGAGACGATAGAATAATGTCTCGAGTCTGAACTTGAGTCCAAGACCGGACTCGAGTACTATAGCCCTACTAATTAGTGTCCATTGTTTTGTTTTGATCTCTCCCCTCTGCTTCCGCATTCGTCACTTCTGAGCAGTGCATGCGGAGATCTGACCTCATACTTTATTCCCCCGTACCTGCTTTGTTTACAACAGTGAAGCTAGCTAGAATTAATTTATTACATTTAAATATGGTTATTTTTCTTACAAAAATGCATCAGTTCGCTACACGAGGACTTTGTTCACCCCCCAGAGACATGTGAGACACTTTTTATTTAGGATAGGCACTTTTTATTTCAATTCTGTTGGACTGAAGCACTGCAACACCCGCTGAGTGCCATTAAACAGCTTGAAAGATCCAAGACAATTTTTTTTATATAACTCTGACTGGATTTGTTTGAAATAATGCATCTAGAATGACATCAGGGCGAGTAATTTATGGGCTAATTTGAAATTTTAAATGAACTAACCCTTTAAGCAGGCAAGCAATCTCAGCTTCAGCGCAGATAGTGAGGAGCCACCTAATCTCTTCTTTATTACAGTTTGCACATATTTTTTTGTTGCACGATAAAGTGCGTCATCACTAAAAAACACCCTTTACGCCATTGGCTCTGGTTTTTGTTCAAACAGAGCTCATTCCAGGACTGAACCCGTCAATATTACTAGGTCTCCAACACGGGATCGATCCCTGAATCAGTCCTGGGAAATGTTTGCATTCACACAGAAGGCACTCCTGCAATATTCTGGGACCAACGTGCAGTGTTTATTTTTTGTGAAAAATAAATTTACCTATTTATTAAGTGCACAGTTTAATCCGGTAATGATTCAAAGTTGATTTCTCACACAAGAAGATTTTTACATTTATTTTTCACTAACTTAAGTGCCTAGATTTGCATTATGAAATCTTTGCAGAAAATTTCCTGGCATTTTAACTCACTTACTGTCAAATTATCCCTGAGACTTTAGCTCAAATTGTTTAAATTTTGTAAATGTCATGCACCTGCAGTTATCATTTTCTGATTACTTGACAGTATATGTCAACATCCTCCACATGGAGGATTCACTCTCCTCAAGTTAAAGAGGCCACACCATCCAGCTGACAAGGATCTATGCAATGAAAATTCATACTATCGTATTTGAGCCTGCATCAATGACAAATAATTATGTCTAAGATAATGAAAAAGAGAAATCAATTAAAAGTGCTGAGTTCAAATGGAGCCAAATTCATAGAAATCTTAGTGTTTATGCTGGTTTTATACAATAAGAAAATTTACTTTCAAAAAAACATTTGAATGTTTTAAGTTTTTAATTAAATGGTTTGAAATCATTTGACAATGGATATAAAATTTTATGTGTAATATAAAAATACTTTAGATGACAAAGTATGTTTCACAAATAAATAAATATTTAATAAAAATATTAAAAGGGAAATAAACACTGTAACCAACAGGGCACTCAGTATTCTGGGAAGTTTGTGTGCATTAAGAATCATATTTTCAGGGTAACACTATTTTTACATACAGCACACAGTGAAAATGACATGAATATGACAGATAATAATAAGTTAAAAGTTCATTCAATACACATGGATCGACCATCACTCAGAGAACATGCGATCATGCTAGATAAAAATGCACACTTCACAAGATCTTACAGCTGGAGTTTGCATCCTCAACTATCTACATGATTGACTTATACTAGCACAGTCTCGGGATCAGTTGTGCAAGCAAAGGGACTTGGCACTCCAGCACTGGCTGTATGGCCGAGTCCCGAGATGGGCGTGGAAGCACGGCACTCACCGGGTCCAAGTTACACCGGTCTGTCGCCAAACCCTCACCCCGTGGTCAGATCTCATGTTCCTCCGGGCAGGGGTGACCCTAGAACAGATCTCCAGGCATGCTGTGGTTTACACGGATTCCACCACCACCGGCTGGGGGGCCACATACAACGGTCATGCATTGTCAGGGGTTTGGATGGGCCCACTGCATTGGCACTAAATTGTCACATAATTGAGTTGTTAGCAGTAAACCTTGTCTTAAACCATCTTAAAGGGCACTTATGAGGTAAGCACGTGCTGGTCCGAACAGACAACACAGCGACCATTGTGTACATCAACGACAAGGTAGTCTGCGCTCACGTCCCATGTCGCAACTCGTCCGCCATCTCCTCCTTTGTAGTCAGAAGGTTCTGAGGTCACATTCCCTTTTTTTGACATTCCCTCCTTGATTGATTCCTCTAAGGAGAGATCTACTGACTCAGAGATGGGGCACCATTTGGCACTCGCGTCCAAATGGTGAAATTCCATGTCTGGTCCCTGGACGGGATGCTGAGTTTCTAGGTGACTTACCCCAGGAGGTAGCGAACACTGTCTAAGAGACACGCTAATGCCATAAAGTGGAACCTGTTTGTCGAGTGGTGTTCTTCTTGCTGAGAAGACACCCAGAGGTGAGGTTGTTCTTTCCTTTCTGCAGCAAGGGCTGGAATCTGTCTCCCTCCACCCTCAAAGTCCTGGTTGCTGGTATTGCTGCGTACCATGAATGGGAAGTCTTTGGGTAAGCATTACCTCATCATCAGGTTCCTTAGAGGAGGTTAAATCCTTCCCGACCCCCCTCTATACCCTCTTGGGACCTGACTCTAGTGCTAAAACTAATACAGCAAGGCCGATTTGAGCCTTTAAATTCAGTTGAGCTAAAGTTTATTTCATTGAAAAGTCCTGCTTGCACTGGCCTCCATCAAGAGGGTAGGGGACCTGCACGCATTTTTGGTCAACGATTCTTGCCTAGAGTTTGGGCCAACTGACTCCCAGGTAATTCTGAGGTGCGGCCCGGCTACATGCCCAAGGTTCCCACTACACCCTTCAAAGATCAAGTGGTGAACCTGCAAGTGCTGCCCCTGCTGACCCAGTCCTGGCTTTGCTTTGTCCCATCAGAGCATTAAGATGCTATGTACAACGAAAGCAAAGCTTATCAGGCACAGGGTGTGCCCTGCCCATTCAGGATGTGAGCTCACTCAACTAGGAGTGTTGCATCCTCCTGGGCGCTGTCTCAGTGCCTCGCGGATATATATTTGTAGAGCTGTGGGCTGGGTGACCCCTAACTTTCTTTATTTCTCTTGGTAATTTACTTAAACAGTGTGATGGAAAAGAAGTCATTCTTTTGGGTGACCTTAATTTGAATTGGTTTGAGAAATCATGTAGAAACAAACTTAAAGAAATAACAAAACCTTTTCAAATGACACAACTATTAAGTAAACCAACTCGTATAACAAGATCCTCTCAAACTTTAATAGATTTAATATTGACAAATAAACCCGAGAGAATAATTAAAATGTATAATTTAATTACAGGCATGTCTGATCATAATTTAACTCTAGTAGCTAGAAAATTGATAAAAACAAGGTGCAAGAATGAAAATCAAACGAATAGTAAAATGTATATCACATTCATTCCAAAAAAAGATTTACAACTGGTGGAAAAAGATTTAATACAAACAAAGTGGGCAGACATCCTGGAGAAAAAATCTTGTGAACAGGGCTGTCATGATCTTATGTTGGCTGTAAATGACATATTAATCAAATATACAAAAAAGAATCAAAGAAAGCGACATGCAAAACGAAATTTGCCATGGTTCAACAAAATTATTGGGGATATGATGAAAAAGCGAGATATGGCCCTAAAAACATTTCTCAAATCAGGACTAACAACGGATCAATTCGCCTTTACAAGTCAAAGAAATAAAGTTACAGCTGAGCTTAGAAAGGCCAAAGCCAGTTTTTTTCTTGAAATCATTAGAAATGCATAAGGTAATAGTAGAATAATATGGAAAACTATTGATAAACTGATTGGAAAAGAAAAGTCAAAATGTGAGAATATTTGTGTCAATATAGAGGGAAAAATTATTGATGACTCTTTTGCAATAGCAACAAATTTTAATGATTATTTTTTAAATAATGTCCAAAAAATGGCTCAGAATTTTCACATTGCTCACCCCCCTCTCACAATCAGTGACAAATCTGTTTTTAATCTTAGCTCAATAACTAAAACTAAAGTTAAAAAAATTATTACTGTGTTAAACAACAGCAAAGCAAAAGATATTTATGGACTTGATACTTCTTTTCTTAAACAATATAAGGACATCTTCTCTGATCCGTTGACAATAATTATCAATCGATCGATTAGTGAGGGTATTTTTCCAGCAGCCTTAAAACCTGCGATTGTCACCCCGATATTTAAGTCTGGGAACAAACAAGACATGAACAATTATCGTCCAATAAGCATCCTCCCAGCTGCGTCAAAAGTGCTCGAGAATACGGAGGCAGAGCAACTTACCACCCACTTTGAATCACAAGCTCTTTTAAATCCAATGCAATTTGGTTTCAGACGGAAATACTCAACAGACTCTGCCTGTTGTTACTTCCTGGAAACTATCAGGGCATATGTGGATCGGGGAAGGGTTGTGGGAGCAGTCTTCCATGATCTGCGTAAAGCTTTTGATACTGTCAATCACCAGATACTTTACAGTAAATTAAATCAATATAGTCTCTCTGAGCACACCCAAAATTGGATAAGATCTTATTTGAGCGACCAACATCAGTGTGTACAAGTGAATAACATCCAATCTGCGTTCAGAGCCACTTCGATGGGAGTGCCGCAAGGGTCTATTTTGGGACCCTTGCTTTTTAGCATCTATATAAATAACCTCCCTACAGTGTGTTCGGATGTTGACATAACCATGTATGCTGATGATACGGTTATCTTCACTTCTGGGGAAAACGAGCTGGAGGTTGCTGACAAATTTATCAAAAGAGATGCAAAAAGTTACAGAATGGTTACATACGTCTTGTCTGACCTTAAACGTGGATAAAACGGTCTCAATGTTTTTTTCAAATAAACGTAAATCACAAGTAACTCAAGAAATTCAAGTAAATGGACAAACAATTAAAAATGTAAATGAAACAAAATATTTAGGTCTAATACTCGATTCGAACCTTGGTTTTAAAAGTCACATAAAAAATCTTAGTAATAAATTGAAATTTAATTTGATGAACTATAAACATATTAGAAATTCATTAACTACGGAAGCCTCAAATATATACCTCAACACTATGATTGTTCCACATCTTCTGTATTGCATGTCTAGTTGGTCTCAGGCGTGTAAAACATCGTTAAAATTACTTGAATCATTATATAAAAGGGCCATAAAAATCCATGATAAAAAGTCTCGCCAGTACCATCACTGTAAAGTACAAAGTATATATAACATTTTGAGTTTTGAAAACCTTATTAAATATAATCAAATTTCTGCTTTATTTAAAATTATCCATAACATTGCTGCTCCCCATTTGAGAAAATTTGTCACATTAAATTCGGAGAGAATTTCTAGAGCCACACGGTCGACAGTCAGAGGAGAGTGCAGCGTTCCAAAATGTAGAACCACATATGGTCAACAATCATTCTTTTATAAAGCAGCGAACCTTTGGAATATTCTTCCAAACGAAATTATCTCATGCACAAACTATAGTACATTTACACGCCTGACCAAACAGTGGTTATTATTAAAGCAAACCTGTACGCACTGAATTGACTGTGATATGAACGATGTGAATTCTGAGTGAGTGAGTGAGTGATAGATTCCTGAAGTGGAGTGTGTTTTTATGATGTGAGTGAAGTAATGATTTTATGTATTATTCTGTATATATTTTATGAACTTTTGTACGTAAGGCCTATAACATCTACCTGTCCAGGGACTGCGGGTGGAAATTGGCATTTTTTGCTATAACCTGGCACATGACATCTCTTCTTTTTAGACTAATTATTTTTTTGTGCATTGTCCCTGATCAAATAAAATAAATAACAAACAATAACATAAATAACACATTCGCTAGATTCTATAGCCTTTGTGTAGAGCCGGGTTCCTCCTGTGCTCTCACCTCAAATGGGTAGTTGCACTGAGAGGCCCCGGTTATAGTCGACTTGCTAAAACTGTCCGTACTGTATATGTGTATTTGCTTCTGAAAACTCCTTCGGGAAGGATGGAGGATACATTTGTTGTACCACTGCTGAGCCGCCGGGTATGCTGCCTGGTATGCATTGCTCTTGCTGCCTTATAATACTCACGCTGTGATCAGCGGCAGCTGGATGCAATAATTGTGCATTGGCTCATTTAGTTTACACTCAAAGTAGATTGCTCTATCAAAGCGATATCCCAATTCGTAGGCCACCGACATAATGTGTCCATTCCATCCTTCAGGGGACGAGGGTTACCATACGTAAATGAGATGATATAACACCTGAAAAAGTCAATATGGAAAATTCTTTCATTTTCAAAGTACATTAGGGCCTGTTTTTTTTTTTTTTTTTTTGGAAGTTCTAATGCCAATTTTTCTGGAATTTCATCCATAATGAGGCTTTTTTTCTTGCATCTCCATAAATGTATGCCAATTCAATTAAAGTGCAAACATACTCAAAGCATGTAATTAAAGTCATTGTCTGCATGAATAGCATTTTAATGCATCTTTGAATTGGCTAAGTGTCACATCATTGAACCACGGCGCATACAGATTGTAATGTAATAGACTGAACTGTACACATACAATAAGAAATAAAAAACTATCATAAAAAAACACATTGGAGTGACAGAACTAAAACCACTCCATGATTAATGTTTCCCTCAGTGTGCTTTTCACTAGAAGAACAAAAGAATTTGACGTTATGAGAAAACGTTTTTTATACTTAGCTAAAGTGGGTATTGGAAAAGATGTGTTTGAGTTGGTGGTTTGAGTGAAGGATTTTATTTGCCATTGTGTTTGAAACATCCTCTTTTGGCTTGTCCCACTGATGTATGAGCTCTCAAGCAGACCTCTTGTGCCAGTGCCCAGGAATCACACAAAGAATGTTTAATATTAGACGAGGAGGGGGTGATACCATATATAGGCTGCTGTTCTCACAGGGACAGACTGTACTCTTAATTCAGCAAAATAGTGCAACAAGTCAGACAGAATAACTATTATACTTAATAATTTAATAAGAGATATTTGTAAAACTGTAGCCAGAAACACACTGCACTAATCATTGTTGTGTCTATTTCTCAAACTATGGTATCCTCCCTGGAATTGAGGAGGTTGAAAACAAACCAGGGCTGTTTCCCAGAAGCATTGTAAGCCTAAGTTGATTGTAGCTCCATTGTCAGCAGTGGAGCTATACAATCAACTTAAGCTTAAGATGCTTTTAGGACTCTTCAGAGATGACCTCCTGTACAAAATGAGAAATTGATGGAGAAGGGCTTTGGTTAGTGTGCTGACCAAGAAGCTGATGGTCACTCAAGTTGAGCTCCATGATCATATGTGGAGGTAGGAGAAACCTACAGAAGGAAAAACATTGCTGCAATGCTCCACCAATCTGAGCTTTATGGAGGTGTGGCCAGACAAAAAAAAAAAACACCTAAAGGACCTTCAGACTGTGAGAAACAAGATTTTCTGGTCTGATGAACCAAGCATCATGTTTGAAGGAAACCAGTCTCTGAAACTGCTCATCACCTGAGTAGCATCCCAAAAGTAATGTGTGCTGGTAGAAGCCTCATGCTGTGTGTCTGTTTGTCAGCAGCATGGACTGAGAGACTCATCAGAGTAGAAGAAAAGCTCAGTGCACAAAAATATAGAGACAACCTTAATGAAAACCCAGTCCAGAGCATTCAGAACCTCAGACTGGGCAGAAATTTCACTTTCCAACAGGACAATGACCCTAATAACATAGCAAGAGTGGCTTATAGACAACTCTGTGAATGTCCGTGAATGGCCCAGCCACAGCCTGAGCTTTAACCCAATCAAATATTTCTGAAGAAACCTGAAAATGTGTGTCTGCCCCCATCCAACCTGACAGAGCATGAGAGGTGAAGAGGCGAGGAGAAGAATGGCAGATAATTGCCAAATGCTTGTTGCATCATACCCCAAAATACTTGAGGATGTAAAGGTTTTTCAGCTAAGTACTGAGTTAAGGGTATGAATACATATGCAGTGAACTTTTTTATTTATTTTATTTTTTATTTTCTTATTACATTTACAAAGTTATGACAATGCTGTTTTTTTTGCTTTGTCATATGGTAGGTAGAGTGTAGATTGATGTTGGAAAAAAGTAATTTAAAGCAGTTTAACACAAGGCAGCAACAAAACATGAATAAATTATATGAATCCTGCAAGTCACTGTAAATGTAAAAGGAGGTTTACATTGACAGTGTTATTCTAGGTAACTGAAAGGGTTAAAATTGTTTGTTACTTTAAATAAACATTATATGAAACAAACAAACAAACATTAACGTTGCCCAGGAAACATTAACTTGTGGTACTAAACCAGAAAATGTATAAAACTATGTAGAAATATAAAAACAAACCAATTTGTAAATGTTTTCATTAAAATTGAAATTAAAATGGAAAACCTAAAAATAAACAATTATAATAGTACATTAACAATAGTAGAACCTTAATGGTATTCAAAAACCACCAGAAAATGTTTTCATCATCAACTTGTTTATGGTTTGGCACTTAACAACTCCCCAACTCCCACATTCACTGTTAATTAGACTAATTACAAAATATATTTGTTAAGAGATGTCTGTGTCACTCAAGGTGACAGAGGCTTCACTTAATAAACAGAAACAAACAAGTGGCATGCACTTCAGTTAAAACTGCTAGAAGCTCCTATTCATTAAAAAGTTCAAATAACTTTTCACAAAATTAGACCAATAAAGTGAATTTCAACATATTTTTTGTATTTACAGGCAAAATTATAAATGACACCAACCTGCAAATGTTGTTTGTAATTTGTTTTCTCTTTTGTTAAGATGTATGCAGAACTAAAACCACATAAAAAGTTTGTTTAAACCTGGTTTTAAGAAAAGTGTGCTGTTTTTATTACGTTTTTAATCAGAAATGTGTAATCCAGATCTGAGCTCAGATCTGTTGTGTCCTGCAGTAATGAGAACCACAGAGACACATGATCGACAGTTCTAACACATCAATGTCTATTTTACATCTGCCTACCTTGTATCACCCTGTGTATAGATGAGACTTTAATGTATGCAGAACTTTTCATACAGATCAATCCAACTCACTTATTGATCCAAAACAAAAGTAATCCTCTAATCCCTATTCAAGAGAATGTTTGTTTAATTGGTCACGGCATGTGGCAAACCATATTGTGAGACACACTTTCTGGATTCAAAGACAGATAACATATTTATTTTCTTCTTTTGTAATGCATTAAATATTTAAAGATTAAATATGCTAACGGAAATGTATTATGTGGTTAGCAACATTGTTGGCGGTAATGCATTACAAGTAACGCAAGTTACGTAATCAGATTACTTTTTTCAAGTAACTAGTAAAGTAACGCATTACTTTTTAATTTACAACAAAATATCTGAGTTACTTTTTCAAAAAAGTAACGCCAGTTACTTTGTATTCCCATTTTTTGACTGACAATCCTCCTGTTCCCATATTGGGAGAAATCGGAAGTATGGAGGCGTTGTGTGCGCTGTGTGAACATGTTACTGTAGTTCTAGACTAAATGTGAATGTGCATTAATTCATCCCACTCACAAAAAAACAAAAAACAAAACAGATTTAGTATTCATCAAAATTAATCAAAACAGTGAAATGCAAACTCAAAATATGACGCAAATCTGCTATAACTAAATATATTAAATAACACAAATGTATCTATTCCCATTTTATTAACAGTGTCTTTGCTGCTGACCTTTAATGATCCAGTTCAACCATACTAATAATTAAAAAATGACTTTAGATAAACTAACAATTGTGCGTCATTGTTTTTTTTTATTGCTGAAGAGTGTTGAACCTTCTTCTCCTGTGTTCTACTGTACAGACGTGAATTTAAAACCCGAATTCCGGAAAAGTTGGGACGTTTTTTAAATTTTAATAAAATGAAAACTAAAGGAATTTCAAATCACATGAGCCAATATTTTATTCACAATAGAACATAGATAACGTAGCAAATGTTTAAACTGAGAAATTTTACACTTTTATCCACTTAATTAGCTCATTTAAAATTTAATGCCTGCTACAGGTCTCAAAAAAGTTGGCACGGGGGCAACAAATGGCTAAAAAAGCAAGCAGTTTTGAAAAGATTCAGCTGGGAGAACATCTAGTGATTAATTAAGTTAATTGATATCAGGTCTGTAACATGATTAGCTATAAAAGCTTTGTCTAAGAGAAGCAGAGTCTCTCAGAAGTAGGGATGGGCAGAGGCTCTCCAATCTGTGAAAGACTGCGTAAAAAAATTGTGGAAAACTTTAAAAACAATGTTCCTCAACGTCAAATTGCAAAGGCTTTGCAAATCTCATCATCTACAGTGCATAACATCATCAAAAGATTCAGAGAAACTGGAGAAATCTCTGTGCGTAAGGGACAAGGCGGGAGACCTTTATTGGATGCCCGTGGTCTTCGGGCTCTCAGATGACACTGCATCACTCATCGGCATGATTGTGTCAATGACATTACTAAATGGGCCCAGGAATACTTTCAGAAACCACTGTCGGTAAACACAATCCGCCGTGCCATCAGCAGATGCCAACTAAAGCTCTATCATGCAAAAAGGAAGCCATATGTGAACATGGTCCAGAAGCGCCGTCGTGTCCTGTGGGCCAAGGCTCATTTAAAATGGACTATTTCAAAGTGGAATAGTGTTTTATGGTCAGACGAGTCCAAATTTGACATTCTTGTTGGAAATCACGGACGCCGTGTCCTCCGGGCTAAAGAGGAGGGAGACCTTCCAGCATGTTATCAGCGTTCAGTTCAAAAGCCAGCATCTCTGATGGTATGGGGGTGCATAAGTGCATATGGTATGGGCAGCTTGCATGTTTTGGAAGACTCTGTGAATGCTGAAAGGTATATAAAGGTTTTAGAGCAACATATGCTTCCCTCCAAACAACGTCTATTTCAGGGAAGGCCTTGTTTATTTCAGCAGGACAATGCAAAACCACATACTGCAGCTATAACAACAGCATGGCTTCGTCGTAGAAGAGTCCGGGTGCTAACCTGGCCTGCCTGCAGTCCAGATCTTTCACCTATAGAGAACATTTGGCGCATCATTAAACGAAAAATACGTCAAAGACGACCATAAACTCTTCAGCAGCTGGAAATCTATATAAGGCAAGAATGGGAATTCCAACAGCAAAACTCCAGCAACTCATAGCCTCAATGCCCAGACGTCTTCAAACTGTTTTGAAAAGAAAAGGAGATGCTACACCATGGTAAACATGCCCCGTCCCAACTATTTTGAGACCTGTAGCAGAAATCAAAATTGAAATGAGCTCATTTTGTGCAAAAAATTGTAAACTTTCTCAGTTTAAACATTTGCTATGTTATCTATGTTCTATTGTGAATAAAATATTGGCACATGTGATTTGAAAGTCTTTTAGTTTTCATTTTATTAAAATTTAAAAAACGTCCCAACTTTTCTGGAATTCGGGTTGTACTTTTCCTTCAGCCTGAGGTTTATTCATTACACTTTTTGGTGTGAAAGGGCTTTTACATTTGCTATAAATAGAACTTCCTATATTAAAAACAATCAAGCCCTGCTCATATTTAAAAAGTAACATGAAAGTAACGCAAACGTAATGTAACACATTACTTTCCATAAAAAGTAACTAAGTAATGTATTTAGTTACTTTTTTAGGGAGTAACGCAATATTGTAAGGCATTACTTTTAAAAGTAACTTTCCCCAACACTGGTTATCAAATAACTGAGGTTGAACGATATTTAACAAAAAGACTCAATAAGAGATAATCCAATAGAATAGCATATAAACACAATAAACATCACCATGCATGATGATCTATGAATGAGAATAGTCACAGTCCATCCAACTGCTCTAAAAGCTACATCAAATTTAGATTTAGCAGTCTGAGCTGTCAAGGGAGCAATTTGATGTGGAAATCAAATTGTTTGTACAGTGCATTTTGCATAATGAGATAATTATGTTATGAATGGTGAAGGAATGTGTGCACAACAATGAAGACAAAATGCTCTGTTTTGTTGGAAATTAATATCATTCACACCTTGTTGTTATATCAACTTGTTCCAAAATAGCTCGCAAAAGAAAATATAATTATATCTTTGAACCCCAGATGCATTTTTCAAAAAGCATTTGTTTGTTCATGCCCTCAAAAGTCCACATTTTATCTGATGTCGCTTATATTTGATTACAGCCTTTTGAGAAGAAGAGGTTTGGCGATGAGTGCATTCCACATCTTTCCCATGTTGCTTAGCAGTGCTAAACAATGTTTACAGAGCACAGCAGTCAGCTTCTGGAAGGAAAACCTATTCATTACCTGCAAAGAGAAACTGATTTTATGTGATAAACTATAAATTGCCAAGAGAGATGTACCATGTGCCCAGAAATTAAGATACAATATACTGCACGTTTCTTTAGGAAATTGCATCAACTTCATAAAATAATAATAATAATAATAATAATTAAATAAATTCCCATTCAATTATCAAATTAATGATTAAACAACATAAATACAGTGTATATTTATATTTGTTTAATTGCATCATTTTATGACTGAAGGCGAGTATCCATGATGCCAATAATATAGATGTCTCTATGAACCCCCCCCCCACCACCACCACAAAATTTAACCATTGACTACAGCCATTCAACATTACAGTAAAATATAAGTGAATTTATAAAAAAAAATGCTGTTAAACTGGAAAGATTAATCTCCTGCAAAACACTAATTTTGACACTGACAGTGCTCTGACAGACAAGACAGAGCAGGTTACTTTTACCATGCAAGTGTCAGCTTATAAATTTTGCCATTTTGTAAGAAATTCACTCAAGAAATACAGATTTGTCGCTCTTTAATGTGACATGACTGATCACTGTAGTGCCTCAGTTTAAGTGGCACATTAACCGATCATCTCTTCATCTTTACTAGTTATACTGTGAAATAAAACTGAATAAACATCAGAAGGCATCTTGTTTCAATCACAGACAGATTTCAATACACTGTTTTACAAGTTTAAGACCACCTATGATAATTTACTCTCCTGTCTGGTTTCTTTGTCTGAAAATGGCAAAAATGAATGTTATGATTGGTCAGATCGCCTGTCAATCAAACTCCCTGCAAATGGTCAGCTAACCCCCCCCCCCCATATAATATACACACACACATAGTATATTATAAAATATTATATGGTATCTTATAATTATCATTTACCTTTATATTTTACTCTTTTATTTTTGATTGTTACATCAATCACATTCTTATATTGGAGCAGTAGTATATTCCCTCATAAAAGGCATTAAGCAACCTCATTTCATAGTTTTTGTTTGTTTTTGCTTCAAATCAAAGTTTGTTGTGACTCATCTCAGTGATGGATGGTCTGCTTTATGACTAGAACTCTTCATTGAAATTTTTTTATGTCTCGGAGGAAGATGAATGAGAAAAATCCTTCCGGAACCAAGGCTTGTTGAAATGTGGGCGGCCACTTTTGTGCTCTGTTGAAGAAAGGATAACAGTTTGCTGCTGCTACTGGTGCGAGCAGCTTTTTGTGTTTTATATTTAGAGAATAATCTAAGAATGGTATTTTACACTATTTGCGATGCACATGTTTCTTGAGTGGATGAGTTAATTTTTACAAGCACAGAGATGAATTATTCCTGTGGTTGGAATTCACTGTCTAAAACTGCATACTGTCTAATACAGCCTCACAGTAAAAAAAAAAAAAGCAGCCAAGCAAATTCCCTGCAGATTTACGACCACCATCACTGGATCAACCTTACACACCTCTCGCCTCCACCGTGAGCTTATGTCTTTGCAATCCCGGGATGGTGCGGACAGCAAATGCATTGAGACTTTAACCTTTCAAGACAGTGTTAGTGGATACATGACAACTTCATTTCTCACTACAGTTGTTTGTAAATGGCTTTGTACAAGCCTTTTTATCCCAAGACTCTTGCCACAGTCACACTAGAGTTGATCACGGTTTTATGTTTAAACCCTATCATTTCGAACTTGAGGAAGATGACTGCTTTGTATAATTGGTTCTGTATTCAGAACAAGAAAAACTGGCTTGATTTATAGCCAATTGGTGAGTGCTCTGAGGGAGGAAAGGCCCTTGGAAAAATATAGCTCAGTAATAAAATATCACCTCTAAGGGGCAATATTCTGTGAGAGAGATTAGTAGGAGTTTTATAAAGAGGTCAGTGCTGACGTGAACTGCACATGCATTAAGCGTTGAATCCATTTATTAGGGGATCTAAATCTCTGGCTTTTCTCCATTCAGAGGAGTTCTTCTAGACATTTGCACGATCTGTATTTGATTCATGCCACATCGCTTCCTTTCATTGACTTGAGTTGGAATCTGCCGTTATGCTGTAATGATGTATAATCTTCTCATAGTCAGTGGTTTTTGAATAAATCACACAAGTCCATACAGATCTAATTGTAGCCCCAGAAAAAAAAAAAAAAAAATATATATATATATATATATTTTTTTTTTTGAAAGTGTCTAAAAAACACATTTAAAGATTTAGCTTCTATGTTCAGACATTTTTTATAGCATGTCACAGTGACAGAATGTCTTTGTGCTGTGCATATGTAGTGTACAGTCACTGATTAAAGTTATGTTGAAAAATAAATGTATTTTCAATTTTCATTTGTAAAATGTTATACTTACAGTTGCTTACTATCAGTAAAATGCTTATTTTTATGATTATGTATTATGATTATTATTATTATTATTATTATTATTATTATTATTATTCATAATACAGTGTATAGTTTACACAGTACAGTTAAAAATGTTGAGGTTGGTAAAAAAATAAAATAAAATTGTTTTTGAAACAAGTCTCACCAACTCACCTAAGTTGCATTTATTTGATTAAAAATTAAATCAGGAATATTGTGAAATATTAAATATTAATTTAAAACTACTGTTTTCTATTTTAATATATTTTAAAATTTCATTTATTCCGGTGATTCAAAGCTGAATTTTCTGCCTCATTACTCCAGTGTCTTCAGTGTCACATGATCCTTCAGAAATCATTCTAATATGCTGTTCAAGAAACATTTATTATTATTAATGTTCTTGGAAACTTTTTTTTTTATTAATAGAAAGAGAGAGTACTTTGATAGAAAAAAAAAATTACATTTATTAGAAATGGAAACATTATATATTTAATGTCACCTTTGATCAGTTTAATGCATCATTGCTGAATAAATGTATTAATTTCTTGTGTGACCTCAAACCTTTGAACAATAGTTTATATTAATATTATATTAATATATATGAAATTAGTCATTTCTCTATATTTAACTTATTATATGAGTATGGAGTAAGGAATACTAATCAGCATGTAATTATTTCCTGTAGCGGTTTACACTCTCTGTTACACATACTGTTATCATACTCTCATTGTAATTGTTAATGTGTAAAATCTGACACTATATAACAAGTGACTGTAGAGTCCAAATATTCATAATGCACATCAAATCCTTTTTTGTGAAGCTTGGTTTATGCTGGCTTCACAAACTAACTGATATCATAAGCCAAGAAATTCTAAATCAAATTTATTCAGTTTATTCTCTGTTTGGATGAAGAGGCTGTAAGATATTTGTTGCATTATCCGTTAATATAATTTCTCATCATATTGTTGACATATTTCTTAGTTTGACAATGATCTGCTTTCAAAACTGTATAAAACAAGTGTGTTCATTTAAGGCTAAATGAAAACAAAAGACATTATTACTTATATTGGGAAGAAAAGCACCATAAAGTTTTTCTTTTTCTTGATTTCATTTTAAATTTCACAAAGAAATTCACATGACGTTAACATGACAAGAAGCAGAAAACTATTTGGACATGGGGAAAGAAAATATGCTTAATTCAATATTAAAAACTTTGAAAAGTCTCTGTATTTCATTTTTTGCATCATTTTGCGACTTTTGCCTACCTATGATTCATATACATAGATACACTGGTAAATCCCTTTAGATTGTTTTTATTTATATTTTGTCTATATCTGCATCGAAGATTTTCTCTGTGTGCTGAAGCAGCTTTTGAGGCATCTACATGAAAGTCTCACTCTCGCCCTCGCTTCCTCTAACTTGCTTTAATCCAGAATAAATGGTTTCTAGGGGAGAAAAGAGCAGATGCTATCAAGCGTAAAGTTCACCACCCTCAGTGCTTGTCTGAATGTGGGAGTTTGTTCCATTACAGGAATAACAAAGCAAAGCGGTTAGATGTTAGGCCCCTAAAGCCTTCAGATAACTCAGAAAAATTCTTGTCAGTTAGTTGGAAAGCGTTCAATAATGCTGTGGTGCTTTAAGGTTACGCTAGGTTATGTCCATCTGCAGTGATGGTGGTGGACCAGATAGACTTTAATTGAAAAAGACAAGGTAAGGCCCAGAATTAAGCAACATCACCCTCACATAGGTTCCTGCTGTGCTTTGTGCTAGATATGCCAATGTCATGGTTCCCAGGGAACACAAATACTTATTAAATGTATATTGTAAATGCACTTTGAATATTATGAGAAAATGATTTTAAAAGTTTCCAGTTTCATAGAAATTAATGTTTTAATTCATACAGAAATACACTAAAATGTAAAATTGTTGGGAACTGCTTTGTTGGATAGAGAACATATGACATTTATTTCAGACTCTTGTACTTGATTTGTCCAGTTCTAAATCATTATACTGCTGTAATAATAGTACTTGGACAAAGACACTCCAAGAACATCAGCTTTTTGTTTCTTTTTTTTCGTTTTTAGTTTGAAGTGTTTTGGAAGACAATTAAAATAGATTTGTTATCCCATAATGTATGTCATTCCCATGGATCGACCACTGGCTGAATGTCTGATGGATATGGTACACAAAATTTGAAACACTTAAGGAGTTTCGAAGTCCTCATCTGATTGGTTGAATTCTACAGAATTTCTTGGAGACGTGTGTCATGTTTTTTATAATTCTGCCTGGAAACAAAGATGCCGTGATGCCAAACCCCTCTCATGGAAGATGAAAGCCATTGTGTTTACAACTGTGATGATTGAAAAAAAAGACTAGTATTCACAAAACATCTTAAGGCTTAAAGTAGCTCATTACTCACCAATTAAGGGGAAAATCTTAAAAATAATGGGCGTGTCAGTTCTAAATTTAGGACTCCTAAATGTTTGCTCTTAGAGTATTTCACAAAGCATTTTAGCACTAAAGCTCCTAAATCTGTGAAACGTTATGAGTAGTGAAGAGGACTCCTAAGTCACTAACAGTGTTGGGGAGTAACTAGTTACATGTAACGGCGTTACGTAATTTAATTACAAAATTAATGTAACTGTAATTAGTTACAGTTACTAAGAAAAAATGAGTAATTAAATTACAGTTACTTATGAAATTTTGAACGATTACAAAGTGGATTACATTTGAATATTTACACACATCCACATACAGATTTAACTGATTTCTTTCCCAAATTGCACTGACTATTCTGAGACATACCGCTCTAATAATTTCCGGGATGCGGAAACACAAGTCTAGTTTGTAGAATCCAATCATAAAAACGAAATGCCTAACGCGGACGAATATGCCACATTTTGGATGACTAAATCAAAAGTAGGTCATTACACTTGAATCAAAACATGACATGGACTAGTGTCTGTGAATATTAAGCCCCAGAAAAGCAATATATGACTTGCAAATTCTGCGTGTCTGTGGAAATCAGGCGCGGACTGGACACCGGGAGAACCGGGACAATTCCCGGTGGCCTGGCAGCCGATTTTGCCCCACTATTTAATATCATTATTGTATAATTGCCTGCCGAATGTACTAAAGCGATCATTTGCGAATCCGCCATTTGATAATTAAATCTCTAATAAATCATGAAGAGTCATGACTCGCGCGCTCTCCGCGCCTCCGCGCCTCCGCCAAACGGTTTGGATCAGCCTCAGAGTAATCAATGCGAGAGAGAGAGAGAGAGAGAGAGAGGGAGAGAGAGAGAGGGAGGGAGAGAGAGAGAGAGAGAGAGAGAGAGAGAGAGAGAGAGAGAGAGAGAGAGAGAGAGAGAGAGAGAGAGAGAATAGAGTGTACTGCTGGAACAGAGAAGCAGAACTACTGTTCAGGGTTTCAGGTCAGTTTCATCTGTAAAGATGCTTTTTTGTCTTTGTTTTTTTATTTATCTAATCAAGCAGCAGCACGTTGCTCACCAGTCATCACTCAAAATACTATATAAAGGACATCATTATTATCTGTTGTAATGTTACAGTAGGTATTTAGCTGAAAAAAATCCGATTTTGTTTTATATGTTTAGGGGGAACTACGGACAGACAACAACACAACCCTTACGAAAATTAACGTTTTAATATATTTCTATAAATCCAGAGAAAATAGTTACTATTGTTTAACTGTAGTAACCAAACATTTAAAATGATTTTACAAATTGAGTTATTTAAAAATAAATACAAATCCATTTGCACAAAACAAAACAAGGTTATTGTATATAGGCTAAAAAAAGCATGGTCAATTTTTGTAAGGGAAAACATGACTCGTGTAGGCCTACAGTATTAGGATTTTTCTATAAAGATATTGTAGTATTGTAGAGTATTGTATTGTAAAGTATAGTTTTGTTCAATCTTGAGAATTAAAGTCATGAGAGAGATGGATAACAGAGCAAAATAAAGAGACTGGAGAGAAAAATGGAAGTGAAGGTGCAGTTCAGGAGAGAACTTTTAATTATTTTGCATGTCCCCAAATTAAAGATTTAAACATTTATTTTATCTCAGGTCCATACCAAAAATAGTTTTGTCCGTGAATTTGTTTGTATGAGTTTGAATTTTCCAGTCTGAATTTTTTTTCCAAGTCCGCCCCTCCTGTAAATTAATGGCAAAGACATGGTTTCATTTTCTACACATAGGCCTACTGAAGCTCGCAGTGTTTTCAACCTCTGCTGTCTCAATATAGGAGTACACGAGCACATAAACATAATTCCTAGAACTGCTCTGTGTCACTTCATGTGCATTTTACTTATTTTGAGAAAACTATCATCATATACAGAGACAGCAGTTTAAAAAAAAACACCAATGTTTCAGGAGTTTATTACACAGAATACGTCACATGCCTATTAGATAACTGTATTTGAGTTGATGTATATGCTTTTATTTATTATTCTTTAATTTTCACAAATTTAGAAAAGTAATCAAAAAGTACTCAAAAGTAATTAGTTACATTACTTTAATAAAGTAATTGAAAAAGTTACACTACTATTACATTTTAAACAGGGTAACTTGTAATCTGTAACCTATTACATTTCCAAAGTAACCTTCCCAACACTGGTCACTAAAACTGAACCACAAACTATCCAAATGTGTTGGCCATTTACTGTTACGTTTTCCTGATTGGTCTAGGGGAGGAATGAAACAGAAAAAAATGTATGGTGCTGAAATGAATATGCAACAGCATGAAGCCACCCCGTCTCCAGACCCAGAGTCGTTTTACAATAACCACATAAGGGGAATTGCCAAAACAACAAACATAATCAGTCTTACTCCTTATTAATCAGAACTACTTAAACTAAAAGAAAAATGAAAAGAAACATAAGCTAACTCCCTTACTAATATAGACAGGAGAAAAGGTCAAATTAAAAATAAATGGCACCCACCTCCCTACTAACCCCACAAATAAAGAAGTAACTGTTTAACTAAAAAACATCAAATAAACCAATGAAAAACAGATGAATTAAATCATACAATGAATAATCATTAAAGATAACACTCACTTCTGCCTTTTGAATCTCAATCATAAAGTGTAATTGTCAGCATTTGACCTCCTGTAGTTTGTCTCCATAACTCTAGAGGTCCCCTGTGTTCCCTCCTGCCTTAATTCTTCCTTGTTTACTCTTGTTAGCATTATCCAGGTCACCTGTGCCTTGTTTCTCCTAAAGTATTTTAGCAGAGTTTTTCCCTTTGTTCCACACTTGGTTTTTGAGTCTTGGCTGTGTGCTACCTGCTTTGTTTTTTCAAGTCCTTCCTAGCTACCTCAAGTAAGGTGTTCTTAGTTATTTGATTGTTTATGTGCTCTAGTTTTGTTTTCTCCCCTCGTGAAGTTTTTATTTTCCCATGTGTCTTTATTTTCAGTTTATCTCTCATGTTATTAATTCCTCTGTATGAGAATAACTTTTTTGAATTTTTGGCTTGCAAAGACTTAAAAAAAAAAATAAACCAATGTTGCCTGGAGTATTGCCTAGAGTGTTTAGTTTGGGTCCAACATTACAGCCTCTGTGGCATAGTGGCAGATCTCTCAACCCTCACACCAGAGACCAAAGTTCTAGTCTGGCTTGTGACAGTAATAGAAACGGACTAAAAAGAGAAAACTATTTCAATGAGTAGCACCCAAAATATGAGATAGAGATACATGGTTAACTACTGGCTTTAACAAAGTATCAGGTCAGGGGTTGAAGATGGGACCTGAAAGCTGCTGCACACAGTCATGTCACCACCAACGCGGCTCTGATGGTGTTTGCAGCTTATATACTCCCAGCATCCAATCACATCAGGGCATTTATTAGCTGAACCAGGTGGAAACCAATTCTCCTACGAAGAGAGACAGGGATGGAGAAAAAACAGTACAGCTTGAACACACACAAACAGAACCTTACGGCTCTGGATGTAACACCCCTGTCACCAAAGACTATAACCACCCAGTGGTTATAAGTCAATGTACCAATTCACTAATCATCAAAACATTTTAACCGTCTAAGGAATGAGTTCTGGACAGGGCATTGGCAATGATGTTGTCAATTCCTTTCTTGTGCCGGATGTCAAGATGGTATTCCTGCAAAATTAAAGACCACTGATTAAATGTTGATTAGTGTTAGACATATGAGTTAAGAACACCAATGGGTTATGGTCTGTATAAACCAAAATGGGGCTATCACTTCCACTCAGATAAACTTCAAAATTGGGGGGGCAAGCTGTCCAGCAGTCAAATTTTTTCAGTCCAGAAAAATCAACAGCTCAGTCATAGACGACAGTACAATAGCATCTCAAAAAATTTGAATATCATAGAAAAGGTCTTTATTTTTTGTAACTTAATTAAAAAAAGCAAACTTTCTTATATTCTATATTTGTTTTAATTCTGATGGTTACGACTCACACCTTAACAAAATAAAAAGTTCAGTATCTCAAAAATTTGAATATTCTATTTTGAGCTTGATTAGTTTAATTAATTTTGAGTATAAATACTGGGTACCTATGGGGCTAGTTTAGAACATGCAACCACAATTATGGGAAAGACTACTGACTTGACAGTTGTCCAGAAGACGATCATCAACACACTCCACAAGGAGGGTAAGACATAGATGGTCATTGCTGAAAGGGCTGCTGTTCACAGAGTGCTGTATCATAGAAAGTTGACTGGAAGGAAAAGGTGTTGTAGGAAAAGGTGCACAAGCAAAAGGGATGACCACAGCTTTAGGAAGATTGTCAGGAAAAGCAGATTCAAGAACTTGGGAGAGCTTCACAAGGAGTGGACTGAAGCTGGAGTCAGCACATCAAGAGTCACCACACTCAGACGTCTTCAGTAAAAGGGATACAGCTGTCACATTCCTAGAACTAAGCCACTCCTAAACCAGAGAACAACGTCTGAAGCATTTCACCTTGGGTAAGGATAAAAAGAACTGGACTGTCCAGTGGTCCACAGTCCTCTTTTCAGATGAAAGTAAATTTAGCATTTCATTTGGAAATCAACATCTGGAGTCTGGAGGAAGACTGGAGAGGCACAGAATCCAAAGTCCAGTGTAAAGTTTCTGAAGTTGTTGATGATTTGGGTGCTGTGATGTCTGCTGGTGTTGCTCCATTGTGTTTTATCAAGTCCAAAGTCAATGCAGCCATCTTCCAGAATTTTTTTGGGAGCACTTCCATCTTCCATCTGCTGACAAGCTTTATGGAGATGCTGATTTCCTCTTCCAGCAGGAGGTTAGCACCTGCCCACAGTGCCAAAACCACTTCCAATTGGTTTGATGACCATGATACTACTGTGCTTGATTGGTCAGCCAACTCACCTGACCTGAACCTCACAGAAAATCTATGGGGTACTGTGAAGAGGAAGATAATTAACATCCAACAAACAATACAGAGCTGAAGGCCGCTATCAAAGCAACCTGGGCTTCAATAAGGCCTCAGCAGTGCCACAGGCTGATAAACTTTATGCCATGCTGCATTGAAGCCCCAACTAATATTGAGTGCATAATTAAACCTACTTTGGATTTAAATTTTTCTTTTTCTTTAAAAGTTTCCTAACAATTACTGTAACTGTGAAAGGTTATGTAAGCTGGCTAACTTACTTTTACAACTTACCTTACAAAAACTAAACATAGCCTATGGTTTTACTATTGAAATTAATTAATTAATTAATTAATACATTTTACTAACATCTCCAAACATCTGCCCAATCTCTGGGTTCAGAAGCCAGCACTGTGGTTTCTTCCCCCTCTGACTGTGAACTCTCTGCTGAAGTTTTTTTCTCGGTGGAGATTAATATTGTTTGTGTGACTAAGCGGCTCACGCGCTGCCAAGGCAATGCATGTACAGTTTTGATGTGAATCTTACCACACCAGACCGTGTTTATTCGTTTATTCGTTTGGCTACATTTAATAATGAGGAATTAAATGAGGCATTTATCTGACTATGAGAAGTTAGATATATCATTTTTGATTCTTGATATGAATCTTACCAAGCCAGACTGTCTATACCCATCTGGTTGTTTAGCTGCATTCAATTCTGAGGAATTAAATTCAGTATTTATCTGACTATGAGAAGTTAGATATATAACTTTCGGTTTTCAATATGAATTGTATCACACCAGGCAGTGTTTACTCGTCTGATTGTTTGATTGCATTAAATTCTGAGGAATATAATGACATTTATCTCACTTTGAGAAGTTAGATATACAGGAGCTTTTGGGATAGTAAGAGCATATGTTTACCTCTCTTGCTCTGAGGAGGTTGACGTGGAGAGCATCAATGATGTCTCACTTGTGCCCCAGTATGAGGAGCTAGTGGAGGTAGTGATTTGTGCGGTAGCCTGGTTAAATATCGATTGGTCCTGCCAACTTCAGCGATGCCGAAGCAACGCTCTGGGCCAGGGACTTCCCAGCCTAAGCTGAATCTGAGGGCCGTACTTCAGGCTAGGAGGTAGAGCCCTGCACGGGACTTTTTTCTTAAACTCGCACCCACCCGCTCCCGCTGAATGTATGACCAGGATCGCCTGCTCCGGCAACCTATGTGTTCCGCTCCCGCCCGTACCCGCAATGTTTGTGTGCACCCGCTGACTTTATCTCAGAGCTTGTGGAAAATGTACACAAATAGGAACTCAGACTAAATATTCGTTCAAGTTAACATCCAGAATAACAGATTTTAAACATGATTGAATTTAAATAATATGAAGTAACCAATGCTAAACCAAAGCACCACACATGACAAAAACAACATATTTCTTGTTATAAAACATTTACCGCTAAAACAAAACCGCAACTAGTGGCAGCTCGGTTTTTAAAATGCAGGCTAGGCCTACTGCATACATGCAATAAATGATTAACTAGGAAATAACTTTACCTTTAGATAAATAAACACAGAGAACTTTGAAAATATGCTAGATATAATTTTAACCAAATAAATACAAAACAAAATAAATAGAACAAAATAGAATGCTTTAAAAAAATCTCGCAGATTTCACATTCACAATAGCTTGCTTAAAAGGCTATTGCAAAAAAGAAAATTGCAGACAACCTACATGAACCACTGAGCCACTGTCGCCCCAAGAAAAAGTACATTGCTGACTGACTGCGGTCCCAGACTTGTGCGTCTTTCTTCCAAGATCCGCCCACACACACCGAATTTCCCATTTTTTTCAGTGACAAATGAGAATTGTTTCCAGATGTCTGACTTGCCTTGCTTTGCTTTTGTCAAGTAAACAGCAGCTTTGATTTTCTTCTCAACTTCTTGTGTTGATTACATTTCTACTACATTTCTACTTCCCTGCGGGTCTCTCGCAAAATTTTCTGACTGCCCACTCCTGCCCGCAGCAAAGGTAAAACTGCCCGCATCCAGGTAGATTTGCATTGGGTCCCGTGGGTCCTGTGGGAACCCAAACCCAATGCAGCCCTCTACTAGGAGGTCCTCGGCCAAGAAGTCCTGATGGGTGTCGGTGATGACTGCAGAGGGCGGCCCTACTGGGGTAGAGTGGTGTTTACACGCATTACATGGTGCCCGTCTCTCCTCAGTGCCCTCGAGAAGTCAATCTGCCAACTCTGCCAGAGCTCCACGGCACAGAGGCTTCTAGTGAGCGCTGCTCTCAGTTTCTTCCGCCCGCGAGCGTAGAGGAGCTGAGAGGGTCGCTACCCCTTTGGGGGTCTCTAAAACAGTTAGATCGGTTGCTGGGAATGGTGCTCTACTTCAGGCAATGGTTTAGCTGCCTCAGGGAGGCCATCGAGGTGGTCCCTCCTCAAGACAGGGAATCCGGGTTTTACAGCCGGTATTTCACAAGTTCCAAAGAAGGATGGGTTGTCACATCCGATTATAGATCTGCATCAGTTAAATTGCTCAATTATGAGACTGAAGTTCAAAAGGCTCACTATCAAGTATGTTGTATCACAAATCAGGTCCGAGGACTGGTTTGTCATGATAGATCTTAAGGACGCATACTTCCATGTCTCCATCCTTCCACAAAACAGGAAGCGTACCAATATTGCATACTTCCATTCGGCCTTGTACTCTCCCCCAGCATGTTTATGGAGTACTAATTGAAGACAAGCAATAGAGTGTTTGGCAATGCCATCGTAGAGAGAGTTGCAATAATCCAACCATGATGTATTGAGTGCATGGACAGAAATCTCTAAGGTTTTCTCAGAAAGAGAGGATTTGACCTTAGAGAGAAGATGTAGCTGGAAGAAACAAGAACTAATCACCGCATTTATTTGTTTTTTCAAATTTGAGGTTGTGGTCCCAGAGAACACCTAAGTTCTTAGTGCAAGATGAAGTTGGAGAAAGGTAATCCAGATCAATGTTACTGCAATTAAAGTTGTCATGGGGGCCAAAGACTATAACCTCGGTTTTGGATTCATTCAGAAATAAAAAGTTTTGAGAAAACCACATTTTTACTTCCTCTAGATTTCAGGGCAGAATCTTTGTTGCGTTTCAGAGGCAAATAAATTTGTGTATCATCTGCATAGCAATTAAACGATACACCATGCTTTCTGAAAATGGAGCCCAAAGGAAGCAAATACAGAGAGAAAAGAATGGGTGCAAGAATAGACCCCTGCGGCACGCCACAGGAGAGCTGGGTTGGCGAGGATCTAAACCAACTTAGGACAGTTCCCTTGATGCCCACATAAAATCCTAGTCGTGATAAAAGAGTATTATGATCAGCTGTATCAAAAGCCGAGGCTAAGTCTAACAGTATTAGGATCACAGAGTCACCAGCGTCAGTCACTAACAGTATATCATTAGAAACACTTAATAAAGAAGACCCAGTGCTGTGCAGAGGCAGTCAGAGCAGGCCAGTCACTCACTGTCAAACAGTTTCAGAGATTGTTGGGTCTGATGGCAGCTGCATCCAACGTGATACCTTTTGGCCTGCTGTACATGAGATCCCTACAGTGGTGGCTAAAGACCAAGGGATTTTCCCTGAAGGTGAATCCAATACAATACATCGGTGGTCTCTTACATCAACCACCAGGGAGGGTCTGGGACTGGACGCTATGGAACAGACTTGGCCGAGGCTTCGTCTGTACGCTTTTTCCCAGATCGCTCTGCTCCTGGGAGTTCTGGCGAGAGTACACCAGATGGGCTTCGGCAAAGAAATGTTTTAAGTAATCCCCTTCTGGCCGGGCCGTATATGGTTCTCAGATCTGATCTCACTCCTTGACAGCTCTCCATGGGAGATTCCGGACAGGACATTTCTACTCTCACAGGCGCAGGGTATGATAATTTAACCCCTGCCCAAATTTGTGGAGACTGTGGGTGTGGCCCCTCAGGGGGCACAACTCATAGTATCCAGTCTCTCAACCGAGGTTGTTGAGACCATCCTCCCATCCAGAGCTTCCTCAATGAGGAAACTATTCAGCCCTGAGGTGGAAACTCTTCACCTCATGGTGCAGAGACCACCAGCTTGACCCTGCTAACTGCCCAGTCGGTACAGTTCTGGAGTTTCTACAAAGCTAGGTTCTCTGCAGGGTTGAGCCACTCCACCTTAAAAGTTTACGTGGCGGTCATTGCGCTGAGGCTGAGGCCTCCAGTACGTTCCCGTGATCCCCCCCCCGGGACTTGGTTGTGGTATTAGAGGCTCTCTAAAGCTCCATTCAAGCCGATTCATGAGATATCAGATCGACTTCTGACTATGAAGACTGCCTTCTTGTTGGCTATTACTTCTCCAAACAGAGTTGGAAACCTTCAGGCCCTCTCAGTGGCCCCTACTCATATCACTTTGCGCACGGCATGGCCAAAGCATTTCTATACCCTCGAGTGGGTTATGTTCCAAAAGTTCCCTCTGTCACACCACAACCGATAGTACTGCAGGCCTTCTGCCCTCCTCCAGTAACGGCTCTTCTTGTGTCCAGTTTGGTTTTTCTTTTACGTTTACATTTCTATCAGCCATGATTCTTCCACTCTGTTAATTAAATTGCTTTTTATATGCATATTCACTAATTGTTTACAAGAAGCATACATGTAGGAGGCTGACAATTAGCTGGACATAACTTGTTTATTTAGTGACACTTAGCCTGCATTTTTAAATATTCATTTGAATGTGGCAATTAACATTTTTTATTTTTAAACCTTTATTTGAATATGGTAGTATAAAATCATGTTCTACACTATTTCTATGTATACATCTCTGACAGAGACTATCAGCCAATCACTGTGTGCATAGTTAGTATGCATGCTGACATCATCCAAAGCAACGAGGTCAGTCCAGCCCTTACTCTTAGCTTAAGATTCCTCTCTATTCCTTAGTAAAAGTTTGTCTCATAAGCTTTGTGAATTGGTTTTAAGAGAAAACTCTTAGTTAAAAACTTTTACTGCTATTTAGGAGAGCTCTTAGTGGTAAGATAAAATGTTTTTATTATTATTATTATTATTATTATTATTATTATTATTAAGATGAGGAGTAGGCTTATCTCACTAAATGGAAGCAAGCTGATTATAGTCAGCCTTCTCTAGTTATTTATTTTATTAATAGCCTCCTTATTTTAGTTAAGTGCTTCAATTGTAAATATGCATTTATTCAATTATTTTATTTAGTGCATTTGTATTTTGTTGTTTTTGTACACATTTTTTTAAATAAAAGCATCAACCAGGTTCCAGAAATAATCACTGAGGGTGCTTCTGAAATTAGTGAGGGTGCTCTTAATGCACATTTTCACTTATTTTCTAATGCTATGGTTATCACTATGTCAGTCATTGCTAATTCGAGAGTAAATCCTGGATAAATATGCAGATGTCATTCCTGAAACTTTGCAATGTGTGTCTGGCCAAAAAAAAAACAAAGTTCTACAATTTAAATGGATCATAGACTATAAAGCTGGCAAAGAGTGCTCATAACCACTGAAAAGCTATCACTCTTTGTTTAGTGACTGTAAATGCATGACATGATATCACGTTTCTACAAGTGAATAGGACATTCCCACAAATTAATATCTTGTGGCCACAACATATTATCATGTTCCCACAAGTTATTATGTCATTGCCACGACAAAATATAATGTCATCTCCCAGGCTCTGTAATACACAGTTTGCAGTGCGTATTTTATTTTCTGTGTCCATTTTGAGCATTCAATCTGCATGTTCCAAGAGTCTATTTTTGCTGTGCTGCACAAGCTAAATTATTATTAGCGAGCACATCATGGTAAAAATGAATAGGACATTTATTAATTACACCATAAATGGATATAATTAAAGTCTACTGTGTTCCCCATCGAGGGAAAGACGATGCGTCGATAACGCTTTGGGAACGCATTCTGCGTGAGTGTGTCTGAAGCATCCATGTCAACTAGTCCAATGGCGAGAGTGAGCGTCAGGAGTGACGTCACGACCAGGAATTGATAAAAACCCCAACCGGAGCAACCGGTGTTAGCTTTCTGTGCCTAAGCAAGCGATCTGTGTCAAACCTGTCTGTCATATTTACTGTTGTCTTGTTCAAAGTTTATATATCATGGCGAAACAACTATTCAAACAGTGTGTTTCTCCCTGCCCGCGTTATTTAACGGGTGGGGATACACACGAGCTTTGTGTAGTTTGTTTGGGAGTGGAGCATGCGTTATCAGCCTTCGAGGAGACTGATTGCCCGCATTGTGAGAAGCTTTCGCTTCGCATGCTCTGCTCCCGCTTGTCACTCTTTGATGAGAAGAGCGGCGAGCCTCGCGCTCCTCAGAACAGTTGGCGGTTCGGCATCGAGATGTCGTCCTCGCTCATATGCAGAAGTTGGGTTTGAGGCTCAATACCAAGAAGACTGTGCTATCTCCATTACAGAGGACCACTTTTCTTGGGGTGGTATGGGATTTGGTCACGATTCGAGCTGCTCTTTCGCCTGCTCATGTAGCCAACATCCTCACAGCCACATCAGAGCTAAAGCTAGGCCAGTCACGCACTGTAAAACAGTTCGAGAGATTGTTGGGTCTCATGGCAGCAGCGTCCAATGTGATCCCCTTTGGCCTGCTGGGCATGAGACCTTAACAGTGGTGGCTCAGGACCAGAGGGTTCTCCCCGAGGGGAAACCCACTTCGTACAATCAAGATCACGCGGCGGTGTCTCCGCGCCTTGGTCATATGGAGAGAACACTGGTTCCTGTCCCAGGGTCCGGTATTGGGAGCTCTTTGTCATCAGGTTGCCATCTCGACAGATGCTTCCCTTACCGGCTGGGGAGCAGTAATGGAAGGCCGCTCAGCTCAGGGTCTGTGGGAGAGCCATCATCACTCTTGGCACATCAACTGCCTGGAGATGATGGCGGTCTTCAAAGCTTTGAGGCACTTCCTGCCAGACCTGAGGGACCATCATGTGCTGGTCCGCACAGACAATACATCGGTGGTCTCTTACATCAACCGTCAGGGGGGTCTGCGCTCGCGCCCACTCTGCAAATTAGCGCACCAGATCCTCCTGTGGTCCCTGGGGAAATTACGCTCTCTGAGGGCAATGTATATACCAGGGACTAATATTGGCGCAGACACCCTGTCGAGGCAGGTGCTGAGGTCAGGGGAATGGAGGCTTCACCCCGAGGTGGTGGAGCTCATATGGGAATCTTATGGCCAAGCAGAAGTGGATCTGTTTGCGTCTCAGTACACGACGCACTGTCCACTATGGTTCTCCCTTACTCATCCAGCCCCCCTGGGGTTGGACGCTATGGTACAGACGTGGCCGAGGCTACGTCTGTACGCCTTTCCCCCTGTTGCTCTGCTCCCAGGAGTTCTGGAGAGAGTCCGCCAGGACGGAGTAAGTCTACTTCTCGTAGCTCCACACTGGCCGAGCCGAATCTGGTTTGCGGACCTGATTCATCTTCTCGACCGTCCTCCCTTGGAGATCCCGATCAGAAAAGACCTTCTATCTCAGGTAGGGGGCACTATATTTCACCCCCGGCCAGAGATTTGGAAGCTTTGGGTGTGGCCTCTGAGGGGGCGCAACTCATAGAGAGTGGTCTCTCAACTGAGGTTGTGGAGACCATTCTTAGCTCCAGAGCTCCAGCTACGAGGAAACTTTATAGACTCAAATGGAATGTTTTTTCTTCTTGGTGTTACCAACATCAGTGTGACCCCGTTCACTGCTCTGTTGGCTCAGTTCTTGAGTTTTTACAGGACCGCTTCACTTCTGGTCTGTGTCCATCCACCTTAAAAGTTTACGTGGCGGCCATTTCGGCTTTCCACACCCCAGTGGGTGGTGCATCTCTGGGTCGTGACCCTCTTATCTCTCGTTTCCTTCGTGGCACCTTGAGGCTCAGACCTGCAACTCGTACTAGAGTGCCGGCCTGGGACCTGGCTATAGTTTTAGAAGGCCTTTCTAGGGCTCCTTTTGAACCCCTAGATTCTGTCTCTGAGAAGTTTCTTTAGTTTAAGACTACCTTTCTCCTTGCTATTTCGTCCCTAAAAAGAGTCGGAGACCTTCAGGCTCTCTTGGTTTCTCCCACCTGCCTTGAATTTGCACCTGGGATGGTCAAAGCATTTCTCTACAATAAGCAGGGATACGTCCCTAAGGTACCGACCATTGTTCCGAGACCTATTGTTCTGCAGGCTTTCTGTCCTCCCCCTTTTGCATCATCGGACCAGGAAAAGTCTAACCTCTTGTGCCCGGTGCGAGCATTGGACACTTATGTTCATCGGACTTCTTCTTTTCGGAAATCCGATCAGCTGTTTGTTTGTTTCGGGTCACCTAAGATAGGTCTTCCTGCCACTAAACAGACACTTAGTAAGTGGATAGTTGGGGCTATCCTTCTTGCCTATGAGTCTTCTGACCTACCGTGCCCTTTGGGGGTCAGAGCTCATTCTACTAGGAGTATGGCGGCCTCTAGAGCCTTATTATCTGGGGCCTCTCTTCAGGATGTTTGCGATGCGGCAGGCTGGTCCTCGCCACTCACATTCGTCAGGTTTTATAGTCTAGACCTGGACGCTACTCCCGGGTCTCAGGTTTTTAATTCTTGAGCCGTTGGTTTTTTCTGGCTGACACTCAGGCACTTGTTATATGGCGGTTTGGGTATTCTCGTTCCCAAAGCGTTATTGACGTGAAGGGAACGAGACGATGCGTCTCCCTGCCATACTTCCTTCGTTCCTGTGATCGACTTGCTTCGGCACTGTCGAAGCTAACACCGGTTGCTCCGGTTGGGGTTTTTATCAATTCCTGGTCGTGCTGACGCTCACTCTCGCCATTGGACTAGTTGACATGGATGCTTCAGACGCACTCACGCAGAATGCGTTCCCAAAGCGTTATCGACGCATCATCTCGTTCCCTTCTCGGGGAACCGAGGTTACAGACGTAATCGAGACGTTTCATACATTACTTTTTAGCTATGGGGAAAAGCAAGGAAAAGTAGGCTATACCCTTGTCTTTTCAATAAACACAGCAAGATGGCACTCATGGAGTTAAAAAAACATAGTTCTTTATGACCAGAGGATTAGCCTACTTGTAATTAGGATATAAATGCAAAGATGGCTGCTTATCTGTCAGTGGTAAGTTTTCATTTTACATATTTGTGATAGCCTATTACTTTTAACATAAGAAAAGTAGACTTTAGGCTGTGTTTACATGTTTTGCCACTTGCTTAAGTATAAATCTATAAGATACAGAAGTGAATGCATTTAATAAAATATTGAGCTTAATTGAGTTTTTAGTAACAATGTTAGGATTTGGTATCAAAATAATGGTGGTAAATAGCCGTGGATCATAGCTCACTACAACGTCTCTGTGAAAGCACAATGAGTGCTGATTCTGAGTTGATTCCAGTGACTCCCCATCTTTACTTTAGAGTAGAGGATAAGTTGTTGCCATGCCATAAAAACTAGTCTTTTAAAAACTGTCTTTTAACAATTTGTAATGATGCGGAGGCGGCGTTAGAATCCATGTGCAGTTTTTTAATAACATCCACAGCAGACAAATCCAAAACAGTAGGCAGATAATCATAAACGTAGAAGGAAGAGGTACGTACACAGATAGGCAGTCCAATCCAAACAACAAGACAGTGGGCAAATCCAAAAGGCAGAAACAGGGAAACCAGGCAAAGGTCATACACAAATAAGGCAAACTATGGCAATGGGAAGAACGCTCGGTAAGGCAGACAGGCTGGCAATACTTTGCAAAGTACTTGTGGCTCCGGCCACGCTTAAATGTCTACCAAACAGGAAGTGACAGGTGAAGCAGAGGGAGCGGAACACAGTCAGTACTCGGGCGAGGGCTCTCTCTGCTGGCGTGGTGTTACAGAATCCCCCCCCCCCCCCCTACGAGCGCCTCCTGGCGCTCTACGAGGACGTCCCCGTGGTCGCGGTGCTGGACGATCGGGTCTGCCTCGATGAAATTCCTCGGTTAACGAAGGATCTAGTATGTCGTGGGCGGCCACCCATGATCTCTTCTCTGGTCCATATCCCTCCCAGTCCAACAAGTATTGAAGCTGACCACCTCTCCGTCTGGAGTCCAACAACTCCTTTACCGCATAAGCCGGGGTTCCATCAATGTCCAGCGGTGGATGTGGCTCCCAGTTTCCGACGTTGGGGTTAGCATCCGGGTGGAACGGTTTTAGGAGGGAAACATGGAAGGAGGGAGAGATACGGTAATTAACGGGCAGCTCAAGTTCATAAGTGAACCGCATTAATCTGTCGTAAGATTCTGAATGGGCCTACGTACCGTGGGCTGAGCTTCTTGCTGGGCAGCCGCAACTTGAGGTCCCATGTGGAGAGCCAGACCCTTTGTCCAGGTTGGTAGGGAGGATGTGGACGACGTCGTCGGCTAGCTTGGATCTCTTTTTTCCTGATGGCTCTTTGCAGACATACATGAGCGCTGTCCCACACCCTCTCGCTACGGCGAATCCAGTCTTCGACTGCAGGTACTAGTGATGGTTCTCCAGACCACGGGAACATGGGGGGTTGGTATCCTAGCACACATTGGAACGGTGTAAGGCCAGTGGATGAATGCCTCAATGAGTTTTGTGCGTATTCCGCCCATGGAAGGAACTCTGACCACCGATGCTGCTCACGTCCACAGTATGACCTGAGATATCTGCCAATCTCCTGATTCAATCTCTCCACTTGCCCATTCGATTCAGGGTGGTAACCTGAAGTTAAACTGACATTAATATCCAATTGTTTACCGAATGCTCTCCATACCTGGGACGTGAACTGGGTTCCTCTGTCTGAGACAATGTCTTCGGGGATACCGTACATCCTGAAGACGTTGTGGAACATCGCTTGAGCGATATCCATCGCTGTGGGAAGACCTTTCAGAGGTATGAGTCTACATGCCTTGGAGAAGCGGTCAATGATTACAAGGATTGTAGTGAAACCGTCAGATGGGGGTAGATCGGTGACGAAGTCAATGGATAGGTGTGACCAAGGTCTCTGCGGTATGGGTAATATTTGTAGCAGACCTGATGGGAGTTCTTTGGGGGTTTTTGACTGTGCACACACAGGGCATGACGACGTAATTTGCTACATCTTTGACCATAGCAGGCCACCAGAAAGAATTCTGTGTGAGGTGTAGTGTGCGAGAGATACCTGGATGCCCGGAGCACAGTGAAGTATGGACCCACTGTAAGACTCGTAGTCGAACCCTGGAAGGAACATAGTGTTTATTAGCGGGACAACCTGGAGGTGTGGGTTCGTTGTATTGTTCCTTTTGAATCTCATCTATTATGTCCCACGTGACTGGTGCTATGATGATGGACGGTGGCAGGATAGATTCAGGTTGGTGATCTGTGATCATGTCTTCTGGAAAGAGCGTCTGCCTTGCTATTTTTACTGCCAGGGCGGTAAGTCACTGTGAATTGGAACCTGGTGAAAAACAAGGACCAGCGAGCCTGGCGAGGATTTAATCTCTTGGCACTTTTGATATATTCAAGGTTCTTATGATCAGTGATTACCAGGAAGGGGTGAGTGGAACCCTCCAACCAGTGCCTCCATTCCTCAATGGCCACCTTCATAGCCAGTAGCTCTTTGTTTCCGACATCATAATTACGCTCAGCATCCATGAGTTTCCTTGAAAAGTAAGCAAAGGGGAAAAGCTTGCCTGGTTGTCCGTGGTGTTGGGAGAGCACTGCACCTATCCCACAGTCGGAGGCATCAACCTCCAGTACAAATGGCAAGTTGGGGTCAGGGTGTTTCAAGATGGGTGCAGAGGAAAAGCTGTGCTTGAGGTCAGAGAATGCTTGCGTAGCTCGATCAGTCCATTTCAACTAGGATGGTTTACCTTTCAATAGTGACGTCAAAGGTGCTGCTGTGATGCTGTAGTTCCTTATGAAACATCGGTAGAAATTTGCAAATCCCAGAAAGCGTTGAAGCTCCTTCACAGTGGTGCGTCGTGGCCATTCAGTGACTGCCTTGATCTTGGATTGGTCCACTTCCACACCTTGATGGCTGACGTTGTAGCCTAGGAAAGAGGTTCGTTGTACACGGAATTCACATTTCTCTGCCTTGACATAGAGTTGATTCTCTAACAGCCTGGTAAGTACTGTTCTGACATGACCCGTGTGTTCCTCTTCAGACTTGGAATAGATCAAGATATCATCAATGTAAGCTACTACAAATTTGTTCAAGAGGTCTTTGAAAATCTCATTCATGAATGACTGGAATACCGCAGGTGCATTGGCCAGCCCATACGGCATAACCTGGTACTCATAGTGCCCCCTAGTGGTCAGAAATGCAGTCTTCCATTCATCACCAGCCTTGATCCTGATGAGGTTATAGGCACTTCTCAAATCTAATTTAGTGTAAATCTTGGCTTCTCTAAGTTTTTCAAGTGCTGCAGGGACTAGTGGCAGTGGATAATGGAACTTGATAGTAACATTGTTCAAACCTCTATAATCGATGCAGGGGCGAAGTCCTCCATCCTTTTTCTCCACGAAGAAGAATCCTGCTGCAGCTGGGGAAGTGGATGGACGGATGAATCCAGAGCTGAAAGCTTCCTCAATATATGCGTCCATGGCTTGACTTTCCGGACGTGACAGTGGATAGATCTTACTCTTGGGTGGCATGGAGTTAGGTAATAGCTCTATGGCACAATCCCAAGGACGATGAGGTGGCAGTTGAGTGGCCTTAGTTTTGCTGAAGACCTCTTAAAGGTCCTGATAATGGGATGGTATGGTGACGGGCTTGCACTCTGGACTTTCGATGCTGGTAGTGAGACAAGGCTTAGAAAGGACGTTATTCAGACATTTGGAGAAACAGAATTGTGACCAATGTTTGATCTCACCACTCTGCCAGGAAATGGCTGGGTCATGAACAGATAACCAGGGATATCCAAGGATGATTTTATGGCATGGAGAGTTAATGACATAGAAAGTGATAGTTTCTTGGTGAAAGAGGCCTATCTGCATCTTCTTGGGTTGTGTTTGTTGAGTTATGCCCCTTCCAATGGGTTTGTTATTCACAGCATTCACCTTGATAGGTGGGTCACATGGTAGTACGGGGATGGTAGGTTGTAACAAGGTCCTGATGAATGAGGTTTAATGCTGAGCCAGAGTCAATCAGCGCTGTGAATTCAAACGAGTCGTTTTCAGTAGTCATCTTGACAATGGTAGTGAGAGATTTAACATTGCGAATGGGAATATGTTCAACACTCACCCGACTGTTGTCAGTGAAGTCTCTCCGAGCCTTGAGTGGACACATTGTGTTGTGATGGGCTGCACTACCGCAGTAGAAACATAGATTCTGGGTGACTAGTCTCGATCTCTCTTCAGATGACAACCTTGTCACTCCTAGTTGCATGGGCTCAGATTTGGCATGATCATTGACATGACTTGATTCGGACATCTGTGTAACTTGGGGGATATGCATGACGTTCGTTGACTTGGGTTGAGGGCGGTGAGTGCGGTTATCGATCTTGATAGCCAACGTGAAATAATCAGAGAAGGAATAGTCCTCACCTTTACAAGCGAGCTCTGCCTGTAGCTCCAGACTTAAACTGCGACGAAACATGGCCTTGAGCGCTATGTCGTTCCACCCACTCTGAGCAGCAATTGTTCTGAACTCTATAGCATGTTCAGCGGCCGATTTGCAGCCTTGAGTGAGTTGCATTAGACGAGTGGATACATCCTTACCCCCTGCCGGGTATTCAAACACATCTCTGAGTTGTTTTATGAAATATGGATAGGATGTTTGAAACAGATGGTCAGTTTCCCAAACTGCTGCGGCCCACTCGATCGCTTTGCCAGTTACAATGACATGAGGAAAGCACACTTCTTCTCATCAGAGTCAAAGTTACTCCCTTGATGCATGAGAAAGTTCTCAACTTGCCGAATGAAACCTTTACATTGTTCAGCAGAACCGTTGAATTTGTCAGGAAGAGCAAAATTTACCTTTATGGGCATAGGTGGTGGTAGCGATCGTAGATACTGAGTGAGATAGTTGTTAGCCACTTGAGCTTTAGCCAGTTGGTCATGGTACTCCTTGAGAACATCGCTCTGATAAGCGAACGCAGCCTGTAGATTCGTTACTTCTGCTGGATTCTTCGGTGGCGAAGTATTATGTAATGACGCAGAGGCGGCGTTAGAATCCATGTGCAGTTTTTAAATAACATCCACAGCAGACAAATCCAAAACAGTAGGCAGACAATCATAAATGTAGAAGGAAGAGGTACGTACACAGATAGGCAGTCCAATCCAAACAACAAGACAGTGGGCAAATCCAAAAGGCAGAAACAGGGAAACCAGGCAAAGATCATACACAAATAAGGCAAACTATGGCAATGGGAAGAACGCTCGGTAAGGCAGACAGGCTGGCAATACTTCGCAAAGTATTCGTGGCTCTGGCCACGCTTAAATGTCTACCAAACAGGAAGTGACCGGTGAAACAGAGGCAGCGGAACACAGTCAGTACTCGGGTGAGGGCTCCCTCTGCTGGCGTGGTGTTACACAATTATAATGGATTTACAATTTTCAAAATTTGTGCTCTAAAGCAGTGGTTCTTAATCCTGTTCCTTGCGTCCCACTGCTCTGAACACACTGGGCCAGCTGACCAATGTGTATTTCTGAGGGAGGGGCTTCATAAAACCAGGAAACCCTGACTATTGTCTGTTTATGGATTCCTCTTTGTCTTTGCCTGGGATATTATTCTTTGCTGATACTGGACCCTGCCTGTCTGACCATGTTTACTAATAAAGCCTGCATTTGGATCTTCAACTCTGTTGTCATGATGCCCCCATCATTACAGAACGTTCATATAAGTAGGGACAGAGCAGTGTAGAATAAAGATACATTATGTGAAAATGTATATATTTATTTATTTTTATTTTTTAATGAAGCATTAATATGTGTTAGATTGCACTCTATAAACACAATCAGACATAATAAAAATACAACTCCTTTAACAATAATTTTATTATAAGTAGTGCTAACATTACATTTAAGTAATATTTCTGTCACAGTTCCTTCAAGTTAAACCAAACTTTTATTTTGAAGAGTGTGAAGACCTTTAGGTTTGTGTTTGTATATGATATGACTATAGTTTTGCTCAAAATAAAATGGTAAAATGCTCATGATGTGGCTCTCAGAACAGTTCTAGAGAGTATATTTATATGTTCATGTATTGAGCCTGAAAACACAGCGAGCTTCAGTATGTATGTGTAGAAAACAAAACCGTGCGTCTGCGCTATTCATTCACAAGAGACATGCAGAACATATTTATATTTCATATTAACATTTTTTTTATCTCTGTTAATATTCACAGACACTTATCCTAATTGCATTTTGATTTAAGTGCACTGACCAAATTTTTTATGTATCCATCCAAAATTTGACAAATTGTGACATTCCGCGTTATACAGTAAATTTAGATTTTTATGACTGTATTGCACAATTCTGTATGCGTTTTCCACATCGTGGAAATCATAGGGCCCTAAACTAGGTATCTTTTATGACATTTGTCAGTTCAATATTTCAAAATATCTAATACCTGAAATTTTTTTGAAAAGGTTTGTATGACACTGCACCCATAATGAAAAGAGACAGTTTTCACAGAGTAATACAATTAAAATGAAATCTCTCAAACTAGAAACACGTGCTGTGAACCAAATTATAGAAATACTCCAGGAACACAGTGACATCAAGTTTTAAAATATCTAGCCTTCTGGAATATCTGATTAAATTTTCATTGTTGGTTTATCTATTTCTTAAATCTCTTAAAGCTCAGAATCAGTTTTTACGTAATATAATGTAATGCAGTTTTAAGTAATGTAATGGTTAAAAAATTTAGTTTTTTTACCATTAGAAGCATTAGTAATGCACATGTAAGTACTTTTTTTGGGGTAAAAAAGTAAGTATTAAATAATAATTTTATATGATAAGATAAATGCAACTCAATATTTAATCCCCATGCATATATTTATCTGGTAAGAAGCCATGTCATAAACTGGATAACATACAGTTAGACTGTCATTATTACAAACTAATCCACTTCAGGCTGATAAAAGACCTGTTTAACTTGGCTTGCTTTGCGAAAAATGGCTGACCGACTGTTCATTATCTCCTAATGTTCTTCTGTACCCTAATTCAACAGTGTAATTGTTCCCTGTGATCTGTAAACTGTGTGCACTGCTTTTTATATACAGTATACAGCATATCTTCTCTGTCTACAGCACTGCTCTTATACAAGTAATAATGGCTCAAGGCCACTCTGTTTACAGCTGTCTTCTCAACGAGGTCATTCTGTTAGCACGATGTTGAAAATCAAGGTGGATTTTTATGAACAGGGTTCCCAATGCCACTTTTATAAAAAAGCAGAGAGCAGAATGTTCTCCACAAGGACAAACTTTCTGTCTAGAGGCTTCCATATTTAAGATGAATTTCAGAGTTAGATGAGTTTCTATATTGGTGGTTCATCAGATTGGAGAAAAAAATAAAATAAAACTACTGATAAAACATGGTGTTCTCCGTGGTCTGTTTAAGTTTTTCAAAATAATATGCTTAAGTTTCTGTACTTTCTACTCATAATGATGAGAATGATGTCAATCTGCCAAACAAAATGTTATAGTCGCCTTTTCATAAGTTTGCAATAAGCACAAAAGTGTATAAAAACTCAATTTAAACGTGTGGTTGATCGCGATTTCACTTTTAACATTAGTTAGTGTGTAATGTTGTTGTATGAACATAAACAGGTCTGAGGTGAGGGACGTGGCATTTAGATGTGTGCTAGGTGGTTTAGCGAATCACAACAAATCTTGTCACGGTTGGTAAACCGTGATCTCAGGGTTTTTCACTATGTGGGTGGAGTCTGTGGGTTACGCGTCAGCACTGATTGTTCTTGTGGGCGTCTCCGCTAATTGTCATCAGCAACAGCTGTCACTCATTACTCATCCCTATATATTGGCCTTTCTAGCGTCTTGTGTTTGTGAGAGCGTTGTTTCATGTACCTCGTCTGATGTTTGTGTAAGGGAAACAAGACTTGTGTAAGACTAAAAGCAAGATTTTATGGTGTCCTGAGTATTTAAACTGGCCTGTTGGCCACACCTCAAATGTTGTCTTGAACAATCAGATATTGTCTTGGCTCGGGGGTATCATAAATCATATGTTTATCTTACCAAGCATGTGGTCCGAATTTTCCCGCTCTTGCAGGGTATAATTTTGGACATGATTCCTAAAACACGAATTTGATACATTTGACAAATATTTGATTGTCTGGAGTAATTCAAGCAAGCAGATTCAATTACATAGATACTAGACATGACTATGTATCCTTAAGCTATCCCATAGTTATTAAAAGACATACACAATAAGTGATTATAACATGATAGTCAAACGTGTGGGTTACACATAAATGAATATGGAGTGAAGCGATGGACTGATTCATTTATAAGTCATTTTGGGTTCATTCTGGTCCATATATATGTACAAAAGACAGTTTATTTGCCATTCTCTTGAAAAAGACTTCTGTGGAGACCAGAGGTTCAAAGCCCCCTTTCCCCCTTAGGAATTTCAGTCTGGTTCTGGTAGGTGGGGGGAAGTCAATGGAAGTGTTTAACTCTCATGGGTTTACATGTGATGTCCAGCGTTGCATTTCCATTACGAACAACAAATTTGACACCAAATTTCTCTCCCTTGAATTGAAATTGTAAATAATTGTTCTAGTGGTGTTAATGTTGAAAGCTGTTGTGTGAACAAGTTGGTTGCTCATCTTGCTTGGGACTTGTGGCACAGAATGTTTAATGACTTCCTGAGGAATTTGGCTCGTGTTTCAAACACAGCCCTGATTGACTCTTTAATTTGTCTGGTTCAAGTCATTTCTGCTACATTTGCTTTCTTGTGTTTTTCTGCGTTGGATGTCCGTGTCTCCCAGGAACCCTGTCCACTCTTCGCACATCACCATCAGCATCATCACTTACCTTCGGCTCGCTTCCCCGCAGTTCCTGTGTCACCCTCTCTTGCTGCCAACTCATCTCCGCCATTCGGATCCTTCACTCACCTGCATCTTCCTGGACTGTGTATTCCCAACAAGTATCCTCCGTGTTTCATCTATACGTACTGTGTCATTCATTTCATTAAATATTCATTACTCACACTTGCTTCCTGCCACTCCTTTCACCCAGTCGTAACAGAACGCTCTCACCCAACATGGAAGCAGCGAGCACCACTTCACTTTCTTACTTCATCCGCCACAGCGTCAACCGCATGGATCTGCAGCAGGAGAGCATTGATAACACCGGACAAGCGCTGGTGACACAATTGTCCGAGCTCACCCAGCAGATCCATCAGCTCACCTCTCCCGCAGCACCAACTGCACCGCCTGCGACATCCGGCGCAAGAGAGTTACTCCGGTGAGCCGGAGTAAACTTCCCTTAACAAATGTTCCATGCACTTTGCATTGCAGCCCCGCACCTTCACAACGGAAGAGTCCAAGGTTGCATTTGCTCTCACTCTACTCTCTGGCAGGTCCACCTTATGGGGGACGGCGGTGTGGGAGAATCGTCATCCATGTTGCACCTCGTTCCACGCCCTCTCAGAGGAGATGAAGAGGGTATTCGATCAGGCCGCGGCCGGCAGGGAGGCCGCTCACCAACTATCGGACCTCCTATCCATGTCACCGCACTCAATGGCCAGGAACTGCCACACGTCACTCATAACACTGAACCTATAACTCTGCTCACCTCTGGAAACCACACCGAAACCATATCCTTTTACCTCATGGACTCCCCTGTCGCTCCCATTGTTTTAGATCACCCCTGGTTGGTCACGAGTGGATTGGGGTTCCAACACAGTCACTTTGTGGAGTGAAAGTTGTCATGAGTCTTGTCTGGTTTCTGCGTGTCCTGTTGTGCCTGTTTCTGTTTTTCAGGAGGAGACCATGGTGTTATCAAACGTGCCCGCAGAGTACTTGGACCTGAAGGAGGTGTTCAGTAAGTCCCGTGCTGCTTCTCTTCCTCCGCATCATCCCTATGACTGTGCTATAGACTTAGTTCCAGGTAAGTCTCCACCTAAGGGCAAGCTTTACTCTCTTTCTATTCTGGAGAGGGAGGCCATGGAGAAATACATTTCTGATTCCTTGGCATCGAGGTTCATCCGCCCTTCCTCTTCTCCAGCGGGGGCGGGATTCTTTTTTGTGGGTAAAAAGGATGGTTCTCTGCGACCTTGTATTGTCTACCGAGAGCTGAACAACATCACGATAAAGAATACCTATCCTTTGCCGTTGATGTCTTCAGCTTTTGAGAGGTTACAGGGAGCATCCATATTCACAAAACTGGATTTACGTAATGCCTATCATTTGGTCCGCATCAGGAAGGGGGATGAGTGGAAAACCGCCTTTAACACCCCTAGAGGGCACTTTGAATATTTGGTGATGCTGTTCGGGCTCTCCAACTCGCCAGGGGTTTTCCAAGGACTTGTTAATGACGTGTTGAGAGACATTGTAGATCAGTTTATATATGTTTACCTGGATGACATACTGATTTTTTTCTTCATCTCTCCAGGAACATGTGCAACACGTCAGACGAGTGCTCCAGAGATTACTTGAGAATGGTCTTTTTGTCTGTTCCCTTCCTAGGGTATATCGTCTCGTCCGAGGGAATACGTATGGATCATGACAAAGTTAAGGCTGTGATAGATTGGCCAAGTCCAGATTCCCGTAAGGCCCTACAGCGGTTTCTGGGGTTCGCCAATTTTTATCGACGTTTCATTCGTAATTTCAGCCAACTAGTCTCACCTCTGACCGCCTTGACCTCCCCCAGTACTCCGTTCAGATGGTCTAATGCAGCCGAAACTGCATTTACCAACCTCAAGAGTTGCTTTGTTTCGGCTCTCATCCTAGTAGCCCTTGATCCCACACGGCAGTTCGTGGTGGAGGTCGACCCATCAGAGGTGGGAGTAGGTGCAGTTCTTTCCCAACGTGCTGCCTCGGACGATAAGATGCATCCCTGCGCATTTTTCTCACATCATTTATCTCCTGCTGAATGCAATTATGACATTGGTAACAGAGAATTGTTGGCTGTCAAATTAGCTTTAGAGGAGTGGCGTCACTGGTTGGAAGGGTCAGGGGTACCTTTCATTGTTTGGACCGATCATAAGAATTTAGCGTACATTAGAACTGCCAAAAGACTGAATTCCAGGCAGACTCGGTGGGCACTTCTTTTCGGCCGCTTTGATTTTGCTCTGTCGTACTTCCCAGGTTCCAAAAATGTTAAACCCGATTCTTTGTCATGTCTCTTTGATCCTTCCGAACACTCGGTGACTCCCGAGTGTATTTTACCTGAGAAAATAGTCATCTCAGCACTTGTATGGGAGGTCGAATCGAAGGTCAAGACGGCCTTAGAAGGGGTAATGCCTCTGCCCGGATGCCCACCGAATCGTTTATTTGTGCCGGAAGAGTTACGGTCCGAGGTTATTCAGTGGGGTCACTGCTCTAATGTTGCTTGTCATCCAGGGATAAGCCAAACCAAGGGTTTAGTTAAGCAACGATTCTGTTGGCCACTTATGGCTCACGACGTCCACGATTTGGTTTTGGCTTGCTCAGTTTGTGCCAGTGGTAAGCATCTAACCGACCTCCAGATGGGCTTCTTCAACCGCTGTCTGTCCCTTCGAGACCCTGGTCACATATCACTCTAGATTTTGTTACCGCCCTCCCGCCCTCTAATGGCATGGCGGTCATTTTAACCGCAGTGGACCGGTTCTCGAGGGCGGCACATTTCATTCCCTTGCCCAAATTACCTACAGCCAAGGAGACAGCGATCACTGTCATTGATCATGTCTTTCGGTTACATGGCCTCCCGGTAGACGTGGTTTCTGACAGGGGATCCCAATTTAGATCCAAATTTTGGAAAGAATTTAGCAAATTGTTAGGAGCGACGGTTAGTCTGTCTTCGGGTTATCATTCCCAGAGTAACGGGCAGTCTGAGCGAGCCAACCAATATTTAGAGAGAACGTTGCGATGTTTAGTCTCCAATAATCCTTCTTCGTGGAGCCAACAACTCTCTATGGTGGAGTACGCTCACGACTTACCAGTTACCAGTGTCAGCCACGGGCCTCTCTCCGTTTCAGTGTAGCTTAGGTTACCAGCCACCGGTTTTTCCTAGTCTGGAGTCTGAAGTCGCGGTCCCCTCCGCTCATGCGTTTGTCCAGGGGTGCCACCGCACCTGGACCAGATGAGGGATGAGGGAGCGCACTAAGGCCAAGGTCGATCGCCACCGGTCGAAGCCTCCCGTATACGTCGTGGGTCAAAAAGTGTGGCTTTCTACTAACAACATTCCGCTCCGCTCCGTTTCTAATAAATTAGCTCCCAAATTTATTGGCCAGTTTCCTGTCACCAAGATCATTAGTCCGGTGACAGTCCGCCTCAAACTACCTCCAGCATACAGGAGGATTCATCCTGCCTTCCATGTGTCCAAAATTAAACCCGTGTTTTAGTCACGTATTAATCCGCCTACCCCGGTTCCCCCACCGCCGCGTCTCGTAGATGGGGAGCCAACTTATTCGGTAAATCGGATTCTGGACTCAAGACGGAGGGGACGAGGATTCCAGTACTTGGTGGACTGGGAAGGTTACGGTCCGGAGGAGAGGAGTTGGGTACCTGCTAGGGACATACTGGATCACTCCCTTACTGATGATTACAATCAGCAGGTAGGCCCTTCTGGGAACTCCAGGAGGCGTTCCTAGAGGGGGGGGGGGGTACTGTCACGGTTGGTAAACCGTGATCTCAGAGTTTTCACTATGTGAGTGAAGTCTGTGTGTTACGCGTCAGCACTGATTGTTCTTGTGGGAGGCTCCGCTAATTGTCAGCAGCAACAGCTGTCACTCATTACTCATCCCTATATATTGGCCTTGGTCTTGTGTTTGTGAGAGCGTTGTTTCATGTACCTCGTCTGATGTTTGCTTTCTTGTGTGTTTCTGCGTTGGATGTCCGTGTTTCCCCGGAACCCGTCCACTCTTCGCACATCACCATCAGTATCATCACTTACCTTCGGCTCGCTTCCCCGCAGTTCCTGTGTCACCCTCTCCTGCTGCCAACTCATCTCCGCCATTCGGATCCTTCACTCACCTGCATCTTCCTGGACTGTGTATTCCCATCAAGTATCCTCCGTGTTTCTTCTATATGTACTGTGTCATTCATTTCATTAAATATTCATTACTCGCACTTGCTTCCTGCCACTCCTTTCACCCAGTCGTAACACATCTGAGCCCATCGACTATTTCTGTGGGGGGGCTTCATAAAAACAGGAAATCATTTGACCGTTCAAAAGAGAAGTGACAGAGCATTGTAGAATTAAGGTAAATTATGTGAAAAATAATGTTTTATTATTATTATTATTATTATATACAAAGGGAATATATACAAAGTAAATAATAAGAATTAAATTTAAAATATATATATTAAAGTTATTGATCAAATAAGCAAATTTGTGACCCTGCTCATGTGAATTATTTTGTCACAAATATAATTTGCAATGAAAAATGTTGGTTAAATTACAAAAGAATAAGCACTTTTGTTGTTGTTTTTTACCTTGAAATGTCACTTTAAATATTCTGAGGGTACACTAACTTCTGATAAGGTGAATGCCTTCTTTTTCTTTCAGCACTCACCTCCAAACGTCTTTTCTGACAACAAATGCACAAATACATCTATTTACTGTATTTATGAAAGTGAATTTCATTCACATAACTGCAGGGTTCTCAAAAGTCACAAAAATACATAAAACTACATGCCTTGCCTTAACAAAAGCTTTTTCACTAATGATCAGGCTGTTGGATCCCACAGACAGTGTTTATATACTCTGAGCAAACAGAAAATATTGTAGAATTATTATGTTTTTATCTTGCAAAGAAGACATGGATGGCATTAGGTTTTGTGACAGAAATTCAACCAGTGAAACTAGAAAAGTTTAATGAGCATCTAAAACAGACTCTATGTTGAGTTGGAAAGTTCCGGTAGTTTGAGATTTTAAACTTAAAATAAAGTTTTGTGGAAAGATTTAGGGGTTTTAGCTTGAAAGTCAAAAATTCTGACAGGCCAGTGCTGGTCTGTGGAGTGATATAAATTAAAAAGGATGATAAAGAATGGCACAGAAATTAATATTTGTATTGTACGGCTCTGGCTTAGGTGTTAGAGCTCCCAGAATAGGATGAAGTGTTTGATTTGGTGAGACTGAGAATTTTTTTTTTCTTTTTTTTTTTTTTTCTGGTTTGCACTTCATGAAGATACATGTATGTGCCTGGGATGGTTGCATGGGGAGGAAAATGACAGATAAGTTACAAAAGACAGAAACTATTGGAATTATTGTAGACTCCTCCTCTCCTCCACATGCAGAAGTAATGCTTTGATTACATGCATAGAGCTGCAGTCATGCCGATTATAACTGCAGGAGATGGTAATTAAATGAAGATTCAATTATTTGCTGCTTTACTATACTCATTATTAACTCTTTATTTAAGGGTAGGGTTTTCCACCTTTACAGATGCAGAGACCCTTATCCAGACTCTCATCCAGGGGCCCGCAGAAAAAAAAGAGAATAATTCATAATTCATTTTGTGAAAATAATTATATTACCCCTGGTAAAATAATTTTTAATTGATTTTCAGTGCATGTTTAAAGTTTATTTTAAGTATAAAGTTTCAAAACCCTTTTTAACTTGACATAGTGTTCTAAATGTAGCACTCATGGGACAAAACGCTAAAAAAAGCTTTGAGTATTAGTTTTTAAATGACAATTTACAGAGTCCTTAAGTATGGTGACTTTAGCAAAAAAAGTAAAATATAAATAAATATATAAATAAAATGTTGCTGTCTTTTTATGATGAAGTTCTGCTAACCACAGATGTCATCTTTGTAACTGTAAAATGCACCTTTTTTAGTGTAGTTTTGCTCAGTGAGTTTTTATTTCTGCAAATGTGACTTTAGGGACTTTATGACTTGATGTTTTGCAGTGGCGTTTTAAAAACAACTCAGAATAGACCTGCTGGAGAAACCCAGGTTGTGCCATTTGGCACAACAGTAGGAGGACAGGAATATAATTTCAGTGACTCTCCAGTGACTGTTTCCCCTGATAGCTCAGGTACTTACTCCCACCTTAACATACTAAAATAATCTACAGTTCTGTTTGTATATTTATAATATAATAATTAATATATTTATTTACATATGCAAGCTATATATTAGAAAAAATATTATTTTCAGGATTTTAGTCTTGATTAAGTTAAATATATTAAATACAGTTTATGTTTTGTACCAATTATTTTCTTGTTTTAAGCAGAATTAATGTTTTGAAATGTATTGAGGTTTATTATGTTAAAAGATAAATTCTCTAGAAATTAGAGAGAGAGGGAGAGAGAGAGAGAGAGAGAGAGAGAGAGAGAGAGAGAGAGAGAGAGAGAGAGAGAGAGAGAGAGAGAGAGAGAGAGAGAGAAAACTTTTGGAACCTTAATTTGTGACAGACCCTTCTTTAAGGATATTTAGATAATTTTATTGGTAAACAAGCCAAAAGTACTAACAGTTTTTGCTATATATTTCCCCTTGTTGAAGATTTGAAACTATTTATTTATTATTATTTTTATTTTTATTTATTTTTTTACTGAATCCAAATCATGTTAGCTTTGCTTAAAATTCTGAATGAAATGCTGCTCAAAATGGTTAATGCATCAAAGTGCATGAACGCATTGAATTATTCAGAAGGAAACGGCACAAACAAGCTGCACGTCTCAGGTTAATGGTAATTGAATTTGATGATGAGGTGTCCCTTTAGACAAATTGTTTTTGACGAGTTGTCTCTTACTCCCAGGCCATAATTAAACATGCTAAAAAGGACAGGAGAACTGAGACTGTGTGAAACAGAGCGTGTCTCTGCAGTACATAGTGATAGCTAATGTGACGCATTGTGAGTCAGAGTTGTGATTCAACTCACACTGGTCCAACCAACTCAAATGATCTAAGACAAAAGCTTTCACAGCCTGAGTCTTTCTTAATCCAAACTCTTTAGATTTTTTTTGGAGGAGGGGAGTACTTTCATGAAATATACTGTGGTGTATTTGTGTTATAATTCTATAATAGCCATTATTTCACTCCTTTATTGGTATTACATTGAAGTTTGTACAATAAAGGCAAGCACCTCTAGAATTTTATCAAATGCAAATTGTCATACCCTATTTTATATAGACTTAGATGTTTTAAAAGCTGTGAAATATACTTCTCATTTTGACGCACAACCCGATTGTCTATGCATTCTGGTTGTGAGATGACTTCATTGTTAATTGATCCCTAGGAGAGCAGATCTGTAATTTAATTTTCTCACAATAAAGTAATTCTAAAGTTTAGCTCTCGGGTATTTGCTTGCAACCATTTAGGCCTTCTATTCTTTTTAATTATCACTGGCAAGTGATTTAATCCCACTGAGGTCCCATCGAGATGATAAAACAATCTTTTCTTTGGTAAAAAAACAAACAAACAGAATCATTCATTAGAGGTGAAGATATCTCCATCGGAAACCTCAGAGCACATCCGTTCACAGCATGTGGCTACTGATGAAAGCATGGAATCCTGTTGCCTCCAAGCGAAGACATATTGGAATTCCATATTTGTAAGTGCTGACGTGATTTAGTGTGTTTCTCTATTGGTAGACTGTGTATCTTTACAATAATATTAAATCGGGGCATTTCCTCCAAGGAGACTAGAGATGCAGCACCGCCTCAAAAAATAAAATGAGAAAAGAATCCACTTTACAAAAACAATTTTTTTTTTTCTTAAGTGACTGCCCAACAGCGTCTGCAGTGTATAATTGAGTATCTCTTTTGATTTTCTCATTTTTCAGTGCCAGCTTTTGTGACTGCATGAAATTACAGCTCAGTGTGTTGATGCTCTTAAAGTACAAGACATGCTGTCTTCATGGCAGAAATATAAAATGATTGCCAGTCCAAGTGCTTTTAAAGTTCAAATTCTCAAGTCCACACACACAAACACAACATCTTGCATCCATAATTAATGGATCTTGTGGTTTCCCAATAATCTATTGATGTATATGTAAAGAGGCCAATAGATAGCAAACAAAGGATGTTGCTGCAAGCAGAGTGTTTGTTTCTTTAACATCTCTGTCCCTGTGAACTGAATATGATCCAGCAACTTTTAATAGCATCTTGTGGTTCTTATTCACACAGAGAGTGAATATTGGCTCTGAACAAGACAATAGATTCCCAAAAACCTAAGTACAAAAATGTGTACAAAGTCAAAATGCTGTTTTTTTAATTGCTTTATTGTCTTCAAGTATATTGGGAACTTTTGCATACTGTACAGTACATGCAAACTGTACACATTGTGTGGTTGACACGTGCACACCACAAATGTTTGTCTTTATCCAGCATCTGCACTGTTTCTGTACCACAAGTTGTGACCGAAAGAAAATGCTATTGTACATTTAATAGCAAATAATTTAAATGCACAGTTTTGCACATTTAATGGATCATAGACATTCATTTTGGATTAATCTCATTTTAGAGTTTACTTTTCATTTTAGAGTTTACTTGCCAAGGTCATGGTTCCCAGAGAACACAAATACTGATTAAATGTATATTGTGAATGCACTTTGTGTCTGCCATACAAATAATGAATGTATAAGTGTGTAGTAACAACCCCTGATCACTCAAGAATGAAAGTCAATCAAATTTCATGCAGTAGTCGCCATTAGCAGGGATTTACATTGACATTTATGAATTTTGGCAGCTGTGTTCACACAGAGCATGTTTTTTCCTTCCACTTTGCTTTTTTTCATTTTTTCTATGTAAACGTTCTCTAGATGGATATACAGTATTTGACCGTTGCACTCATGTCTTTTGCAGCGTCTCGCGCTGACATAGTATTAAAGAATAAAAACTGCTCAAGTTAAAATAAAAACTTTCAGGAAAGCCTCAATACTTAGTGAAAATAAACGTAATTCTGTGGTACACAGGGAAGGAGACCAGTGGCTGTTTTTTTTTTAAGTGGATGGCAATGGAGGAGAATCATTACACTAAACTAATTGCTTTTGTAGGAAAATAGTTTATAATTTTAATGGCCTATTGACTCTTTTCACAAGACTGTGATGACGCATTTAACAGCATCAAATTAAACCTCGAAAGTTTTTCATATATGTATTTTTGTTTTAAATGTATGTACATTTATAGCACTATTATTTTATTATATCACCTTTGGCTGGCGTATTCAATAAGTCACTGGCCCGATCTTCTCCACCACCGTGTAGGGCCTTTGCCAGGTAGCCAGAAACTTAGCCTACCAGTCACGTCCGTGTGATTGGATGAAGGCGCTGTGGGCATCAGTTCACCAGCGGGCTGGTGATGCCCTCTGGCACGCGTTGTTCCTTGACCACCCTCCGTGACCATGTGCGGTGTTCGCTCCCCAATATCTCGGCAATGGGCCGCCTCCACCAGCTCGATCGCCTCTGCTAATTCCAGCGTCGTTCTTGGGTTTCTCCTGCTGACCGCTTGTCGATGAGGGGCAGGGCTCGGAGGAGGCAATTGACCACCACACGTTCTGTCACCTGGGTGGCGGTGGGCTCTCCATCCATGAGCCAATGTGGCAATTCGTGAGAGCTCAGCGGCCTGAGCGCGCGCTGGCACCCCTGGCTGATAGGTCCAGTTGTGGAAGCACTGGGCCGCACACACTGGTGACAGCCCCACCCGAGCCAGGATTTCCATCTTGACGTCATCATCAAAAAGTCCTCATGCCGAGTCGTCACAGTCCCATCCCTCCATCATGGCTGTGTTCTAGAACATTTGGAGATACATTTCGATGTCATCGTGGGCGGTCATTTTGGGCAGCAGCTGGGCAGCCTGAACCCTTGGGCTGGGTAACAGAACGCACTGGCAGGCGGCCGTACGGAGGGCGGCGAGCTCCTGCTCTGCCTCGCCCTGACGAGTGGTGAGGTGCTCCACAATTTGCTGTTGGCAGATGCTGACCTTGGCCAGACGTTGCAAGAGTTCGTCCATTGTGACGGGAGGAGCAGCCACCGATCTAGAAGGGAAAAAAAACAGGGGTAGGTGAGTGAACGGAGATCACTTGCCGGTGTAACTTCCACTAATCTGCCCGCATTCTCCACCAGTCTGTCATGGGTGGAAAGAACACACGACAAGGACAGCTCAAAATAAATACCCCGGAGGGTGGATTTATTTCTAACAGTTTTGCCTAAGGTGAGTAAACCGGTGCTTCATCGTCATGTCTAGTGTCTTTTTATGGTTCCGATTGGTGCTCATTGCGGGGCTGATCGGCTATCTACTTGTCTCTGGAAAAGGAGAGGAGAAGGCACATTAGTCTCACTAAAGTCTCACCCCAGATGCCATGCCTTGAACGGCTTATGTGGCCGTCGACCGATGAGCCACAGCTGGGGCCGATCAGCCCATGACGAGCACGTGCAGGTGTTCCTCGTCCATTTCCAGGGCAACACTGAAAGTTGGTCGGGACGCTCGTCACAATAGCCATTGTATGTATCAGAATTAGGCTACCTATTTGTTCGTGTATGAGCAGCTCTGTTTCCTTTCTGGAGAAGCGTTCTGTCTTTGCCCCTGGAAATTCCACCATGTAAATAACAAATCCGCCATGACACGAGCGCAACGGCCTCTGATTAATAGACTATGTTTGGTTTATTGCATGTTACGCCCCAAAAAATCCATTACTCATTTAGAGAATAGGGACAACCTGTTTAGACCAAGCGGCCGGGCGCGCGCAAAATTTTTCCTATCGTTAAACTAGTGAAAGTGGATTCATACATGCCCCCAGTGCACCTGCGCAATGCGCTTTAGACCTTGTGCATAGATTGTTCAAATAGGGCCCCAAATCTAACAATTCTGAGAAAAAAAAAGTTAGAATTGCAAGATATAAACTTGCATTTGTGAGAATTATGAATTTATACATTAATCTCGCAGTTTTGAATTACAAATTTCACAATTGCGAGTTTATATCTCACAATTCTGAGAAAAAAAAATCAGAATTGTGATATAAAAACATGCAATTACTTTTTACATTTTTTATTCAGTGGTGGAAACAGGCTTCCATAAATTTTGGAATTTACACTGAAAAAAAAAGCTGTTTTCTATTTTATAAGAGAAGCCATAGACAGTTTTGTGACTGGTAAATTGAGTGACTGAGTGTCACACAACTCTGACAGAAATTCAGTGGTGTTAAGGCCATAATGTGATTGGTTAGCAAGGCACACATGATCTAAAATGACTGTTATGCCTTTTCCAATTGTAGAGTTGCAGAGGATGTAATCTTCAGACAATAAGAAAATCTGGTTGTTAGCCTATTATGCTCACAGATTATGAAATTTACAACACGCTCGCCCCAGTGTATGAATAAAAACTCAGGTATACATGGGGCTTAGGGCACAGTGAACACGCCTTTAATGAGAATATGTATTTTCTCCTCAGCTTCTTGAATAGCACACCCTTTCACTTTTATGAGTTTAAAAGGATTGATGTGGCCTGCAAGTATGCTTAGCTAGCAAGATGTATGATAAAAGAACATGTTGAGCACAGCATATTTCAAGAAAGAAGAGCAAGTCGTTTTTGTCATATAATCAGACATGTCAAGAACCATGCAAAAAAAAAGAAATGTATATAAAAAAAATAAATAAAAAAAAACATGGTCATTCAAACAGTTTTATAATCAAAGCGATTGCGGACAACATTATTAATTTAATATTACATGTGCCTGTGCTAATCCTGTACTTTTACAACTGAGTGAGTTGAGCTTTGAAGGATTAAAATGTATGGTGGATAGCTTGCCAAAGAATATACTTCAACCCTGTCATCCTTGTCTGTTTTGATTAATTTCCCTCGTAATTCATTATTTCTCTACCAGGCCCTTGCACTGTAAATTTATGATTTGTGCCTGGCACACAAAACCAGTTTCTATAAAGACTTACACACATTCAAAAAATGACACAATAAACTGTCAAGGTGTGGGCGATTCGGCACATTTTTGCATTTTTTTCAGAATGAAACAACATGGTCAGGAATCATCATGGGGCCATTACATCAGTCATGGACTGCTATGCTGAAACATGTCCTCAAACCGCCGAGTGGGTCTGCAGTTGTTATTTTTACACCTGTGAGAAAAAAGATTTATTTGCATCAGTCTTGAAAAAAAATAAAAATAAATAATAATAAAATAAATAAATATATATATATATATATATATATATATATATATATATATATTACATTTACATTTACATTTACATTTACATTTAATCATTTAGCAGACGCTTTTATCCAAAGCGACTTACAAATGAGAACAATAGAAGCAGTCAGGTCAACAAGAGAACAACAACAGTATACAAGTGCCATGACAAGTCTCAGTTAGTCTAATACAGAACGCATAGTCAGGTTTTTTTTTTTTTTTATTAAAAGACAAGAAAAGGAAACACATATATATATGTGTGTGTGTGTGTGTGTGTGTAACTCAAGGAGAATCTTTTGAAGAATGTGCTGGTCTCTGTTTTATATACAATTACAATTAATGGGACTGAAGCTGTCAAGTTCCAAAAAGGATGCAAAAGAACTTTGAAATATAATTTAAAATAGATATCATACATGCTATATAGACAGTTACTTCCCAAATGTACACATCAAAGAGAGCTAGTGCGGATGTTGAAATAGTCAAATTAAATTAGTCTGTTCATCACACAGCTATTGTATGGTTTATGAAAGCTTGAAATGTCGTGCAATGTAGTTGTATGGCATCTTATGCATTTCTTTATGAAGTACTAGTACTCCACATCCATTTCCATTTAGAAACATTGAATATTCTTTATGAAACTCTGTCAAGGGTCCAAACTTGCTTTGCAAGACATCTGGAACTCAAAAAAGAATAAGCAATTATTCCATTGTTTTTCTGTGTAAATGTGCTAGACAGTTTGACCATTGTGTTTGCATCTTTTTTAGTGTCTCATGCATCAAGGTTTTTTCTTAAAACACACAGCCGTGTACCTTTATTTCTGTCCCCCTCCCCTCCCCTGCCCTGACACTTTTTAACATTTTTAAATAAAATAAAAAAACGTGTTCTGTGTGAAAAGCCCCTTTTTCCTATGCTTTCTTTGCAAATATGTGTCCAAGTTTTAAGACCCATAATCTTCATGAACTTGATGACATGCCTTTGCTATGAGAGTGACGCAATACATTAGCCTGATTGGGTTTTTTGTACATAATAGCTCAGGTCTGGTCATGTGAGGCTGTCCATTGTGACTGAACAGTCTTGGAACAAGACTGCATCTGATGAGCCAACGCTCCTACACTTCTCCATTGGAGAATGTCCAAGCTGCCCATCATTTGAATGCCAGCCCAGTTTCTGAACGGGCCCCGAGTCAAATTAACAGCAAAAACTATCTATACTGCAGATCAATCCATATTACCTAAATTTTGAAAAATGCCCTCAAGGTTATCAACACATTATGTAAACCAAGCATAATATGATGACATAAACTACAGAGTTTTCTGCAAACAGGAAAAAGGCCAAAGCAAATTTAAGACGCTTTCAGAAGAAAAGGCTGGATCAACAGACAACTGAAGAAACTTAATAAAGCCATCCATTACATATTGGCCATTAGTAGTCAAGGACTGGGAGTAATCAAAATCCCATACTCTCTAAGTAGGTACTTCTTTTGAATAAATAATTACTTTGCAACTTTTAAAAAGTATGTTTTATATAATGTGAACGTGTTGTATCAGTGTAATTTGGTTGTATTTGCTGTGTCATTTTCATGTGACCTACGGCTTCAGTTAAATCACTTCTGTTCCATTTACAGCTCCTCTCCTGTGGCCTAACAGGATAGTAAATTGTCCATTGGATGCAAAGATGGATATCCCAGGGGGGTTGGGGACCTGAGGGTTGCCCTCCCTAAAATTATGATCAAAAACAACCATTGCCACGGTTGCTTAACCGCCGCTGAGCCGCCGGGTCACTGGCTTGGCTCCTCAGCGAAAAAATGGTATGCATTGTGACTGCTGCCTTATTATACTCACGCTGTGATCAGCGGCAGCTGGGTGCAATAATTGCATGCCAATGTGCATTGGCTCGTTTAGTTTACACTCGAAGTAGATTGGTCTATCGAAGCGATATCCCATATTCGTCGGTCACCGACGTGGCGTCTCCGTTCCGTCCTTCAGGGAACGAGGGTTACCATACGTAACCGAGACGTTACCATATGGAACTGAGACATTTCCTTACTTTAGCAAAGGAGAACCAATCTCCTCTTGGCTTATTTCAAATCCTTGTTTTGTGCTTCTTATTCATGAATAGCATTTTGTTTTGTTCTCTCTCTGCGCTCGTCACTAACCACACTTACTACTTACCCCATTGAAAGGCTTGGAAGAGCAAGGACAATTTTTTATATAACTCAGATTGGATTATTCTGAAAGAAGAAAGTCACATACACCTAGGATAATTCGAGGGTGAGTAGAAGATGGACAAATTTTTTAATCTTAGTTGAACTAACCCTTTAAACCGAGGTCCTGGCTCTCCATGGTAGTTAAAGATCCCAGGATGTCCATCGAAAAAGATTAGGGGTGTAACACCGGCACCCTGGAGAAATTCACCCATTGGCCTCTGTCCATCATGGCCTCCTCATCATCCTCATATCTGCTGATTGGCTTCATCACTTTATCTCCTCTCCACTAATAAGCTGATGTGTGGTGGGTATTCAGGTGCAATATGGTTGCATCATCCAGGTGGATGCTGCACACTAGTGGAAGATGGTTCGACCTCTTTAAATATGACTTCTTCAAATTCAACTTCTTTGACTTTTTTGACTCTGTAAACATCTTTGACTACTTCTTCAATTTGGACTTCTTCACCTTTTTATCCTCTTCTTCGACTAATTTATTTACTTTTTACAATAAATTACACATTTTATTTTATTTATTATTATTTTTTTTTTTATTATTATTTTTTTTTACAGTGTAGGGTCCCAGGTGTGAGTGGACTGAATTGTTGTTTTTAAAAATAATATTTTTAATTACTCAGTTTAAAATAACTTGTGTTATAGCATTTATTTATTTATTTTGCAAGAAACCTGTGTCAGTCATATTTCTTGATAGCACAGTATCAGTTGTCGTTTGTAAGTAATCAAAACTAATTTCTGAATTTGAATTATAATAATTAATAATAAACACACCCTGTCCTCCTTTTGTCTTTATTTTTGAACGTTCTGCTACATGGCCACAAAGGCTGTCATGAATAAAACATGTAATCACTCTTATATATATATATATATATATATATATATATATAAGGAGCTTCCTCAACAGCAAAACACATTGAATCTTTTAGGAAGCACAAAGCAATCATGATACATGTTGCTGAGATGTAGTTCCATGATGAAAGGCTGAGACAGGGAACTCAAATTCTGTCCACATCCCATCAGAGGAATTAGAAGCAGTCGGTTCTGGCTTTGCCATCATTCCTTCATCATGCAGTGGCCAAAAATACAACCGGAGTGAACCAGAAACATATGAGGGAAGGGGTAGACATAGTCGTGCGGGGAGAAAAGGAGTGGGCTATAAGATACACACACACACACACACGCACACACTTTTAAGCACATGGACATGCACCCATGGATCTCCTCCACATCTTCCCTATCCGCCGCCGCTGCCTGAACAGGCTTAGTAATGGTAAAAAGAGCACTGCCCACAAAATCCACCCTGGTAAAAGACACAGCGTGCGCCTCAATCAGCTCCCTTGTTTAGTAGTCAGGGAACATGTAACGAAATGATGTGTTTAAGGAGAATGAAAAAAAAAATATTAAAAAGAGATCAGTCCTGTCTATTCTTTATTAATTTAATCGGTGACGTTCTACCTTGTTGTCCGTTGATGCTGTATGTAGTCACATCACTGGAATTCGACTGATCACGGTCTCAACATGCAGTGAGTCAGGGAATTTACCAGCGACTGAATTCGTGTACACAATCGACTGATTCACGAGCGCGGGAACTAGGGTGCTGACTGAAACGCACCCATAGGTTACAGTTTGAGTAGGATGGGAATAGATGACTTTGGATGTTTTTTGCATTTTGCAACATTCATGAGCTGCTCTGTCTTTATTCTTAATGGCAATATAATCACATTGTTCAGGAAGCACATACATTGATTCTTGCACAATGAGCTTGATTAGCCGTAGGCTTCAGCTCAGGCTTTGAGTTATGGCACAACTGGGGAATACAGTTAAAAAGCTCCTTGCACTCAATATCTCTCCATTAGGTGTGAGGTTTTCCTTGCTCATTTCCTCCATCAGTCTTTATGACTCTGGCTCACTCCACCTCCCACCTCAACCCACCGAGCCTCATCAGAAGGACTGCATCTGCCTATTTTTAGCATTAACGTGGCAGATTTTCACCTTCCTCCAATGGACGCTCACAGAGCTTGAAAAATGTGATGCTACAATATTGAGTGGGAAAAATAAGAGGGGATTTTCTAGTTTCCTAACTGCAGAGTTTTGAAGGTTGTATTTGGAAACATCTACTGAAGGACAAAGAAAAGTGACAGTACTGCTGAGATTGTTATTTACACTGTGGTCCAAAAGATCACAAGTGCTTCTATTTTGAATATTCTGATATTCTGATTTGTAGTAATAATAATAAGAAGAAGAAGACAAAGAAGAAAAAGAAGAATTATTATTATCATTAATAGCAATGTTAATATTTCATTTATCACTTATTATTTGTTAATTAATAGGATATAAACAACACTATTAATAATGATATATTTTTAAAAACAAACTATCTCAAAATAAGTATTATTTATGATAATCAAGTTATTATTGATAGTAATAAAATACAGTGTATATATAAATGTATTAAAAATAATATTATTTAACATGAATAACAATTTAATCGTTTTATTATTAGTTTAAATAATTTATATTAGAGTTACTATTATAAACAATGAATTATATGTGTGTTTGTGGTAGTGTACTTTATTTTAATAAATTATATGAGAATGCAGCCTTTTGCAGGTTTGTTAACTCTGCTTATAAAAAATGAAGAGTAAATAAAGCACATCAGGTGTGTTTTGCATTTATATATATATATATATATATATATATATATATATATATATATATATATATATATATATATATATATATATATATATATATATATTTTTTTTAATTAATTTATGAAGCCACTTAAAACTTACAGTATATCTATAAAAACGTAATTTATTGATATATTACAATCCTCTCCTTTTTAACAGCTTATTTATTCATTTATTTATTTTTGTAAATTAAAAAGCCTGAAAATGTCACTGCTTAATACCTGTAAGTATTGTGGAATATTGCTGCATCCAGTGATTCTGCCATGTTTCTCATTGACCAGCTTGTACAGAACATGGCTTAAAGAAAATCCCCCATCATTAAAGCTGCAAAGCAATTCAGTCAAAAGTACAAAGGCAGTGCTCTGATATTTAGCATTAAACTTATAAACAATATAAGGGAGACAGTTTGCTCTGGAACGAATAATAGATGAATTAGAGAAAAGACTACCCGCAATATTTACTAACAAACCACATATTTCTAAAGTCTAAACTGGTACATTATTGCCTAAAACTCTTAAAACTGCATTCCATGACACAAAAAGCAGTATTATTTATAATATTATAGTGGATTTGGATGGCCACTATGAAACTCACAGTGAGAAATACTGCAAGCGGAGTGATACAAACAGTGAAATGATATATAATATAATTTTACTATTATTAATTGATGTGGTTCTTGTTATTAAAAGTTACATTTCAAATATGTTTTTTTTAATTGACTTGTCAATTGAATATAAATATAAGGATGTTGGTTGATTCAGTATTAAATACCATGACCTCATCCTTATTCACAACCCCTTACCCCCTGCAAAAACAACAACAACAAAAAATACCAACAACAGAAAAAGGAAACATGATTATTATTAGTCTACAAGGCATAAACGGTGCAATTAGCAAACACTTTATATGTGTCTTTCACACTTTAAACGCAGAAGACATAAAAATCACATCAAAGGCCAATTATAACTGTACTGAAGGGTTATAAGTGCAAACATAAAGCGTGTGATCCTCCATCTGTTTCTCCGCTGCGGTTCAAAATAGAAATAAGCACTTTGCACATCGCAAAAGCTGAGGAGAAAGCATTTGTTGTTGTTGTTGTTGTCTTTTGTTGTTTTGCCAACTTCTTTTCTCACATCATCCATTATTAATATCTTAAAATGTAATTGCTGTATTTATTGTAAAACACAGCTTTAACCTTGTAGCAATCCAGTCGAGTGGAAGTTTCAATGAAAAAACACAATATATTCTCAGTGAGCATTCTCACTGATAAACACTAAGGATTTGCCATGTAACTTAATTAGCATTTGAAAGGAAATTTGAATAAAGTTTTAAAAGCTATTTTACAACAGTAAATAAAGCCTAGCGACAACCTTTATTTTGCTTAGGCTTTGTGTACATATTAAACTAACTGTAACATACATTAAAAGACCAAATGTTGTTGTTTCTGAACCGAAAGTTTTTATAGTTTAACTTTTTCAACTCATATTGAAACTCCCTGAACTTGTTTTTCGGCCATTAAAAAAACAACAACTGTAAAGCAGTCCAATATGTCATTAACATTCAGCAGCTACAGTGAGGAATCTGACAGTAACTTTAGCTGTGAAATTACATAAGCTAAACTGTTTGGTAATATTTGGGATAGCTCCAAATGCGGACAATTATATAATAGTTCACCCCAAGCAAATGTAATCTTTCACAACTGTTAAAAGAGACAGTGTGGTGAGTAACTAACCAAAAGTAGCTAAGTTAGTAACGCTTTTTGCTAGCATGATTCGATCGCCGGTACTTTAAAAATAGTTTAGCTTTTCTGATTCCAAGCCAATTTTGCTTGCGACTCTATTCAGTAGCACTGTTTTTGAGATGAACTTATAACAAGTCTCATAAACAGTTTTACTTTAAATATCAGGAGATGTTCAAATCAGTTATTTATAATTGTCGCATGAGACTTAATTTAGAAAATGTTTCATTTGACTTACATCATCAAATTTCTAATTGATGTCTGTGAGCACATAAAATATTCATAGGCAAAGGCAAATGCTCTTAAACAGGCATTTTGAAGAATACAATGTACATCAAAGTATGTAAAATTATGTGAATTATTTATAAGGGTCTGATGTTGAAGTCAGTCAGATAAAGGATTATTTAGAAAACTCTTCAGATGGATTACAATAATGAATCATTGTTTTTATGGGATAACATGGCATGATTTATGTCATACAGCAGGATATTTCCTAATATTTTAAATTTTTTAATGGCCTGTAGATGAATAGCTAGTCATTATGGTCATTAGCTTGCCATTCCTACTATAAATGATCCTCTTATTTAAATGAATCAGTTCATTAGGGTCTCTTGAGTTTGCGTACCAAATCCCCAATTTTTTTATTTTTTCTGCTGTTTGTCATGTTCTCAACTTGGACACAATATACTGTATAGAAGTTGTGTTTTGCATACATACATTTGTTCACCAATAATAATGATGTCACTTGATGTCATAATGATGCAACTTTAATTGGTTTTATTATTATTATTATTATTATTATTATTATTATTATTATTATTATTATTATTATTATTATTATTATTATTATTATTATTGTTATTAAAAGAATAGTTCACCTGAAAAGGAAAAATTGCCAAAAATGTACTTATCCTCAGGACATCAAGATGCAGTTGAATTTGTTTCTTCGTCGGAACAGCTTTTGAGAAATGTAGCATTATATCACTTGCTCACCAGTGGATCCTCTGCAGTGAATGGGTGCCATCGGAATGAGATTCTAAACAGCTGATAAAAACATCACAATACTCCACAAATGATCCACGCCACTCCAGTCCATCAATTAATGTCTTACAAAATGAAAAAGTGTTGAATGAAGTGTATAAAAAAAAAATCTTGAAAAAGTGTTGTATGAAGTGAATAAAAAACATCTTATGAAAGCACAGTTGTAAGAAACAAACCAATCATCTAATGATCCAACAAATCCAGAGTCATAATCCATAATAATGCTACCTCCAGTGAAAAAATGGCACTCATTCACTGTAGAGGATCCACTGGTGAGCAAGTGATGAAATGTTACATTTCTCCAAATCTGATCTGATGCAGAAACAAATTCTGCTAAGTCTTGGATGGCCTGATGGTGAGTCAATTTTCTGCAAATGTTCATGTTTGGCTGAATTATTCCTTTAAGAGCTTTTAGCGTCATGAGCAAGCAGCTGCTTTTTGAAAGAGGTTGGTTTCCCCCACACTGGACAATAGCAGTTGGAATATGGAATATGATTCGATTTAGCAACAGAGACAGACAAACAAGCCTCTTTCAAAGCTGATGTGTTTCCGTTATGACCCAGAGGTCTGAAATAAATGAGGTCTTATGGGGCAACCAACTCCAGAAATTCATTTCCATTTTGTCGAACACGCTGCTTCCCAAAAGTGTTATCTTTCATTTTGACTCTGTTTTTTTGCGCTATAGTAATAACATGGTAAAAAATAAATAAAAAATAAATCTTCATATAAGAATGAAATGGGTTTAGTTATTTCGTTTTTCCTGCATTCACTTCATCTTGACAATGAGGGAAACAGGGTTCAATCACCCAGCTAAAACAATAATATTTTTTAACCCCTTCCTTCTCTCCAGATTGATGAGTCTATATTTATTTTTTTATGGTTCTGGGCATGAGGAACTTTAAATGTTGCACAGTACTGTATGATGATGCTATGACTCTGGTGCTCTTTAAGCCAAAGCCAGATAATTCTAATGAGTAGTGGGTTGAATCTATAGCCCGTGGCTAAGTACTAAATGTCAAGTAAGTGCAAATCAAAATTAATTGATACAGGAGCTTATCCGTGCACATGGCACTCTCAGTTTTGTCAAGTGTTCAGAAGCCTAAAGGATGACATGATAGGCCATATTTAATAAAAATAAATATTGCTTGTACAATTTCCAGCAAATTATAGTTCCTTCACCCACACGAAAGGGAATGGGAAATAGTTTTTTCATCCAATGTAGTTTTTTTGTGGCCAATTTATAGCGATAAGGCGGTTCATCTTCATATCTTATTTATTTATTGGCCCGTAGAACATCACTTTAATAAAAATGTGATGTTTTGGAGTCTAGATTTCCCTTGAAAATCTCTTACATGAAGCACAATGTTTGCTTTTCAAAGAGCTTGAATCTCAAGTGGTTTCTTACCTTACAGTGCATTCAGACAATAATGGAAAAACCTTGCTTTGAGATATTTTTTCTTTTATAACATATCTTATTTTAAACAACTTGAAATAATGCATCCGAAATAGACACTTAATTTATTATTAACAGAGGAGTTTGTTCATCATTTGCTTCATTTATATAACATTTTATTCCTTTTTTTCCTGGCTATCAGTGGTATTTTCTAATTTATGGAGAGATAAAAACATACCTAAATCTCCTCTTCTTGTTTAATGTCAAATTTAAGTCCAATCCAATCCTTTATCCAATTCATAATTAAATACTGTACAAAATGTATCATTTGCATACCTTTATATGCACATTTTTCCAATATTTTTTTATAAAAATGACATTTTCCTGGACTGTAATCAATCAGCTGTGGTGATTTCTATTATTTCTATCTTATTCACTTTTGGCCTCTTGCTTAAAATCAATAGTTCAAATGGTTAATAAAGTAATGACGGTTGTACCCAACATCTTGTGGACATCTTGAAATGTGCTACTAACTGTAATTAATGTGCAATGCCAGGAGAAACCCTTGAGAAAGCCCTGTTAGCTTCCAGATAACACTAATCACGGAGCACAGCTGTTGTTGCATAACTGATCTGTTTCCTAATAATCATATAATGGATGTAACATGGTTTTGAATCAAAACACGGACATTTCGATTATCTTAATGTAGCAGGCTTGTGCACTACATCTGTCGGTGACTGTCAGCCTTTAAAGTTACTCTAAATAAAGAGTGAATTCATTAATTCCGAATAGAATGTCAGGTTTGACAGTCAATCCAAATAATAACAACCCAAATAAATGTTGCTTATGTCACAAGTGAGCCAGTTTGTAAGAGAGATGTTATTATAGCAAATCTACCTGTTTTAATATAAAGTAGGTGGTTTTGTCAAGTCAATTATTTGGGTATGTATTGCAAAGGTTTAATCCACTTAAGCAGGAAAATGACACCCCTGCTAAACAAATGTCTGTAATCTGCTCGGTTCAGGGGAAAGAGCATGTGGCATCATCGTGTTGGTGAAAATTTCTGTGTCACAAAAATGTAGCATGCTAAGAACAGCACATTGTTTTACGAGGTTGGCTAAGAAAAAAGAACGCAACATTATTTGAATTTCAAATGTGGAAATATTTCTGATATAAAGATGTTTGATCTTAACAGTATCAAGCGTAAGCATTAGGTCTTTCAGGTCACGTTAGTCAAGCTTGCATCAGGTGACTCTCAGCTGATCCCCATTTAGAATACGACACCTATCTAGGCATTCATATATAAGGTCCCTCAGTATTATCAGCAGATTTCACATTGCTCAATATCTAATTAAAAGGGTAAATTCGGCAGGAATGCAAGATGTCTGTTAAAGATCACTTGATCTGGAAAGAATCTGCTGTGTACAAACATCTGACTGACGTCTGTAAAATGTAAGTTTTTACATACATTCTAAACAATAAATATCTTAAAGACATCTAATATACGTCTATTTGACATTTAATAGGAGACTTCCTATTATCCTATTAGATGTATTGCAGATGAGCAAACACTCTCAAAAAATACATCTTGCTGATGTAAATGCAGACGTCAAATAGACGTCTCTGTGATGTACGTGTGCTATCAGGCATAGGAATCGGGAATTTAGCAGTGGCTTTCATTTCCCCAATAGACTCACCTCGGAGTTCATTAACTTGAACATGTGAATACACTGCTTTGATCATAAGCTGCCTGATTCAGCACTACTGCACACATTGCTACGTTATTGACATGGACTCCACGAGTGACTGACTCAAAAACAAGTTCAGATGGGAACTTCATCCCCAAAACGGATATCAAAAAATCAAGCATCCTCGTCACAGCTGCTATGTTTCACTCCCAAGCTAAATTCTTTTTAATGCTCTCAGGTATGGCAACATGCGTGTTGCTAAGGCTATCCTCGTTGCTAGGGCTCATTTAGTTGTATTCAGTTAAATGCTTGTGCTGGTTTATGTTACCTAATGGCAATGTGCGGTACTTATCTGTTGTCAATGGAAACGTGGTTGTCACTGCAATATGCTGTTTTTAAAGGGAGGTCTAATGCCATTTCATGCATTCAGAGTTGTTTACACTGTTAAGAGTTGGATTCTGAGTGCATTTTGTTCATGGTTACAGAGTCATGGCAGCGCTGAGAAGAATGTCTCTTAAGATGTGTGTTTTTGGATGTGAGGACAATATAACCTTATACAGAGATATGTGAACAAGGGATGCAATTTGTTTTTGTGGGGCAGCAACGGAGTTTCACAAGCGCGTTTGCTTGTTCCCGTCATCCTGACGAATGTTTTCTAACAAGGTACATTCTGACACTGGATTTCCACATAGTTTGATACTGAAAGATGATAAACGGTGTTGTAAAACTGTGTTTTGTTGCCAGTTGGCCTGTAAGTGCTCGCGACTCTTAAGCTCCAACCACGGCTCGCCTTAAGGAGCTCGGCTGTTTTCAGAGAGAATCATAAGCTGTTTCTATCTTTTATAAATCTGATAAATCTGAAAACTCTTTGGAGATGTGAATGATGCAATACTACACTATACTGTAGGTACTCAAGATTAAAATTAGATTGTCAAAAACCAGTCTGAAATAACTTTAGAATCCATCTTTATTTTCCTCAACCATCACGGGATAGGACACACAGGATTTTGGGTATCAAGGAAGTGAAGGATACATCTACTCTGCCTTTAAATATCAACCAGATCAGGTATCTTAGGATGCAGGAAGTGAAGCTAACATTGGATTCGATGCATCTTGATGCCTTCCTACCTTGAAATGTGTCCTCCAAAGGCAGCATTTTCCAGTTTCGGATGATGTTCTAAAAGCTGTAGTCCTAATCAAAACATACTTGTTCTTAAGCTGTCTAGTCGTATGGGAATATGCTTGTTCTGAAGCTACCTGGTCATTATTGGGAACATGCTTGTTCTTACATTATAGCTGTATTGTTGGGTACATGCTTGTTCCAGAGCAATCTGCCGTTATTCAGAACATGCTTGTTCTTAAAGCTGTGGGTGAATTCGAAATATATTTTTCTGGTGTTATTGAGAACATTGTTGCTTAAACGTTTAAAGTATTGGCAACATATTCATTAGGTCATCTGTTAAAAGCAACATGATTGTTGCTACAGGTTATGCGGGTTTTGGCAACTTATTTGTTTTGGTCATTGGTCAAGGGCAACATTCTCGTTGCATAAGGGTTTGAGGTTTTTGCAGTTTGTGTTGGGGGATATCAACATATGGTTTTGTTTTGGGGGGTTATCGCTGCTGTCCCTGCCTTTATCCATACTAGGCTGCATGGATGCGCAGGGAGTTCTAAATTTGATGATATTATGTGTAAAAATACTAAACTATTTTATTTTGTTAAAATAAAATAATCTGAATACAAAATGGCAGATAATTTATTTTCAGATTTATTTATTATCCATTTACAAACCCCTTGCAGCTCCTTCACAATCCCCAGTTTTTTGAAACTCTGATGTAGGCCTATAATATTTAATGCACTTTACGATGTTATTGAATGGAATAAATTTGACTTATCTTTACATTTTTATATCAATGTGGTAGGATCATCATATTCAAATCAATGTGATAAACGAGTTGGGTTGAATGTAATCTAAGAGTAATCTACCCAGCAATATTAATAATATTTACTTATTTCCACCATAATGTTAAAATTGATGCAGAAGACAAACATACCAAATACAAAATATGTTTTTATTATATACTGTAGTTGCAACGAAAGCACTCTATATGCTTTTGTTCAAGTATATTGAAGAGCTCAAACCTTTTGATGTTGACTGAGCTGCAGCAATTCCCACCCTGTGTGAAGCCGTTTCCTGAAGCACATGTGGAGCTGATTCTGAGTCAGTATCTGAGTGGGTGGACTTCAGTCTACCTGTGGCCCAGGATGTTGGCCTCACGCTGAGGAGATCTGTAGATGTGAACCGTTTGCCAGTCATCAGTGTACAAGTTAGAGCATCAGTATCCCTTCAAACAGCCCTGCTAATGCGAAGCAAAGTGGGGCTCTCCCACATCGCCTGTTATTGCACAACAGAGGTAAAGCCAGCGGTTTGCCAGACTGCTGGGAAGAGGATTCGGGGTCTCGCTGGCTCAGTGTGACACAGTGATCAGGATGAAAGACAAAGAAACACTTAGTCACATAACCCATTAAATGAAAACCAGCAGAGAGAGAGCTGTGCCTTTGAGATAGAGAGAGAGAGAGTTTGCTAGAGTTGTGGAGTGAGGCTGGAAAGAGATTTATTTATTATCAGACTTCTCTGAACAAGCTAGTGTATTACAAAATTAGTCATTCAAATTGGAAATGGAGTTCTGAAGCAGTAAGTTTAGTTTTAGTCATAGTTTTATTTATATAAAAAAACTTGAGTAATTATTTCAAAATGTATTATTGAATAATTTCAGTTCTGAAACCAGCATAGTGAAATATTTCACCCCCATGTGAAATTCGAGATCATGTGAAGTTCTATTGAAATGAATGAACCTTTAATTGACCATAAAGAGCAATAAACCAAATATTTAAATTAGCGCTGGGCAACAAAACATTTTTTAAAGAATTGTGATTAATCACATGATTATCTGTGATTAATCACATTACGCACAAATTTCAATAATTCATTCAAAAGTTGTGTATTGTGCACTTTTTTCATTTAAAATTACTGCTATATGAACAAAAGTGCAATAGCATTTGGTTTGCAAATGCTTTAAACAAATAAGGTGCTTTTTTACAGCAGTATACTTTAACACTGTAGCAGTTTAAATATTTCTTGTGAATCTCAACATATAACAATCAAATTAAATATAAAACAAGCTTTTTGCCACTGCCAGGGCAATAACAATTTTATAGAAAATATTTTATAGTTTGTTATAGAAAAACAAAATATGCTTAGAGTCCAGTACCTCAATCATAACATTACACTTACGGGAAATACGCGTAATTACACTAATCCCAAACCAATAGCCTAATTATCAACATCCCACCCCTCCTGTAACCCATGGTTTGTCAGTTTGTGCCAGTGAGCAACAGACTTTCATAATGATAAAAAACTGTGTTAATGTACGATAAAATAATTGCCGGCGCTAATCAATTAATTAATTTACATGATAATAATGTGTTAACTTGCTCAGCCCTAATTTAAATATTTTATATATTAATTTATTGGGTTAAAATTTTTCTATCTAAAGCTGGCACTTTAGTCATGTCTCTTGTAAAACATTTCAGTCATTTTCTCGTAAGGTACACTTTGAAATCAATTTCACATATACCTGATTTATTTATGTATGTGTGTAGTAAATGGTATGACTACATTGTCTCATGTACACACTGTTTCAACAAACAGCTGCTTGCTAGGAACGTCTTACATTCTCTGATGGAGGTAACAGAGACGTTATGTCATGACTCAACGTATGGGGTCATACTTGGGAGCCCAAATCCTCTCTGATAAAGAGAAAATGGCAATAAAATTTGGCTAGTGGATTTTGCATACCTTAGCCACTCCCCATATGGGTACAAATAGGCGAGAAGCCGAGAATGCTCTTATGCTGAGAAGCCGAGAAACACGTATCAGACAAATGCTACACAAATGTCGTAACCATGCGGACCAACACGTCCATCCAGACGTGGTCCATCCAGGGGCTTGATGGCCTGGGGGAAAAGGAAACTGCTCTTTGGAGCCAAAACTGCTCTTTGTTTTTTGGGCCAGCAGCAGAACAGAACAAAAAGATTCTCCCCTCGGCCCCCCTATAGGGGAAGGAGTGGCACTCTCTTCACCATCTCGTTCCTCGCATCTCTAGGCTGTCTGTATCTACCTCTCATCTATCGTCTTCCTGGAGTACTTAGGGTCCTACTGATACACAGGGGCCTGCTGTTCTCGACACGCTGGCCTTAACATGGTCTCAGCATGGGGCAGAGCAGCTGCAGGAGGGCACCCTCGGCGACGGCCAGGCTGAAGCATGTCCCGTGGTGTAACGGTGGCTGGTGGAGGATCACGTCAGGGCCGGATGTGCTGCATAGTCTCAGCCTGTCTTTTTACTGGCAAGAATTGCTGGATGCAGTCCTCGACAGTGTCTCTGAATTTCCCAGCCTGAGAGATGGGAGCGTCAAGAAAGCGCACTTTGTTGATGTAATTAATCTCACCACAGGTGCACTGCATCTGCACTCTCCACCTGGGGAACCACTATCGAGGGTAGTGAGGATAGAGCAGGCAGGCCGCAAGGGCTTGAGAATGGGAGGTGTGCACGCCTTCAGCCGATGCTCATGACAGCCCAGGAAACCATGGCCTTCAACTCGACGATCACCAATCCCCCCAAACTGCGATTGACTTCTGATCCTCTATTGATGGGCTGAATGAAACGCTGGGCGTACCATGAGACGGCACAGCAAAATCACCATCGAGCTGCACAGACCAGTTGCAGAGGGAGGGGCATTATATATATTAAATATCTCCCACATTATATATTACATCTGTTGTCTACCTATTTTATTGTAAAAAGAGTATAGGGTCGCTAGCCACCCAATGTATGTAACAAAGTAAGTATAATAGAGTGAGTGTATTTTTCCTTGCAACAATAATTAAATATCCGATGACTCAAATAATGCAACTGACCTTCATTCCTCAAAGTGGCACTGTCTGACACGCAATGATGACGTGATGTTTCAATCATAAATACCTCAGACATAAAACAAAAGAATATCATCAGTAAAAACATAATTGTTTACTGCAGAGTGCTGAAAAAGTATTACTGTTATTTGATAGTAATTGTGGTGAATAAGCTGCCAGTGTTCAATTGATTTTGAAGACATTGAGAACAATAGTTTTGAGAATATGGATGAAATCGCAAATATGAGCCATTTGTTGAGGGAAAATAGCAATGGCAAAAAAGGCGATGCTGGTTCAAACTGAACCCTTTCAAGTTACAAAAGGTAACAAAATATGCTTTATTTTATTCATTTGTAATTGTTATTAAAATATCAGGAGAATTGTACAGTAGAGATCCATGTTGCAAGGCCACTAAAGGACTGAATATGTAAAAGAGAGATTTAATCAAAAGGTGCTTCAGATGCTTATTTTTTTCCAGCTGCCCTAAACCGCATGCACTCGTTTGTGGGATAATTTTTTGACCAATTTTGCTGATAAGATTAACACTGCTGAATATATTTACTGTCAGAGATCTGCCAAGCTAAAAACATCCATCAACTGCTTTTAGTCTAATTTATCCTAGAGGCTCTTAAACACCTGAAATCCTCACCTGGCTTAAATAGGCAACATAACCCAATGGCATTCATACATTAAATGTTTATTTCAGTCGTTGGTGTATCCTAAATGCGTATAAAAGAAGCACACATATTAACACTGAGAAATACTGACATGAATCCTGGAAAGATCATTTCTCATTAAATTATGATATGGTTAAGGAAGGCAGAAGCCTAGCTGACTTCATCCTGGATCCAGCCCACATGTGTTTAAAATAACTGTCAGTGAATAAAGAGTAAAGAATAATGTTGTTATTTTCAAGCCATTCGAATGTTATGGTCATAATGACTTATCAGCTGTATGTCATTCAAAAGTGTTAGTATGAAAAGACACAAGCAATATTAATTCAAAGAAAACTAGGGAATCTTTTTGCTTAGTGTTTTTAATTGGTCATGAACAGATGCCAACTATGTAGTGCAATGAACTGTGAGAAATAATTAAATCAGCAACCACTCAAATAAGCTTCTGAAAGCTCAGCTGTGACGGTCACTCATCTTCAACTATGGATCATAAAAAAAAAAAAAAAACCGGAACACTTTATAACAAATACTTGGTTACACTTTCTCTTTTTTTTCACCTTCAGAACACCCCCCCCCCCCCAACACTGAACGCACAATTGATTGAGAACTTTGGGTTGTATTGTATGTGCAGAATTGCATATTGTAAAATGCAGTTTCAAAATAACAATGGCCCATTGTGTGGGTGAAACCATGGTTGTCTCAAATTCTACAATCATAGCCAAAAGTTTTGGCAGTGACATACATTTTGTGTTTTGCAATGTTTGTTGCTGTAGTATTTGTATATCATTTTTCCATGTTTCTATTGTTTACTGAAAAACAATGATAAGCCTATTATACGTTTTAAAGGATTTTATTGGCAAAAAAAATATGAATCAATATTTACAGTGTTGACCCTTTTTCTTTATAACGTCTGCAGTTTATGCTGGCATGCTGGATATTTGTTTCTGGGCCAAATCCTGACTGATGGTGATCCGTTCTTGCCTTATTAGTTCTCAGAGTTGATCACAATTTATGGGCTTCTGCTTGTCCACTAGTCTTTTGAGCACTGACCACAGGTTCTCTATTGGATTGAGATCAGGGGAGTTGCCTGTGCACATATCCAAAATTGTTATAATGATCTTCCAGCTCTTTCTCACTCTTGCTTTGTGACATAGTGCTCCATCATGCTGGAAAATGCATGGATCACCACCAAATTGCTCATGGATCATTGGAAAAAAGTCACTCTTGCAGGACGACTTCATACCATTCTTTATTCCTAGCAGTTTTTTGGGCAGAATTATGAGAGAGCCCAATCCCTTGGTTGAAAAGCAACCCCGCACATGGATGGTCTCAGGATGATTCACTGTAGGCATGTCACAGAACTCATGTTAGCATTTACGTTTTCTTCTCCAAAATATATATTTTCCAGATGTCGCAAACAGTCGAAAGGTAGCTTTATCAGAGAAAATAACTTTGCACCAGTCTTCTGCTGTCCAATCCTTGTACTTCCTGCAGAATTTCAGTCTGTCCTTGACATTTTTCTTGGAGAGAAGTGGCTTTTTTGCTGCCCTTCTTGACACCAGGCCGTTGTCCAAACATCTTGGGCTCACTGTGTGTGCAGATGCTCTCACACCAACCTGCTGCCATCCCTGAGCAATCTCTGCACTGCTGGAGACATGATTCCAGCTGTCTCCTCATGAGAAGATGGTTCTTGCATTTGCTGGACACCTTGGGACGTCCTGAAGACTTCTTTACTGCAGTCAAAACACTTTCTTTGAAGTTCTTGATGATCTGGTAAATGGTTCTTTCAGGTGCAGTATTCTTAGCAGTGATTTCCTTGCATTTGAGGCCATTTTGATGCAAGCGATGATGGCTGCATGTGTTTCTTTGGAGGTAACAACTGCTAACAAAAACACAATGATTGGAAGCACTTCTTCCCTCCTTTTATAACAACCATCTATTTTATATGATAGTGATTTTACCTGACTAATACTCATTCACACTTTCACATGTGCTGGTCATTTTCTGTCAGGATCAAAAACAGTGTAATTTATTATTATTTTGTGTGTGTGTGTGTGTGTGTGTGTGTGTGTGTGTGTGTGTGTGTGTGTGTGTGTATGCTGTATTCTCAATGACTGACAAATAAATTTACAATAAATTGCATATTTTATTCATTTCTAAAATTAACCCAATTCAATTTGGATTGTATCAGTATATAGTTTATTAAATTACATTAAACATAAAACCAATACATTTACACAAATAAAATTATACAGCATTATGTAACTTTTGTTGAAGAACAGCAACAAACAGATCATTTTCGCTAGATAAGACCCTTATTCCTCGTCAGGGATCATGTGGAGCCCTTTGAAGCAGCATTGAAAATGCAATTTCGACCTTCAAAAACCTTCTCCTTTGTTTTTTTTTCAACTGAAGAAAGAAAGACATGAGCAACTTGGATGTTATGGGGGTGAGTAAATTATCAGGACATTTTTATTCTGGAAGATGACCTAATCTTTTAAATTGGTTGGTTTGGATTCTAAAGCCAGTATATGATCCAGGCTCCAGGATCTCTGGCGGACTGGAAACAGAGATATTCTCAGGCACGGAAAGGTCGTGGGTGGCCGTCTTCGTTACTTACAATTTGTCTCCTCCTATCAGCAGGGCAATCAAGAGGGCCGGTGGAGTCGGCTGTCAAGATGCTCCATACTAATTGATTTCTCAGCTTTTGACAATGCCTGGCAGCCAGATAATGGATGACAGGGAAAATAATGTCTGCATCTTGATTCCTTGCCTTGCTGACACTTGGATAAACACTGTTTATAGATAACATGCAGGGGGTTATCAGAGGGTGTCCTGACAGTGTTCAGCAAACCAGAATGCGAGACTATTCTCCTGCCGGCTCTGTTCTGTGCTTAACATTACCCGTAGCAGCGCTCTTTAACTTTAATGACTATGGAACAGACACTGTTTGCCATCAGAGACACCCCTAGAAGCTTCTTTCTCAGAGATTCCGACCTCTTCATTTGAGAGCCACTTTGCAGAGACCCGGGACAAACCTTTTGATATTTCAGTGTTGCTAGTGTTAATATACAGATCTGCTCACATTCACAGGCAGCAAGTCCAAAAATAATGTCTAATAAATGGCATAACTGCTGTTATGTGATGGTTTTTGTCCCCGGTGCACTCACAGGTGAATGGAGGTCCATTTAGAGTCTCTGGAAATACATTATAAGCATGCAGTGAACATTCAGCACATGCTACTAATGTTTGTTGGACTTGGATCATTTATAATTTATAAGTATTGCTGAAAAAAAAAACCTTTATGTGTTTGCTTCATTTGTTACTGTATCCCATTGGGTAAAAAGTCACATTCTATTGTTTACGATAATTAATTGCTCACATTAAAACCCACAGCAACTAAAAGGGCAATGAATCATGAATTTCTCTTTGTAGAAAAAAAAAGATTGTCTATTTTACAATTTGTGCAACAACAGTGAATGTACTGTGCAAGGAACATTTTTTAAACACGATATTATTTATTATTTTTACATTTTCTTTTTTGTATTTTTCATTGCTCTTTTTGAAGTCACTTTGGATTAAAGCATCTGCAAAAATAATAATAAATGTTTTGTTTGTGCTCATTAATTCACTAAGGAGATTTCATCAGTGTTTTATGGCCAAATTGCTTCATTCTTTTAATTGTTTTGTGCTTTTTGTTTTCATATCGCATTGGATTAGAACTGTCCTGCAGAATGTAAAATGAGTTCATCTTGACATTCTTCTTTTGTAATGTCTAAGTGTAATAAATAAATAATAAATAGTACATTATTTTGTTGGCTGCGCCTCATAAAACTCGGGTAAAGGATATTTTCAACTTTTCCTTCATCCAAAGTCCAACTGAGGGAGGGACGGACTGACAGAAAGATAGAGGGGTGATTGTTGTTTAGGAGACCCTTGTTTGTCCACAACTGTTAAACTGCTTGCTGTTCTTCAGAAGAAAAAAAACCTTCAGGTCCCACCTCTTTTTTTGTTTTCCAGTATATTTTGCTTATTTGAACCCTTTCCAATAATGACTGTATGATTTTGAGATCCATCTTTTCATACTGAGGACAACTGAGGGACTCATACGCAACTATTAAAAATGATTCAAATGGTCATTGATGCCCCAGAAGGAAAAGCGCTACATTAAAAGCCTGGAGGCGGAGGTGAAAACTTTTTGAATTGAAAGTTTAAGGTAAATGTAACTTATTTCATTGTCTGGGAAACTTGTAAATATCTTCTGTAGCTTCTGAAGGGAAGCACTAAATATTGTGCTATTTAGGCAAAAAATTTTTTTTTAAATGTTAACATCTTCATTCTGTTCAAAAGTTTTCACCCCCGGTTCTTAAAACAGCGTTTTTTTCTTCTGCAGTGTCAGTGACCGCTTGAACCTTTTGTAATAGTTGCATATGAGTCCCTCAGTTGTTCTTACTGTGAAAAGATGGATCTCAAAATCATGCAGTCAAGGTTCAAATACGCAAAACCTTTTTCTGAAGAACAGTGGGAAGTTTAACAGTTTAGGATAAACAAGGGTTTTATCAAAAAAAAAAATTAATAATATTAAAACAACAACTTTGGGTTATCCAGGTAACAAGAACTGCAAGAAAGGTACTTGTTATTGTGAATCACAGCCGTGCTGATAAACTGCCATATCTCACAGCTACGATTGTGACATTGCTCATATATCTATATATATATATATGCACAGCAGTTTTTTTTTTTTTTTGGTGCTTAAATCTAATGGGCTTATAACGTTATTATAAAAGATTGTTTTATAATTTAGTATAATTTAAAAAGTAATAAATAAAACTACTGTTAGAATTGTTAGCATGGACCATATTCTGACTGACTGATTCTAATTGTTTTAATAATGATTAACAAAAAATAGAATCATTTATATATGCAAAATGAAAGTCCAAATCACACATTGCAGCTGTTGTTCATCAATAAGTGCTTACATTGCTAGAATTGCCACTGAAGAGCGCAAAATGTCTCAATTCGCAACGCGAACTTACAACCCACCTTTATTAGAAAGACCCCCAGATATTAATCATTTCACTGTGTAGTGGGGATGTCTTATGAGAAGAAGATCGCTAAAACACGGAGCACACAGTTTTGACACGATGATGAAACCGCCAGAAGGCAGTGGCTGTGAATGTTTTAGTTTACACCCACAGGATTCACTACACATTTCAGATCATTACCATAATAGGCAAAAGGATTGCACAAGTGCTTAACGATAGATGGTTTTTAAATTGCTATTTTATGAAAAAAGCACTTCAAGCACTTCAGAAATATGATTTTCAAGGTCTGAAGGACAACACATGGACAAGTAATGTGGTGTGGAGTGGCTGCTAGGATGTTTCCATATAGTGTTGCTTATTTGCTCACTAAAAAAGAGCCCATCTTCAAGTCTCTAAGATATTCTTACAGTAACTGGGTTACCATTTTGAATGTAAATGTTTACGTCACTCATTATGGCGAAACCATAAGTTAAACAGCTCAACATAAATGTCACAATCCCCACTGCATTGGGAAGAGCATCATACTGAATATTAGATCACTGAGATTGTTGGATCAATGAAGTTTTGTATGTAGAACATAACTTCATAGGCTGACCTCTGAGTCAAGCCTTGAATATTTATCCCAGCCCTTTGAGATCCGTATGGCTGGGATTTCATCTTTCTGTGTTCGATACATTTATTTATTTCTACAGTTGTTCTCGCTAGAATCAGCCAGTGAACAAATCAGTTTAAGAGCTCTAGACTCAGGAAATACATATTCAGAAGTGCTTTCATGAACATCAGGATGGCAAATTCAATCACAAGATCATATGTTTATTAACACTTATAGGGAGTTCTGGGACACAAAGTGCAAAGTAGATACTGTTCAGTGTTGAAAAATAATGCGAAAATCCCATTAATCTTGCACGACTGTATTTTTTTAAAGTCTCACGTTGGTCTATAAGAATAAGCATGTGCAAACTATATAGCCTTTGCTATTATTCTGGAGCACATGGCCATTATTCATCTAGCTTGAAATGAAAATTACATACTATTTACCAAAAGGTCTTCATTATTTGCCATTATAGTGTATTAACTATAGACCGTGTTCCCAATACACTGAATGCCTTTTTAAAGTAACAAAAAAAAAAAAAAGGGAAAAAAACTGAACATTTATAATGTGTGCATGTTGTGGGTCAGGGTTAGGCTTGTATATGTTTTAACGGGGTTTTTTCAAAATATTTTAAATATGCTTTTTTTTTTAAAACAGAATTTAAAACAGAACAATAATTTACAGAAATTCATATGTACAGTTTAATTTTGCTTTCTAAAGATTGTAATATTTATTTCTGAATATTACAACACATTTATGTTGTACAAATGCCTTTTAGCTGCAAACTAGAGTTTGTAATGTTCTCTGTAAAACAATTTTGGAACTATATTTATTGTGAAAACTGTTATACAAATACATTTGAATCAAACTGAAAAGAAAAAGAAAAAATGCTTTAAGTGCTTTATATAAAGCTTTACAGATTTAAACAGTGGGTTGGGGAAAACACAAGTACAAATAAAATATTTTCCAGATATTAATTTAATAATGTGCTATAAAGCCAATTATTTATATTTTGGAAACTGCACAGTTTATTTATGATAGTAACATGTTAGTCATTAATATACAAATGCTTGTCAATAATATTATGGTTTATAAATATATTTTAATCTAAATTACAATTTTTGTGTTTATATAATGATATTTTTATACTTTGGTTAAAAAGCCAGTTGTATAGTTTGGAAACTTCTTTGTCATATATACAAAGAAGAAGATGGTTATATATATATATATATATATATATATAAACATGAAATAATTTATAATATTAATATTAATATATATTAATACACTTAACATATGCTAACATGCCATCTTAATATATTAAAATATATCATAATAAATTTATGTTTATATTAATACACTCCTATTTGAAACATAAATTCTTTGCTTTGAAGACTAAACAAAATAACAAAATAACATACCTTAAAAAAAATATATATATATACACTGTACTCCTCACATTGTCTACTGTAAGTGTGATTTAACACATTATATCTTGTTTGAAAACCCCAACAGAATAATGCTTTAGAGTAGACCACCTATACAGTCATGGACAATAAATTTACATAAATTTTGTGTTTTGCAAAATTTGCTGCTTAAGCTGTTGTGGTGTTCACTCAAATTGTTTCTAGATCATTGTGTAGTAGAGTGATCAGATGCATTTTAAATAAATGCTACAAGCTTAATTGGCCAAAAAATTAACTTTTCACAGACACACACACACACACACACACACACACACACACACACACACACACACACACACACACACAGACACACACACTCATGTTTGTTTTTGTGAAAAACAACCCTACACCTAACCATAACCCTCACAGGAAACTTTGTGCATTTTTACTTTCTCAAAAAAACTCAATCTGTATGATTTATAAGCGTTTTGAAAAATGGGGACATGGGTTATGTCCTCATAAAATGCAGCCTTGGCATAAGAGAGCAAAGGACATTTCTTTCAGAAAAAAAAAAAAAAAAAAAAACCTTACTGCGCCCAAACTTTATAGACATATAGGTTAATATGCATCTAAAACCACACTACTGACTCATTAACTAGCTACTTATTATTAGTAGCCTAAAGTACAACGCTACAGTTTGACTAGTTAGTTAACTATAGCTTGAAGATTCCACTGGAATAAACTGAATTGTAAATAGTGGATGTTACTATATACACACTAAAGATGGAGGAATGGGAGGACTGACATTTCAATAAAAGGTTACTAAGACAAAACATTTATTTTTTATTTGAAACAACATACTCTGCCTGATGAAATATGCACTATAAGACCACAAACGTGCATTAAGGACGTTAACGGAGTAATTTCGATGTCATGTTGACAGTCAGATTGGCTGCTTGAATCTCACGGGGACGTAAGTGTTCAGAGCCATGTGGAGAGCGGCTCCTTAGAGTTAATGTCTTTATCACACATGGCGTCTGCTAAGATCCATATCTGTAATTAAGTCATTTTGCCAGATGAAGGGTCGAGCCCCAGTGCCGTTACTCTTTGTGCACCTGCCGTGGATTTAGAGATGGTACACGGCTCTGAAGTCACGTGTGTACAGTAGATCACTGCGGCTGGTCCCTGGGGTATTAATGTAATAGCTGAGAGTGCAGACAGCGTGTGTTTCTCAGTCTTTGTATCTCAGCGTGATGTGCTTTTTAAATTCCTCCTCCAGCTTCATGTCTAGCTTTGCTGTTGCCTTTTAATAAGCTCAAACTCAAGGACAAGCTCTATATAACTTTAAATTGTTGGCACCAAACAAAAATGGTCGGTACATTTATATTAGGTTTAATATAGATATCTTCTTTAAAAATTCTTCTACTTCATCACTATTCCTTTCAGCTTCTTAACTATTGATTTTAAAACACAACGTGGCTGAACCAAACTTAAAATCACTGCTAAGACTGATGTGCTCTATTAAACATTAGGTAGATCCAAATGCCAAATGGGTTCATTCAGCTCAGATCTTGCAGAAGTGACACCAGTCTGAGGGCATAACCCATCCCTTTAGAAAATACAAGAAACTTTTATTTATTTTATCTCAGTGATATGAGCAAAAAGATTTTTGATCTGTATCTGGGAGGAAAGTGGCCTGTAATGTGACTGACTTAACATCTAACCAATATGACTTTGTGTAATGTGAGATAAAATGTATGGTAGGAAATCTATATTGAAGTTATGTGATTCATGACTATTTTACAGCATGTAGGGTAGTAAACCTTCTAAACAATTAATTTCCACAGTTGTTCCATGACTCTTTCATGACTTTATAGTTGCCAGTGATAACAAGCCGAAGAGCTAAAGACCTGATAAATGACTACAGAAATGTTCATGATTTGTCCAAAGCATTTTTTGATTGTTTGAGAATTTATGAATTTTACTTACTGTTCCAATTCTGGAAATAACACTTTTGAAATTCCCTGATACCTTAAGGCTCCAACATAACATATAAAATAATTAGACACATTGTTGGCTACATAAATGTGAACATGCTGAACTGGACCAATGGCATAAGTTCACTTAAGAAATAATAATAATAAAAATCTCCATTAAAAACACTTTATGCATGATATATTCCCCTGTAGTTTATCAGAAAAAAAAAAAAAAAAAATGTTGCATAGGCTTTTTTACATACAATATTAATAAAAAGTCAGAAGCTAAACAAATTCTCTGATGCCCATTAAATGTCTTGATGTTTAATAGTGGCTTTTTAATAATGAATGTTGTTCTAAATTATTTACCTTTTTTGTCTTGGCAGAATGCTTACAGCATGGTGTACTGTGTTTGTGTTTGACAGCTAAGTTTGCTTGTAATTGGCCAGACCAGTTCCAAACTGTTGACAAAAAAAAATGTTTCAACTGTACTCGCTTCAAGAGAACAGAAATCAACCAACTTTAAAATGTCCAAAACAGCAACTATTAGCAATCGCAAGCTCTTTCCTTGTTCAAAATCACAAGTTAATAAAAAAATCATGTGCTTGACATCACCAGAAGACAAATGAGTTTCCATGTTTGTTAGAAGTCAGGTTTTCCTTTGATATAAATAGCTGTGACTTGTGTCCGTTGGAAGGTCACATGCTGGCCTCTCCTGCTTTCAATATTAATGCATTCACCTTTAATCGAACAGACCCATACGAGCAGCTCACTCCAGAGAACTACTACCATCTTCAAGAAGATGGCATTAGTGATTAAGCCTTTGACAGGTGACTATTAGGCTGTGTGTACTAGTGCTGTCTTTTTGCTCTCTTTGGATTTGTTTTCCATCCTTGTATCTCTTCTCCTATTATTTGATTAGCATCCGAGTTATTGTGCTCACAGTGTGGTGTAGTGGGAGTTATCTTTGGTTGATCAATACATACAAGACAGCTACAGAGCAATGCAATTAATGTCTTCCCTGCTTTTTCAGCAAGCTGTTGAGAGCTGTAAATATCCTCCTTTTTACCTTGCCAAGTTTAGTTACCCTTCACCGCACGTGTTAATTTGTGCGTGAGCTTGTAGCATGTGCATGTTTGTAAGATTAGGTGTCTGTGCTTTAAATGTTCTTAGAAAATGCATCGTGCAGAGTATATACTGTTATGCAGTACATATCCTGAATTATATTTTCTTTATCAATTATTTCAAATTTGATTGGTTGGGTGTCATTCCAAGAGTGCTGAAGATTGCATCACTCTGGTCTTTGTTTGCAGTTCCCACATTCTGTGCATTAGCAGTGGCAATTATGACTGTGGAGTGAGTCATTGAATTATCAGACTGATTCATTTATCAGTGCCACAACTGTTTTGTTGCCAAATGTTAACAACACCTGTTGGGTGTTCCTGTAAGGCCCATTAGCAGTGTTGGGGGTGGGTCGTCATGATTTTGCCAATACCTGTTCCTGGATCAATATCTTTTGTCGATCGTGGATCAACATTACTTTCCAAAAATATAGACTATATATAAAAAAGTTACAAGTTATGTAATAAGATTACTTTTTCAAGTAACTTGTAAAGTAACGCATTTCTTTTAATTTTACAAGGAAATATCTGAGTTACTATTTCAAATAAGTAATGCAAGCTACTTTGTTTTACCATTTATAAACTGCACCTATCCTGTTCCCATGTTTAGAGAAATTGGGAGTGAGGTGCAGAGGCAAACGCACTTCCTTCAGCCTGAGGCTTATTCAATTAAATTTTGGTGTAAAAGGGCTTTACAGTTGTCAAAATACAACTTAGGAGTTTTTCTGTTAATAAAAATAAATAAACAAGTTTAAAAATAAAAAAGTAACACAAAGTAATGCATTACTTCCATGAAAAGTAACTGAATAACACAATTCGTTACTTTTTATGGAGTAACGTAATATTGTAATCTACTGTATTATTATTAAAAAGAACTTTTCCAAACACTGCCCATGATTAATGAAAGTATTAGGACTATTGATACAGATATCTAATTTCTGTTTGATTCCAGGTCCAAATCTGTCTTGGTTCAGATTCCGATTCCAATTTATTTGGGCTATGATGTCCATTTTGCTTACATATGAACCATTTTTTTTTTTTGCTAATGCTAATGGTGTAATTATAAAGGGTGGTGTTGATACTTATTCAAGAAATGTTTGAATGGAAACAAGTAGCAATTTGTGTTTATCTGCCTTTGTTTTTGAATGCCAAGCCGGCATTTTAAAATCCGATCAACAATCTTAGAACCAAGTTGCAAATATATGGATGCAAATATCTGTTGCTACTTGTTTCCATTCAAACATTTCTTGTTCGTAGAAAGACTGGGTGAATAATAATTTCATGAGGACTTTAACAGATCCAGCTCCTAAGGGTAATTTGCTTCAAGAATTAGACTGTTTGTCACGCTGTATGTTTTTGATTCATGCTGTATTTTATTTTTATTATGAAAATAACTCATAATTATTATTTGTTCATTCATTTGTTCATAAATCTGTCTGAATAGCATTGTCTGTTTTCATTTCACAAAAAAAAGAACCAGTTATAACAATTTGTTATGGGAATCGAGCTACACTGGTCATGCTATGGTTTTGATTGTGGAAAAAAAAAACAGGCACAAAAGTTATTATTAGGTCTGTATCTTTTCAAAAGTTACAAATTTGCACCGTTTAAGTACCAATATGAAACCTTTGGGGGTAAATTAGGTACAGAGGTGTACCTTTTGAAAGGTACAGCCTCAGTGACAACTTTTGTACTTTTTTTTCTGAGAGAGTTTAATATATGAAAACCTGACTTTCACTTGTGATGAGCTGTTGAGCCTGGAAAACAGCAGATTCCCTCCAGACAGAAGACTATTAAAGGCAATCAATAGAAAGACAACTAAGCCCGAGCCATGTTAAAGTTCTAAATCACTCAAATGCAGCAGGCAGAAATGACCAGTTATGAGACATTTCCTTTATTACTCTTAAAATGTCACATTCTTATTGAAGATATTCCCAAGGGAACTCCTTTCATTTATTTTTTTTATTTTTTCAAAACAAAGAAAATCACACAAGGTTAGAACTTTTTGTGAAGCTCACCATTCTATTTAATGTGTGAACTTCAATCCAGAATACCTGTTATGACGTCTCATAATCATGAAATATTTATGACGCCCTGAGAGATCATGTGAGAGAGATATTGAGAGCCATGTAACTGGCTTACATCAGCATAGCAGAAGCTCTTGGTGTTGTTTCAAGACAAATGGGTGACAATTGGTTTCCTGTGTGGGCTCAGATTTTTTATTTATTTATTTTTTTTGCCACTGATTATCACATTCCTCATTTACTCGCTCTACTTACTTAAAAGACCGTCTGCTTTTTAACTACTATATTTGAGAAGGATTTTTCGTTTTGGGGTAATCTGTTAGTTTAACCATTAATACATTAAATGACTCAAATATTTAAGAAACTCTCATTACAAGTCTTTCTGTTCATTTAAAGTCTTGCTAATGTCAGTGGTTTAGTTAATAAATAAATCAAAAAATTCTAAACAGCATCTAAAACAATGCTGAATTAAGATATGCTGCTAGCAGTGACCTTGTTTTGCTGTCGTCCATCCTTACATTGCCATGGGCTACTGCCTGTTTGTGCATGCCTAACTATTGCACTGCTTAAACTGGATAATCCTCTGCTAAAATATATTCCATTGCTTAAAATTATCTGCATGTCTTCAATGCGGCAAGAGATCAAATGAAGCCATAGCATCCTTAATCCACTCATATCAAGACTGCCAATGTGTAAGTTCCAAGAATTTTTTTTTTCATTGTCAAAATCTTGTATAAGACAGCCAAGATGGAACTGAGTTAAGAGAAAAATGGCTGTTCTAGTGAATTAAGCACAACATATTGTCTTTTTAGATAATTTGCCAGTTTGAAACGCATCAAGAACTGTAGTTGCACCTTGTTAATAGAGCTTGTGACAAAATAATTTACTTATGGAGCGTAAAATTAGATGGATTCACAGGTAAAGACCGGAAGAAAACTCATCAACATGTACGCATTTTATGTTCCCAAAACAGCTTCAAGTCATTTATATTTATCCACAAGGATGGCTAAAAAAACAGCAAAAAAGAAAAACATTCCTACAGTACCATGACATTCCTATTAAAAGTAAATGAAGCTGGTATTTCTTTGTGGCTTTTAACTATTTGCATTGCTTTGAAGCAAAGACATCAGGTTAGGCAGAGCACAAGAATAGCTTGTAACAAACCTGTTTATCAAAACAAAAGATGAATCAGAATAATTGGTTTATACAGATTATATGATTTTTTTTCTTAGTTCAGCTGCTACTCTCTCTGTTTTTTTTTTTTTTTTACATTAAGTGCTCATACTAATCAAGACTTGAATAAATGATTGTGTCAAAGAACATCAAGAAGAAAAAAGAAAGAAAAAAAAGGATCTGAACATAAAAAACAGAAATATTTTTAATATGCCTAAATGAACCTAGCATTGCATTGATCAAAGCGATTTTAAAGTTGAGATTAAAGTAGAAAGCTCTGTGAATCCTTGGGTCCATGCAAGGGGTCCATTGACTTAAATGTCTTTAAAATATCTATCTATCTATCTATCTATCTATCTATCTATCTATATACATATATACAATACATATACACACACACACATATATATATATATATATATATATATATATATATATATATATATATATATATATATCATAAAATATTGAAATATTGACTTTTTAAATATGTCATGTATGGTTAAAACGTTTCAACAGCAACAAGCATCTATTTCAATTCATTCTGTGGAGTATGGTCTGGCTGATTCTTCCTAAATCATAAATCTTTCTGTCAGACAATAATTCCAGACATTAGAATGTAAAGTAATTGAACAATTTGGAACTAGAATCTTATTAATGGAATGTATTATATATATATATATATATATATATATATATATATATATATATATATATATAGTATTATAGTATAGTATATTATAAAAATAGTCAGTCAAACAGTCGTTGTTGGTGACCAGACCTTTAATGGTGATCTCTCTTGCTATTGTGTAATGATTAGCAGGGTGTCATTTACATTCATCAACAGTCTTGGTTGGTAGGGGGGTGTTCTGGCATTCTGCTAGTGTTTACTGCAGCAGGTTTGCCTTCGGGTCACCTTTATTATGACTGTAGAGAGGACCTGAGGGCGGGAGCGCGCAATCATCACGGTCTGTGATATTTCTTAGGGACGGATCAGCTCTGAGACTCTCTACTGCGGCGGCGAGCACAGCTTTCCTCTCACACAAAGACTCAAGACTCAGTCTTTTCTGGCTTTGCTTACCTCTGGTACCTCTGGTCGATAAGCTCCGCATGATTTAAACACCATTGTTCCAGTTATGCGTCCCAGAACAACTTTTGCCCTCATCTTCAGTCAGTTGCTTGCTGCGTAACGAGAATTCATTCATATTCCGTTTGAACGACGGATGGCGATCATGTTAATTGCTGTTGGATGTACACTGGTTTGCCGTGCTGTTGGATTAAACGGGGCACGCAGCACGTTCTAAAGTGTCTTGCGACATGGAGTCGGATCGATAATGATTTTAGTTGGGCTGTAATACTGCTCGGAATAAAGGTAAAAGTCTTGGTTGGAGTGGATCCTGAGAGACTGTGCAGTAACCGCGAGGACTAAACGCGAGTGGAATCAAAAGCGCGCGGCTGATATGGGTGAGTTCTTGTCATCCTGGGCTAAAGTTTATCCGTTAGTATAGATGAGGATTCATTCATTTTATATTTCAAATAGATGTTATATTATTTGCAGAGTGAAAACATTTAGTCGGTCCATTTGTGTAAAATGAAATAGGGCTATAACATGCGCTCTTAAATCTTAAAATCCAAAATTAGGAAACTACACATTTAGTTCTTCTGCATTTGTTAGACAGGTATTATTAATGGAAATATGAAAATCATCACAAACACAGGTATAGCGTCGCATGTCAAATAAATGTTGGATTTTCTGTCAAAAAAGATTGGCCTTTATTGTCATTTCATCGTTCAAATATGTGATGGGAAGTTCGATTTTCTTGAATCGGTTCTTTCGAACAAATCCTGCCAAAGAAGCTGTTCGAAAAACTGCTTTTACGTAAGCACGTGGTGTCTGACAGTGTGGTATAGCCTATTGCAACAAAAAGATAAATCTCTTTTTATGCACATATTGATTTTTATTACTGTTCTTCCGATTGTGTTTTTGTTAATATGTGTATTTATTTTTATATCTTGTCACAGTTTAACTTGCAGCAAAAAATACCCTAATATTATGTTTTATTCTACATTTTATTGTTAATTTGCATTAAACTGAAACAAAAATCTCCTATGAAAAAAGTTATAAGTCGTTCCAAACCCATAATAGCTTTGCTCGTCTTTGGAACACAATTTAAGATATTTTGGATGAAAACCGGGAGGCTTGTGACTGTCCTATTGACTTGCTAAGTAAATTACACTATCAAGGTCCAGAAAATTATGAAAAGCATCGTCAGAATAGTCCTTCTGCCATCAGTGGTTCAACAAGAAGACTTTTTTTTGTATACAAAGTAAACAAAAATAATGACTTTATTAATTACTTTAATAATGACAACAATTCGTCTCCTCCGCTTCACCTTATAGCACCATTTTAAAGCAAATGTGCTGAATGCAAACTACGTACGCTATTCTGTGTTAGCTGCGACACACGAATACGTTTTCTACATGTGTTTACACTTTGATTTAAAAGAAAACGCGGATGACACATAAGAGCATATGCTGCTTGCAGTTTCCAAAATGGCGCTACGGTGATGCGGAGAGGAAATAAAATGTTGAACAAAGTTTTTTTTTTTTTTTTTTCACGTACAAAAAGTATTCTCGTCGCTTTATCATTTTACAGTAGAACCACTGATGGCAGAAGGACTATTCTGATGATGTCTTTAATACTTTTATGGACCTTGACAGTGTAATTTACTTGGCAGTGAATGGGACAGTCACAAGCCTCCCGGTTTTCATCCAAAATAACTTAAATTATGTTCCGATATATAATAAATAACTTAAGTGTGATATCTTAGTGTGATGTCTTTAAAAATAATAATATTTCATGAATGTATATTTTAATGTAGATTTAGATATAGATTACCTGGCAAAACTATGTTTTCACACTACAGGGCAGAGCTGGGGCTAGTTGTCACACTTTATACACAAGTGATTATTTCTCAGGGTAAGTTTATTCTTTAAAAAGACAAGTTCTGAATAGTTGCTTTAGAGCCGGAGCCACAAAAAAATAAAAAAATAAAAATAAAAAAAACACCAACAACCAACCTTGAACATTTCCACTGTTATTGCCCAGAAAAAAACCCTGACACACTGTAAATACTCACTGACCTTTGCCAAACAGTAGCCTATACATTTATAACATAAAACACATCTTGCCTGATTTGACATTTATGAAAAATAACTTGTCCTGAGTTCCCAGTTCAGCCTTCTATATTTGAGTGCTTTGTTTATTGTAGTTGATCATTGTCTGAATCTATGTCAACGTGGTTTTATTTATACATATTTTGTTTACTTAATGAGATATAGACCTTTAAAGAACTTTCTTGTACTGTATGTCTATATGCATATTATATAAATTAAATTGTATTATGGCTTGTAATGCTTTTACAGTGAGATTAGCGACTCTTACAAGGTTCTTCATGTTTTAAACATTCTAATTCTCTATCTTATTCAGTATTTGATTCCAGAGTCCCAAACTATACTAACCAAGCTAACATGATTTCACATTTATTCCTGCTGAGTGAAGAGTAGCGATGGGCCATGGCGGGGTCGGGATGATGGATTGCACTTAGAAATTGCCAGTTGTCATGAAAATACTCGTCTACTTGAATCAGATCCATTCTTGAGGCCATTATGTTGATAACTAGCTCTACATACATACTTCAAAAGCCTACAGGGAAGGCTAATATTAACACTACAGTGCTTTATCACTTTACCATACTGAAAATGATTCTTTAATATGCCAGCCCATGCATTCTGTGTAGATCCAAGTATTTAAATCCAACTGTAGACTAAAGATCTCGTGTCAAACATAAGAAAAACCTTTAGGAATGTAAAGTGAATCGCATTTGTACTTTGCTCTCATTACACAGACAGACACTGTTCCTTTCATGGCTGGTATTTCTAGCTTGATTTGGTTTTCAATGAAGGCACAAATATTTTAATTTCACTTGGTTACATCATCATACTTATTTACCCTTTTAATACAATACCTTAAGCTAATATAAGTGAGAAAGGGTGTTAAAATTTGTGCAAGCCTTGCTAAACATAAAGGGACAGTTCACCCAATAATGAAAATTGTATACTCACCCACATGAAGTTCCAAACCTGTATGAATTACTTTCTTCCGTGGAACAAAAAAAAAAAAAAAAAAGATGCTTCATTAAAAATAATGTTGTCCATACAATCAAAGTCAATGGGGTCTTGTTGTTTAAGTCCCCAATGAATTTCACTATATGGACAAAAATAGTCAAAACAAGAAGAAAAGATGTCATGGAAGTTTGGAAAAATTACAGAATTTTCAATTTTGGTTGAATCATCCCTCACAACAAAGTGTACAGCTGCACAGTGAAGTTTCTCTTCTTAATATAGAAAGATTACTGGTCTCTGCATGCTTGCCTTTACAGTCCGGAGCTTCTTTGTAATCTTATCGGAGCATGTTTAAATTATTTGTGAATAGTCGCCAGCAAGCTTTTACCATTTTTCCTGAGCACCATTGTGAAGCCTGTGTAGAATTCAAATGTACAGTAGACCTATATATGTCTCATAGCATTGGATTAAGCTGATTTTTCAACCACAATTGTGCCGTAAATAGTGCTTTTAGTATAAATCACACTTTTGTTTGGCGCTCTACATCCTGACTGAGGCACAGATACAGCACTCTTCAATCTCACAATTAATGTGTGTTGAATAATGTGCCTTAAGTATGCAGGAGGTCCATAATTTCATTATTGCAGCTTTGGTTTGACCGGGTGAATTGTGTGCTTGAGCTGTAGTCTCATATGGATGGAATCCAGCATCCCAGCTCTGGAATTAGTTGAGAGTTGCTGTCTCTTGTTAAATACTGGATGTATCCCATCCTGCTGAGTGATCTCTTATTTAACCACCCTGAAATTTCATTATCCTAAAACTTTTTATGATCTTAAACACATTATGCAGGTGCTTAACATTGTTATAGAAGAGCCACTGTGTGCTCCTTCCAAATAAAATTGGAGTCTCTCTTACGATGTTGTTTTGGAATCTGTTCAGAAATACTTTGGGTGCAGAACATAAGCATTTTTGTCTTAAAGCATATCCTGCAGTGCTTCCCCTGCCATTACAAAAATATACTATTTTATTGGATTTTCTTTCTTCTTTTTTTTTTTTTAATTATATTGTCACTCACCCCTAAAACTACTTGTAGGACCAAAAGACTTATACCTCATATAGATTAAACATTCATTCATTCAGTTTCACAGCCTGTCTAGTCCCAGTACTCAAGAATCAGTGTAACGAAAGGATCATCACTGGACTTTGACTGTTTAGTCTTTCTATGTTTGTATATTTTTTATAATTAGAACCAAATCATGCTCAAGAGAGGGATCCTATAGAGAGGCAAACAACTTAATAAGGGCTCAAACCCATTATGCAGCAGCTGTGTGTCATATTTAATCATACTTATAATATGAGGGGAAGCTTTGTAAAGAAAATAACCATTATTTTACATTCCAATAATAGACATTTGCATTTCCTGTGGCCACTTTGGTTTCAGGTAAGTTATTAATATTGTATTTGCACTAAATCTGCTCAAAGTTTAGTGTAGAGAGATATAAGTGCAGATTTTCATTAAACATTTACCCAGTCTATCTATCATACAGCTGACGTGCCATTTAAAATTAGTGTTGATTTGACAGCAGAGTTTGATGCAAGCAGCAGGAAGTCGGCTATCGATTTTTTTCATTTTTTTTTTTTTATTTGAAGTATTAGTCTACTGAATATGATATAAATAGGCAAACGTATGCGTCAAAACCATTTGATTCCATTCAGTTACAAAAGTTCATGTTTAATCCAGGTTTTGCCATTATCTTGGCACTTTGGGTAATAGCCTTAGCTTCACCATGGCATTTATATTAATATCAGACTTGTCACAGTGCCAAAGAATACGACAGCTGACTCTGCTGTATGTGCCAGCGTCTTCCTAGCCTCTTGAATAGGAGCCTGCCACAGTTGTACAATGTTTTAAATGAGTGGCTTTTAAATGAACTAACCTTGGATGAGCTATGGCGCATGGACCTTCAAAGTATTTTAGTTCGCTGAGTAAAAAAGTGAAGTCTGGATCGATTTTTTTCTGCAGTATTACTCAGAGGTGGCAGACTCGTCACCACTGTCTGCCATAGATCTCTGATTCGTTCAACACCGAATGACATTTGCAGTCAAACACTACTGTGCCGCTGCATCTGTAAGTGGCTTGTTCGTTGTTCTCTTGATTTGAGTTGTATCAAAGACAGAGTCTAAGGTTTGGTTTAGGGGGGGTATTGCAAATATCTCCACTTGAGTGCCATTGATTGACTCTACCTTGGTAGATAAGGATTACATATAAGAGAGTCACTGCAATCAGCTGGCAGTGTGTTGGTTTGAATATCAAATGTCACGCGGGGCACAGTGGCTTGCTGGTTAGCACTGTTGTCTTACTGCAAGAAGGTCCCCGTGTCGAGCCCCGGCAGAGACAGGAGGCCTTTCTGTGTGGAGTTTGCATGTTCTCCCTGTGTCTGCGTGGGTTTATGCCGAGTGCTGCAGTTTCCTCCCACAGCCCAAAGACAGGCAGGTTAGGTTAACTGAACATTCTAAATGGTCCCTTGATGTGTGTGTAAAGACAAGACTTGTGTATGGATGAATATAGCTATAGATGCTGGATTGGCAAACAATATCTAATGTCAAAAGTGAAATATGAAAATCCTTGATACCAAATTGCTGCAAAATGTGAAATGGAGACGATTTTTGCATTGCAACATTAAACTCAGGCTAATGTAATCATCAAGATTGGTAAAAATGTAGTATCACAATATTAAATATATATACTGCCAGAAGTTTAAAATAGTTAAGAAGTTTTTATGCTTTTTAGTCTCTCTTATGCTCACCAAGGCTGCATTTATTCGACTTATTAATGGTAATAATTGTGAAAATGTAAAATAAATTCTTATTTAAATATATTTTAAAATGTCATTTATTTTCAGCATCCTTACTCCAGTTTTCAGTGTCACATGAACCTCTAGAAAAGATTCTAATAAGCACCAAAATAGTATATTAGAATGATTTCTGAAGGTACAATAATAAATGGTAATAATGTTTCACATTGTTAGATTTTTTTTTTTATCAAATAAATGCAGCCTTGGTGAAAATTATTTATTTATTTATTTATTTTTGCAATAAATTATTTATGATTATCTTGTTATTATTCATTAAAAGAATAGCCTATACCAGTCATCTGTCATGAATCAAACTACAATGCTGCTTGCAAGGATATCTCAGAAAAAAGACAAAGTCCTTCTTTTGTCTAGCAGTACAATGTCTTTTTTTATCTTATTGCATTTAATTCAGTCTGGCAACTCACATTTCACAGCTTATGTAATTTATGATTTCTTTTGCTGTGGAACTAGACAATCAGGAGAAATATGTTCTTTGCAGCCAGATGGTCTAGTAAGGGCACGTACGAGCCAAAGATAACAGGGCCATGCTTTCAAGCAAAACTCTGACCCCTTGGGTTAATAATGTCCATTACTGTAGGAAGCACACAAACAGGTAATTCCTACACTTTTTTATTTGTACTTACAGAGTTTTTCTTGAACTTTGAAGCTGGGTATTTTAGGACTACATTAGTATTGTTCTTCCTGCAGTATGTGGACATTAGGGCTGGGATAAACGATTATTTTTTAAACGATTAATCTAGCAATTATTTTTTCGATGCCTCGATTAATCTAACGATTAATTTTTCAGACCGATTCGATTTAGATTATCTCCCCATTAATTGACTACTAACAATTTATACATGTTGATTTACATATCTGAATGAAAAAAAAACGTGAATTCCTTAACATTGCAATATATGTTTATTGCTCTTAAAATTACAAAATAAAAAACTGACTAAGAATGCATTACTTTGCACTTGTATAGAGATAGCATTCAATAAAACCTTGAAGCCTTGAAAACACATAGCTTACTGAAACAAGCTTACTGAACACATAGGGCCTAGCTTACTGAAAACAAGTTCTTCTTTTCAGATATAAAATAACAACAACTTGATGTCTAGCACTCAATAAAAAAGTTCACCCAAAATACTAGTTTAGAGCAATTGAAAGAATACAGTAACCAATGTAAACTTTAGGGATTTAAGCTAATACAGAGAGTGCTTTTCCAAAAAATTAAAAATAAAAATTAACAGTGGGAGCCAGCAGCCTGTCATGGAGAAAAAAAAATCTCTGAATGCTCCACGTGAAACTTTGGCGTTCCGCCCTTTTTCTATCGTGTCTTATGATTTTGGTTAATATGCACGAGGGAGGGAGAGAAAGAGTGAGAGAGAGAGAGAGAGAGAGAGAGAGAGAGAGAGAGCGCTCGTGTAGTTTGAAGACTGTGAGTGCACGAGCGCGCCTGAAACTTGGGTGTTTTGCCCTTTTTCTATCGTGTTTAATGATTTTGATTAATATGCACGAGGGAGAGAGAGAGCAAGAAGCGCTCGTGTTGTTTGAAGACTGAGTGCGCGCGCATAGCCGGGACTCTCTCTCGTACGCGCCCTGTCAGGCGCAGCACAGTCATTCTATTCTACATCACTCACCGATCAAATAAGGCTTTGACAGCCACCAAAAAAAGATCAATGCAGAAAAACCCCTGGATTGGTTATATAAGGTTGGACAGAATGTTGATCCGGCCATCGCGTATATTCAGCGCACATAAGGTAAACGTTTTGCAGTGTTTTTTTAGAGAAATAAAAACAGGTCGACAAATCGATGCGCATAATTTGCGTCGACGTATTTTTTGCGTCGACGTCATCGATGACCTCGACGCGTTGTCCCAGCCCTAGTGGACATGTCAGTGTGTTTTTTAGGGAATCATTGTGAAGGTTAATCTGCTCTTGTTTGGCTTACATGGACACTCAAGGAAACGTGACCCAAACATAGTGTCACTTAGTGTCACAAATGTGTGTCCTTTTAGAGAGGGATATCATATGTGTAATGGACTACCAGTGAAGCATAGAATTGATAATAGATAACAAGTCATTTGGAAACACAGAGAAAAGGTCCTGGGTCCTTTTTTATCTCCTCAAAAAGCCTCAGAGGACAGTTAATATAGCTGGTGTGATGGCTTTCATTGTCATCCATATGTTTACTTGGAAAGTATACTGAGTCATGATAAACCACAATGAAATGCAATTATGGGATTCATTGCTCGGACACTGAATTGTTTTTTGTTTTTTTTTGTTTTTTAACCACTGTGAAGAAAATGAAACCTTAAAAAGACAGCACTGTTTGAAGATAAAATGACCGTGATCTCTGGGTTTTTTTTCTCCAGTCTTCCTCTGAAATTTTCTTAACAGCATCAGTAGGATTATAGTTTGGTAAAACTGATGACTCTGTGATTTGCTGTGTATGCTTGGATGGCCTCCGTCCTCCTTTTTTACTGTAGACAATGAGTTCATGGTACACACAGTGCAGATTTTCAACTGAATGCTTATACATTAAAACTTTGATCAATTTTTTCTTCTTTGTTCTGCATTTTGCTGTATTCTTTTTCCTGGCAAAGAAAACTCCTGTTGCACTTAAAACATGAGATGCAAAAGATGGTAATGAAATTGTCCATTTTGCATCATCTTTTCTGGCATGGATAACACAATATGAAACACATTTCAGACAGGAGAGGTAATAGCTTCAGAGTAATTAATTATGTTTGACGTAATGATTCAGCTCCAAATTGACTAATCAATTTCTATAGAACAGTATAAAATATGGTATTAAAGATATTACTGGACATTAGTCACATCTTAAAGTTGATTAGTGCATAGGTGATGATTACTTTAAAAAAAGCTTTAAAAATGGTCCCTAGTAAATTAATCCAAATGACTCCCTTGAGACTCCTTATGTAATTCTAGTGTAATTCAAAAGAGAGTGCCAAAGGCTAAATAACAGATTTATAGTGATTATAGAGCGGTGAGCTGTAGAACTTAACTAAATCGTGGTTGTTATGTTACTGAATAATATATGTGCAGATGTCATGACAGCTGGATGTGTATTGGTCGTTTTGAGATCTTTTTAGAATATGAGATCATAATAAGATCTATATGATCCTATACTCCTATAGAATATAAATATGTGATCTCATATTTTGAGACAGATGTCAGATGAATGCAATTCAGATGTATAAGAGGCTGAGCTGTGTGTGATAATCTTGACGGGGAGTGGGAAGGTTTTATTCATAATAATGAATTAATCTATTACCTCTCAGTTTGAAGAGACAGACAAACCGCAAATGCAAATTATGCCATCATCATTCCTGAAATAAATTGCAAAAAAACATTTTGTATTTCTGAAGAGAATAAAGATATATAAGTATATATATATATATATATATATATATATATATATATATATATATATAATGTATATACACTGATTGCTGTTAAATACTGATTGAGCTGCACAATAGGTAAAGTGACAGAATCTGTCACCATATGCAAATAATTTTAACTAAATACCTAATTCAGAAGAACCGGGTACAATTTTTTATGTTTTATTTTGTTCTCTCTCTTTTTTCATTTAATAAAATATTTATTTATTTGGTGAGTAGCCATCATGTACATACAATCAGCTTCTCACAAATCTGCAATACACTAAAACAGAAAATTGTCCTATCAATGTGCATTTTTATTAACTACTATTACCATTAAAGGGATAGTTCACCCAAAAAAAAAAAATTCTGCCATTATTTCTTAACCCTCATGCTGTTTCAAATACGTAAGACCTTCATTCATATTCATCACAAATAAAGATATTTTTAAAGAAATCTGAGAGCTTTCTGACCCTGCATAGACAGCAATGCACCTGGCATGTTCAAGGCCCAGAAAGGTAGTAATGGCATTGTTTAAACATCTTTTTTATTATTATCATTGTTTTATAAATATTGATAAAATACAATAGAAGGAAAAATGACAGCAGACATAATAGTAACAAAACGACAACAACAATAAAAATGGACAGATAGATAGCAACAGAGAGAGAGAGAGAGAGAGAGAGAGAGAGAGATAATATAGACACATTTGTTATGACATTGATTGATTAGAAATATTTCCAGTGGATTTGGTTAATGCAGAGAAGAGAGAGAGAGAGAGAGAGAGAGAGAGAAAGGATTAAAAAATGAAACAGAAGGATCACAAACAATGATTTATGGAATATAGTGTTTCAAAAAATATAAGAAGATTATTAAATATTAGTGATGATGATAGACAGGAGATACATTTCCTCACTTGAATATGTATATATAGTTAAAAAATAATTAATTATTGTTGCCATTGATGACGCATTGAAGTTCTCTAAAAAAAGAAAAAACAAACAAACAAATAATAAATAAATACATTTCAATAAATGTGGGGGGGGGGGTCTAAATAATTACAAAGCCATGGATGTTGAGATGAGAGAAAGAGAGAGAGAGAGAGAGAGAAGGGAGAGAGAGGAAAGTTAAATTAAAAATGGATTAAGGATAGAAAGAAAGGGAGGTGGAGTAAGTGGAATGATAAAGGAAGGGGGAGAGAAATATTGAGATACCGATGGTTTGTCAAACTGATGATGGAGAGAGATGGAGACAGGCATAGTTTAAATATCATTCAACTGTAATGTTTTGAATCTATGAGAATACCTTTTGTGAGCAAAGAAAACAAAAATAGCAACTTAATTCAACAATTACTATGGACAAAAACTATTTAAATATGTATTGTGTAAATTTGAATTATTGACAAGTGTCATTTAATAAAACTGAATATTGTGGCATTTAACATAGTTCCGAATTAATTTCTTTAAACTTGAATATTTAATATTTTAAATGTAATACAATTAAATTTTTAGTTTTATATACATGTATTTTTAAAAAGCATCTTTTGTTTTGAATTCTTAGACTGCAAATGTCCCGTTTTTAAAATACAGCTTCAAGTTTTCAAGATAAAAAGGAAATTCAGAACTTTAAATGTAATATTCTAAAATTCAACAAAGCATTTTGGCCAATTAGTAGTTTTCTGGCATGAGCGTGCGGTTCATGATCTACCTGATCATGAATCGTCCAGAAATAGCCTAATCTTAAACATTTATGGTTTATATTTATGTTAGGTTAGCGTTCTCAGCATGTGAAACATCTAAGCCAATAGTTCCAAACCTTTGTACTCCAAGCTCCCCCTCCTCTCCAATACTGCAAACATACTTTACAAAAATGTCACTGCAGATATTCTTGACAACTTAAAAGTACTAAAGCTCAATTATACAGTAACTTTACCAAAAAAAGCAAGTCAACCTGCCATACCAAACAAGACCACAGGGAGACGACAAAGGACTGCATAAACCACTATAAGGATCCATTCAGAATCAGTAAACATACCAAAACACTAATGAAAAATGAAAACATTCTGAATATGTGGAAACTCAGCGATTGTTCCTCTTGTCAGAACAAGCTATTTTGGAGTGTTTGATGCCCATATGTACATAAACACCACTGATCCTCACAAACTTCTCCAAAGCACACGAGCATCCATTCTAAAACAGTTGTTGTACACTATTTTTGACAACTACATGAATATACAGAAGTGTGTTCAATCACATTAGTTTATCTGTGTAACATGAGCGCACGGTTTGTTTGCACATCAATAAACACGGCTTCAGCTGCTCCCAAACACAGAATACGTCCAAGTTAGGTGGTGGTGTTATTTATTTATTTTTAATTGTAATTGGTCTAAGCGGTCTCTGGTGTTTGTTTTAAAGTACTTTTGGTGTGAGAGTGATTAGCATGCCACACAGGATGCAAGCAAAAGCAAAAAATACAGACGAGTCCATTGATTAATCAGTGATAGGCTATTGCCTACACTGGATGAGGCGCAGAGCAACACCAGGTCTATTCTGTACGCGATTACAAAGAACTTAACAGGACTACAGAAAGCGTGAACCCACTGTACAGCCTATATAAGTTTATGTCTATGATATTGAGTGGAAATAAATGGTCTATACTGTAATTTTGACTCCAAGTTACAGGTGTATCTAAATAATTATTCACGATGCCTTCAGCTCAAAACACAGTCTACAAACATCCTGTGGATTCCTATCACGGAATGAATGAAGCAGAAATAACAGAGTTACGTATTACGCTACACCATGTCTACAATGGAGGACGAGCGGTGCAGTGCGACACAACAAAAGACAGACATTATAATTAATATTGTCTACACTAAATGTGAAATTCCCAAAAGCGAACAGATTCCCCGTTCTATTTCTGACGAAGTACAAGCTCTTTGCAATGGCTGCTTTGTCGCTTCAAGCTTCAAAATACGCAGTGCCGCATCCAGTATAGGGAATATCACTGATTATAATGAATGCTCTACTGTCTACTTTGCTGTCACTCGCATCATGTAAGCTTTAGCAGGGTGGCATGCTAATCACTTTCACACCAAATGTACTTTAAAACAAACAACAGAGTGCTCAGACAAATGTTTCACATGCTGATTGCTAACCTAACATACAAATATAATTCATAAATGTTTAAGAATCACTTAGGCTATCTCTGGGTGATTCATGATCAGGTATATCTTGAACCACACATTCATGCCAGAAAACTACTAATTGGTCAAAATGCTTTGTTCTGTTTTTCTGAGATCATCTACTCTTCTATGTGGATGGCCTCTGACCTACTTTCTGTTAGATCTGAATTTCAACGTACTGAATTTTAGAATATTGAATTTAAAGTTCTGAGTTCCCTCTTCATCCTGAAAACTTGAAGCTGTATTTTAATAAAAACTGAAAAAAATTGTGGAAAAACTAAAAAAAAATTTTCCACAATGTATGCATTACACTACAGCATGGTAGTTGCATTGTTGTCTATGCAGGGTCAAAAACCTCTCTGATTTCATCAAAAAATCTTGATTTGTGACGAAGATGAATGAAGGTCTTTTGGGTTTGGAACAACATGAGAGTGAGTTAATGAATTTCTTTTTTTGGGTGAACTATCCCTTTAACAGTTCTGTGAATGACAGCATTTCAGTCCTGGGTGATATTTGACTTGAACTTGTTGTTTCACTTGAATGCTTATTAAATTTCACCAAGATTGCAGATGAGTCAAATAGAAGAGTATCAGACAGTTATGTCAAATTAGATAATGACCTCTTGACCTTAGAAAAATTTTATAGGTGTGGATGATAACAGCAATTTTATCATATGAGCCTCGACAGCTGAATATTTTGCTAAGTAAATTGGTCTTCTTGTTAAACATGATAAGCTGATGTTGTGCTCTCTCCCTCTGCAGGTTCTGTTATTTGTGACAAGAGATTAGCGGGCCTCTTCCTCCTTCAAGCCTCCTCCCTCCTGCTGTTCAGTTCAGGGGAAAGGATGTGCCCCTATAGCTGCCGTTGCGAGGGAAAAATTGTCCACTGTGAGTCAGCTGGCTTCCAAGACGTCCCAGAAAATATTTCAGTTAGTTGTCAAGGTCTATCCCTGCGTTACAATGACCTGCACACAATGCTTCCTTACCAGTTTGCCCATCTTAACCAGCTACTGTGGCTGTACCTGGACCACAATCAAATCATGTTTGTGGATAGTCGTGCTTTTCAAGGGGTGCGGCGATTGAAGGAATTGATCTTGAGCTCCAATAGAATTTCACAGCTTCATAATGTTACTTTTCACGGAGTACCTAACCTACGTAGTCTTGACCTCTCCTACAACAAGTTGCAGGAGCTGCAACCAGGCCAGTTTTTTGGTCTTCGAAAACTGCAGAATCTGCAGTTGCGCTCCAACGGGCTGACAACAATCCCTGTTCGGGCATTTCTAGAGTGCAGAAGCTTGGAATTTCTAGACTTGGGCTATAACCGGCTTCGGGTTCTTACTCGTACAGCATTCCTGGGTTTGTCTCGACTTATGGAGCTCCACCTGGAGCATAATCAGTTTTCACGAATAAACTTCTTTCTGTTTCCTCGCCTTGCTAACCTTCGTGCCCTGTATCTACAATGGAACCGTATTCGAGCTGTCAACCAAGGCCTTCCATGGAGCTGGTACACCTTGCAAAAGCTTGATATCTCTGGCAATGAGATACAGGTACTAGATCATGTAGTATTTCAATGCCTCCCCAATCTTCAGGTCCTCAATTTAGAGTCTAACAAACTGGCCAATGTGTCTCAGGAGGTTGTGGCTGCCTGGATTTCCCTAACAACCATTAGCCTTGCAGGCAACATGTGGGATTGTGGACCAGGCATCTGTCCTCTTGTTGTCTGGCTCAAGAATTTCAGAGGCACCAAGGACACTAGTATAATCTGCAGCAGTCCTAAGCACCTTCAAGGGGAGAAGGTTATGGAAGCTTCAAAGACCTACATTGACTGTGATGACTACGAAATTACTGCTCAATCACCTTTGTATCTGCAGACCTTTGATCCAAATTTTGACCTTACCCTTGAAATGACTGACTCGACAATGGCTCCTACAACACCGCCTCCACCCTTGCCTTCACCTGCCTCTGAGGCGCCATTTCCACCTCCCCATCCTCAACCACCTCAACGCCCCACCTTCCCCAGCCATACAAATCCAGATCCCAGAGACTCCCATCAATGGACACCCTCTTCATCTGACAGCTTATTAGTCACGCCAGCTCCTGAGCAAGACAACGTGTCATTTCACAAAGTGGTGATGGGTGGGGTGGCACTGTTCTTCTCAGTGTCCCTTGTCTTGTCTGTAATTTATCTCTCCTGGAAACGTTACCCTGGTGCCACCCGGCTTTTGCAGCAGAGTACAGTGGGCCGTAAGCGGAGGAAAAAGAGTCAGGAACCAGAACAGAACCTGAGCTCCCAGCTCCAGGAATATTACATGAGCTACAACCCTGCAGCCACACCAGAAGCCTTGGAGGTGCTGGGCAATGGGACAGGTACCTGTACCTGCACCATATCCGGCTCCCGGGAATGTGAGGTATGACATGTGAAAGCAGCCTAAAATCAAATCAGATCAAAACAAATGAACGACTCAGGAAATAGAGGTAATTCTTCACTGTGCATGGTGCAAATATCATTTAGAGCAAGGTTAAGCACCTTTGACTCCTAAGGTTCTTGAAATGTCTCATTTAGTCTACTTTCCTTGACTCCACTTTTTTAATTAATAGACACAATGTCTTGATATGCACTTATATGGGCATTTCTGGCTGATACCAATAATTATTTATATTTTGAAGCTGATAAATGTTATATTGGATGATATTAGCTAATGTTTGACATCTTACGTTCAAGATTCAGACATCTGCATGCATAAATTGATACCAAACAGTCACATTTATTGAGTGATACCAGTATGACCACAGAAACATTGTGCATCCCTAATGTTGTCATACAATGTAAACCCCTAAACCAGGAGTCAATGGTTTCTTTACCAAAAAGCACTGCCCTGCAGCACACATCTGCATCTTGGTTTTGGCCTCATTATTTCACTTGCGAAAGGCTTATTCATTTTGTTTTTCCTAATGATTATTATTAGTATGCTTTGTGTTTGGGACACTGCTATTCACTTGAGATGCAAAAGGGTTTCTGAAAACCTCTGATTTGATTATTATTATTATTATTTACTTGCAGACAGTCAAAATCCAGCATGTTGCATTGGGAATGGGTTTGCATCATCTAGCTTCTGAGAGTACAGCAGAAAGAACTTAAAAAAAAAGACATCTGCCGATAATTAAAATTGCAGCACAGGATAATGATGTATTGATTGTCACAACCCATTAGAGCATGCAAAATGCCTCCTACTTTACTCTCTAATGTCATGTGTTTAAAAAGCATCGTTCTCCATGTTTGGTTTTTATTCAGCTCTTTTGAAAGATTTTGAAGGCTGCATTTTAATTTGGGATATATTTAATGTGCAAAGCAATTACTGTTATCTTTTAATCATACTGGGATGACATAGGTTATGAAAGGGAGGGAAATAATACAATTTGTCACCAACGTTCATAGTATGAAGTGAACATGCTGTTATAAAACAGTCATGCAAAATCCCATGATGCGGATCTGCTTCAGTTCAGCCAGAAATAGTCTGTAAAAATCTGTAAAATCAAAATTTCCGTCTTGCCCTCTTTGATGTTGTAAAGAATGTCTCACCGCAAAGAGATGCATCTTATCAATGGACGTGGACAGGGCATGTTTGAACGGAAAAGGTTTATTTGCCCTTATAAGAGAATCTGTATATGGTAAGGAAGCCAAAATACTCAACTCAACTCAACTGAAGTAATCTACTTATTCAAATTAGCTAATAAAAGAAACCAAACATCAGTGAATGAGAAAAGCTATTAAACTCTGTAAATGTTTAGTTTGAGCAATGAAATCACTGAGTTGAATTAATTAGACACTGAACATCCATAACAGAACAAACAGTAAGCAGTGCTAATACAATACCACACAATACAAGTTTGCTTTTAACGGATGCTTCAGAATTTCTGTACAAGTTTTCAGTGTTATTTTTGAGATTCTCTGTAAAACACCACCTCCATAACAAGGTGGGTGGTTGCATGGCAGATTCATTTGCACCTTGTCAATGCACTTGGTGTTACCCTAAGAAGATATGTCTTGTTTTGAATTGTGAGAAAGCAAGAGAACACTTTATTGATCCCAAAAAAGAAATTCAGTTATTTCAGTAGCTATACTTTCTAAACATATTCATCTGAGAGAGTTGCACACCTTAGTGGCAGCAGAGAAGAAGGCACTCAGTGGAGCCCCATGATATGGAAGCTTTCAACCTTCAACCTCCACCTGTAGAAGAATGAGGTTTGGTCTTGGACTGAGGTACCCTTCTTGATTAAGACTTGTGGCACCTCCTGCCTATGTACTGCAACCTCTTCTTATATAAAGAGTTTGTTTTTGCATGTAGGCCTATTCCACCCCAATGTCTTCACCATTTATGGTGAAAGGGGTGAATGGAGTTCTTTTCCTCCCAAAGTCTCCTAACCGTTCCTTAGTCTAAGTCTTAGAAGAAGATTTTGAATAGAGGCAATGGATTCCCATGGAGCTATTCACAATGAATATGATCTATCGGCCACTGACAAACTAAAGTTTTTTTGTTTAGTTTTTTCCTTTGGTGGTGTTATTTATTTTTTTTCCTTGTCCAACATTGAAATGCATCAGCCATTCGGATGTCCTCTTACGGACGACTGCCGTGTACAAACAGAACCAAAACAACATAAAATCCAGGCCTGGTCCTCTCTCATCTTGAACTGTCATGACTCCTTATTTTACCCTTCCGGAGATCCACCATGGGACTAGAGACTGGTGAGTGGCGCAGGTGTCGCTCATTATGGTTTACCCATTAGCCCCCGCCCCACTCCTCACAAAGTCATTTTCACAGTGCAGAACCAGAGCCAGAACATTTCAGCCTTAATTTTCTTTTTTTTTTGATAAAAACCTCTTCTTCCACGCCTCATAGTCCAGTGCCTCCTGGCCCACATCACTTTGATCCAAACATACATTTATCCATTTATTAATAAAGAGTCTTTCTACAGAATAAAAGAAAACATGACCCAACCTGAATTATTTTGGCAAAATAAAAAAATATAATCGCTGCAGGGTAACCGGTGCATTAGAGCTACTATTAGCATCATAATACAGAAGACAATTTGTAAGATAAATACTATGCTTTTACTCAAAACTCACTTTAAACACACTATTGAGTGTTTGTAATATCTTCCGGTTGCGATCTAATGCAACTTTTGTGTTAAAATGTTATTAGTAGCCTTTCATAATCAGCTAATCACTACACCTGCTTAGTATTTATCTCATAAATATCCTTTATTTTAATGAAAATACCCCAAATTGCATGAAAATCGTATACAAATCATATACTATCATAATCATGTGTTTATTAGCTTATTAAGGGTTAGTTCCCCCCCAAATTAAAATTAGACTGTGTTTTACTCACCCTCAAGGCATCCTAGGTGTAAATTACTTTCTTCTTTCAGACGAATCCAGTCAGAGTTATATAAAAATTTGTCCTGGCTATTCCAAGCTCTGAGATAAGCTAGTATTGCAAGTTTGTTTATAGGAGCAAAGGAAGCAACATTTTCTTACTTTAGCAAAGGAAAACCAGTCTCCTCTTGGTTTATATCGATATAATGATGAGCTTGGAATAGCCAGGACAAATTTTAATATAACTTCGACTGGATAAGTCTGAAAGAAGAAAGTCATACACATCTAGGATGCCTTGAGGGTGAGTAAAACACAAGCTATTTCCATTTTTGGGTGAATTAACCCTTTAATTTTTCACATACCTTTCTCTGGGTTTGTTATATACGAAACAACGTAGAAGTTCAACATGGAAGAGAAGGGGGTTACAAACACATAATATGAGTGGCGTGAACAGCAAATAATCTTCATCTGAGTCATAACATCGATAGCGGAAGAGAAAACAGGCAGAAGCCGCTAATGCTCATCAGATCACAACATTAAAAGGAAAATGAACAGAAATTATGACTCTGTCTAAACAAATATGAGGTAAACTTGAAATAATATTTTTTTTTTTCAAGTGTGTAAATTTTTGGAATAAAAACCCTATAATGGATGTTGTCCAGTGCAGCTTGCATGCCTCTGTAATGTCAACAGCTTCTGTTAGCGCCTCATAATTTTCTATGCAGGGAAAACTGTGTTTTATTAAATAAAAATGAGAGCTGTCACAAGTTATTTTAGTCTGTAAAATATCACACTAAATCCAGCCTTGTTGTTTTATACTTAAACTCTTCTAAACTATACCAACTCAAAAAGTGGTAAACTTAAAGTCATGTTAGTCATGTAATGTAATGAGTAATGTTGCCAGTTATTGCTACAGTAGCAAACAAAAACAACCCCCCCCCCCTCAAAAAAAATAGCATTAACCAAAATAAATTCATTCAAGATAAAGAAATAACTAACCATGTAACTGTAACTTCCCACTTTAAGTTTCTGAAGCATCAAATTAAGTGGAAAAAAAAAGTCTAAAGACGCTCATAATAACTGGATTTGACAACGTAGCCATGATGTAGTTCTTTATTGCCTAAGTTTAGCTTTTTACTTCTACTGATGGTATTTAGGCATTAAAATTCATAAAAGTTTAACTAAATTTGTATTTTGTCTTTTTTTTTAGCTTACTTTGCCTTATGTTTAGTCTTAGTTTCGATTAATACAGCTTAATTTAACAAATACTTATATGCTGCTGAAAACTTACTTTTGAATGTTAACCTCACATATCCAGCTTCATATGTGTGGGTTTTTATATTCAGTAAGTTTGTTCAGTAGCTCTCGTAGTATGGAGTTCTACTTGAGAGGTGAAGAGCTTGGGTACGAGTACCTGGGATATTTCCAACAAGATAGAGCATTAAAAAGGCCTTTATTCATGCCTTCGAGTCGTGTGAGACACATATTATTAGGGATGCGTGCACTTAATTTGACGTCTTGTGGACTGTTCAACTGAAACACTCACTGAAATGATAAAGCTTGGAATAGCCAGGACAAATTTTAATACTCCAATTGGATTCGTCTGAAAGAAGAAAGTCATATACACCTAGGATGCCTCGAGGGTGAACTAACCCTTTAACTTTTAGGGACACTCTGGATATTTGAATTATGAACCACCGCAATACATAACTGAAGCAGCTTAAACGTACAGTATGGGATTTTTGGCCACCAGGGGCCACTCAATCAAAATAATAACATAAGACGTACATTGATGACGTCGGGAAAGAGCGTAGTCTCATGGGAGTTGTTGTTCATTGGAACACGCGCTCTGTCGCTCCCCACATTCCTCACTCATTTTAACTGAGGCCGGTGACACGCTGGATGCGTGGCGCAAGCGTCTCAGCTGTGTGGCGTGTCAGTTTTTAATTCGGCTCCCATGTTAATAGGTTAGAGCTTATAGACTGCTTGCATGAGACGCGTGTCTCAGGCGCAGCTCGAGCCGCGCGGAAGACACGTGCATGCTAGAAATAGAACCGACGCCTATTTTTCACGCGACACGCGCGCGTGTTGGAAGCGTTTCCAGGCAAAATATAATAGGAAAATATGTTTATATGTAATTTTGTACACAAATACATATTAATTCATGACATTTTGATGTTTGAAAGTCTATAGGTTGACATAAATTCAGATATAAATGTAATTTAAAAAATAAATAAATAATTAACTATTTTCAAATATTGCACCTGTCAAACATAGTCTATTTTGCCGTCAATACTGTTGACAGTGTCCTTTATCAGTAGGCTTTATATTTATGTTCAACATGAAGTATAGATATTGTTGTCATGAAGACAAGAGCCTGGTCTGTCAGCGGTCTCCCTCTATGTCACCTACAGCAGCAGCAGCGCGCCACGCTTCTGGCTATTTTGACAATCACGTATTTTCGAACGGAGAGATATATGAATTATCAGACCCCTATCAAATCAATATTCCATCTAGCTAGTAGTAATATATGTTAAAAAAAACACGGTTGCCTTTCGTTAATAATTATAATTACGTTTATACTATGATATCGAACAAGATAGTGAACTGCATTTGAAGCTACTTTATCCATCTAGATATAGAACAAATGTAGATTTACATTATACTCTACATGAGAGCTAGTCCGTCTGCGTTTTACACAAGACATCATCGTTTCACAAAATATACGGATAGATATAGTTAGCTGAATGGATGCATACCTGTTTATTAGAATGCAAGCATCTCTCTGTAGTTTCAGCTTGTCACGAAGCTCTCTCTATCTTGGAAATGCAACTCCAATATTTACCCGTGTCTTTTGCTTCTCTTGTCCCAAAACCTTCTCGGGTCATTTATTTCACCCGTACGTTTGCGCTTCACAGAACGTGCAGGCAAAGCATAATCATGATCCATAACTAAGTTATTGATTGAGGTATAAATACGAATATAAACAATATAAATATAAAATATAATAGTCTCGATCAAGGCTAGCTACTACTTTTTCTTCTTCGTCTCGTCTTTGCTTCTGTTCACCTTTGTATTTGGCGGTTCCGCAGGAAGTTAGATAAACTAGAGGGGTCAAAGTTTATATGACGCCATAGACGGGCGACAAAACTGAAATAAAGAAACATGCCGTGTCTTCTAATTAAACTATAATTTTCTCCGGATTTGAAAGTTCGTGGAAACTGTCGGGATAATGTAAGTACACAACTAAAAAATATATATAACATAGATATAGTGATATCTGCTATTTTTAAAGCAGAAAAATTACATATTGCGCCTTTAATAAAAACAGCAATGTATATAAGCCCATATCAATGTAACAAAAACGTGCCAGGGTCATGTTTTAAATCCATGTTTTAGTGCCACTTATTGGACTTTTCACTTTGAAACTGCTGTAAAACATGCAATAAGGTACGTATTTACAGTGTTGCAGAAATGCATTTAGTAGCACGTATGAGCCTTGGTTTAAAATGATATTTAAAATTTTTATTATAAAAATGTACTCCAGTAATATTTTTTACAACTATAAAAATTACTATTACTACCAGTGTTGGGGTAACAGAATACAAGTATGTGAGTTTGTAATCTGATTACCTTTTTCAAGTCACTAGTAAAGTAGTGCATTACTTTTTAATTTACAAGAAAATATTTGTTCAGAAAAGTAACGCTAGTTACTTTGTTTTCCCATTTATTAACTGACAAGTCTCCTGTCCCCAAATTGGGAGAAATTGGAAGTAGAGAGGCGTTGTGTGTGCACTGTGTGAACACGATGTAGTTCTAGACTAAATGTAAATGTGCATTAATTCATCCCACTCACAAAAAACTGATTTAGTATTCATCAAAGTTAATTAAAACAATGAAATGCAAACTCAGAATATGACGCAATATGCAATAATTAAATATGTTAAATAACTCAAATGTATCTCATCTCATTTTATTAACTAATGTCTTTGCTGCTGACCTTTGAGGATCCAGTTCAACCATACTAATAAGCAAAAATGACTTTAGATAAACTAACAATTGTGCTCCATTGTTTTTTATTGCTGAAGAGTGTTGAACCTTCTTCTTCTGTGTTCTACTGTACAGACGTGAATGTACTTTTCCTTCAGCCTGAGGTTTATTCATTACATTTTTTGGTGTGAACAGGCTTTTACATTTGCTATAAATAGAACTTCTTATATTAAAAACAATCAATCCCTGCTCATATTTAAAAAGTAACTTCAAAAGTAACATTACTTTCACATTACTTTCCATAAAAAGTAAATAAGTAACGTAATTATTTTGATTCAAGATCGATTCAAGATTCGACAGACGATTATCAGAGATTTCTTTTCTCTACACGCCCTTTTTAAGTAACGTAATTAGTTACCTTTTTAGGGACTAACGCAATATTGTAATGCATTTCCTGTAATAAGTAACTTTCCCAAAGGTTTTTTTTTTTTTTTAAGTAAGGGACCTTTTTTCAGAAATTCACAGTGCTGTATTTGCATTAGTATGCAGTGCCTTGTTTAATGAAAGCTGTTTCATACAACTAGTTTATTTTATGATTTAACAATCACTCACCCAACCTTTTCCATACATATTTAAGATGAAAGTTGCATAGATACACTTGTCTGTAATACTAGTTGATAATACTTGGGTGATAGGTGGTGTACTGAACTCACTGTACTTCACATCTATTGTGTGTTTAAATTCAGTCCTTGGCAGACAGACGGCCCAATAACATGCAAGGTCACTAGCATATTTTTCTCACTCAAAATCATGTACAACTGAAAAGATAGACTACATGAACAAAAGATATAGCTAAGTCAGTAATAATGACAAATCCTTACAAAAACATGGCCATGATGTGATAAATAGACATTTGCCTTGTCCAAATAGCCACACTTGTGGTCTTGGCCACTTGAGAGCATGTGTGCGTGACAAGAAATAAGTGCACAAGACTGTCCAGATCTTAAAAACGCCAAAGCGCAGTGCCCTTAACACACACTTAATCAAATCTCGAATAATGCTCTGCATCATGCATCATGTTCTGGAAATAAATTGTTAGATTTTTTGGCAAATGTAAGTTAATGTAAACCTTTGCAATGTAAGTTAAATATGAATAATAATAATAATAATAAGATATTACATATAATTTGGTAGTAAAACAAAGTGCTACACGTTTTATTGCTGCAAAGATTAGTATATTTATTTTGTACAACATTTGGAACTGCTTTTTATCACTTAATTAGAAGCACCACAAATTAAAATTATGTCATGACTACTGAACAGACATTTTGAAGTTGATCATTTAAAATTAAAATAAAGCCATGCAAACACTTGCATTTTAACAAAACTATAAGTGTGTCCCATCAGGTAATGAAAAGTTCTACACGCACTTGTAGTCTTCATTCTCACTTAAACACTTGGGCCAAATACAGGAAATATGTCATACAAGTAGTCAAGTGCAAAGATTGCATGTATGGGTATTTGGACAAGGCATTTCTGTCAGACTCTGTTCCATGTCTTGTGTTGTGTTTTCTTCCCCCACGTGCTCCATATTTATGATTATGCCCATATTTGGCTTTCCTGTTCCTGTTCCCATTTGAGTTCCATTAGTTGCAGCTGTGTCCCATTTAATCTCCCTGTTAATTCCTTGATTAGCTTCTCTACTTAATGCACTTTAATTCAAGTCCAACTAAAGATATTATGAAGTATATTTGATTGTGCTAAAGTCGAACTATTGCAAGTATACTTCAGGTACACTTTAAATATCTTGCATTTAAAGACCAATTGTATTCAAATATCATACAATCCTCATCAATAGTGACATTAAAACACATCTTAGGATAAATAATAAGAAATTAGTTCTCCAAATAAAATTTTATGATCATTTTTATCAGTAAATAAGTGATACGTCAGTAAATATGTTAATATATTTGAATTATACTTAGTATGAAATAAATGTATTTTAAATATATTACTTTTTTCACTATGTACTGTAGAAATATTTTCGAACTATTGAAATATTTTCACTATTGAGAATAGTGACATACTTTATCATTCATCTCTCTACTGTAAGGCATTTTTTTACATCATATGAACCAGATACTGCAAATGCACATTGATTCTCATTGTCTCATCAAACTAACATGTCCATTAAATACTTAATGCCTCAGATGTCAAAACAGGGTGTCATTATGAATGTTTCGAAATTTATGATTCACATTTGTTATATTTTTAAAAGCTTTTCTTTTAAGACCAGTTTCCTTTCACACCTCCCCAAATTACCCATTGATGTGTTAATCGATCATCTGTGGAGATTAATAGTAGACTGGACTTTTAAGATGCTTGAGACAGTAAAAGCAATTGAAGAAAGAGTAAAAATAGTTAAAAGTTCAAAGGTAACTAGAGAAGTAGAACATGTCTTTCAAACTTCTGTCTCCTTTTCCTTCTACCCTTAAACAGATGTCTCTTCAAAAATAAATACAAAACTAGGACACGTGGTAAGTCAGGTGTAGGAAATTATTATGTGTAGGATGAATTTAACAAATTAGGCCAAACATAAATACTTTTCCACTTCTAGTGAACCAAGCGTGAAAGTCTTATATCATCTTGTTTGTACATTGAAAATTACTGTAGGCTTGCCCCAAATGGACATTTTATTGTACAAAAAGTCTTGCGTTTTATTAAAAGCCCCAGCTGGAACCATGTACAGTCCTCAGGCGAAGACAACAGGGGAGTCTGATTTTCTTTTTCTTGGTAGAGCTTTAAAATAAATGTGAGATAGCAGCGATTTCAGAGAAAGAGAAAGAGATGCTCTTGTTTTACTGCGGTGGCAGAATAAACAGACAAATTAGTGAACTGACATGCTGCTTTTACTCTGGGCATATTGAAATATTTATAATCCTTCAAAATGTCATTCACGTTTTCATTTGACAAGTTCACAGATGGAAGATGCACACTTTAGCCCCATCATCATGTCAATCTAACAATCCATTGCAGCTTTGTTGATATAGTGGAGCCTCTGGCCCATACATATTTCTTATTAAATACAGGAAGCATATTTAATCATTGACTTCTTTTATCTTCTGTTGGTACATTTCCTAGCAAACGTTCATTTGAACAGGACAGTGAAATCTGATGGCTGCACAGTTGGATTTTTTATATCTTGGTTTTCTGGTTTTCAAGTTCTACAGCTTCCAACCACGAGTTCACAGACTGAAGGCCTGTTCACAAATGAAAATCATTCTCAGTATTAAAGAATGGCAGAGTCTACACCACAGCTATAAGGATAAAGGCAGAGAGAAATGATATCATGTGAATCACTTCAAGAATTATTATTTTTTTCCCTAGCTGATGAATGATAAAAACATTGGCTACGTTTACATGCAATCGATCCGATTGAGCTCGATCAGGATGAAATTTCGATCGGATTGAAGGGGGTGGTTTATTCCTTTTCTAATATGATTGATAGTGCATGTAAACACTCGATCAGATTGAACCATGAAACTGAAAGAACTACGCATGTGCAATGACGCAGTCATACGTAATTAGTATTTCATGCGGATCGAGCGGCTCTTTCTTTTGAATAAAGTGTTGTATGAATATGTGTCCTGTCTTTATAAAACCTTTCACTATGCAACTGTGTAGTGGAGCAGGACAACCTCCCACGGTCCCACCAGTCCTTGCTTTGGATTCTCATTCACAATCAACCCGTTTTGGGCTTGGGGAGGGGCATTTTTACTGCGTGATAAATATGAGCAGCATGGCATAGTGGTTTATATGTATATTTATCCATAAATGCCCATAAATGGATAAATATTAATTCTACAGTTAAAAACAAATAAAGAAACCGTGTTGAAGAGCGGTTATTATGTGCAAACGGTGATAAACTCTATATATGTGCAGTGCATATTTGTGTCAATTTGAAGCTTGTGACATATAAATGTGCTTTTAAATTAACCCGATCACTCTAATTAGTGTTCATGTAAACATTACCAATGACAGCCAGTCAGAATATATCCTGCTGTAACGAGCTCAATAATTTAAAGCGGCAGATGAGCGAGCACTTAGAATAAACAGACGATATCGTTCACTGGTGTGGACGCTAACATCGTTATCTTTATAGTTATCATTCTTGGTGTAAACAGGGCTTTAATCCTTACCAAAGAGCTTCAGTGAATGTGCGAGGATGGAATACAGAGAGAGTGAAAAAGATCTCTAATCTCTGTAGACTTGGGTTTACTTTAGTGCAATTGAAATTGTGTGGAGTGGTTGCTCTACCATGTAAAAGTCTCAGCTTTTGTCTTGAGTACAGAGTACAAATCAGCTGATCTGTGCATCATTCTCATGGCAAAGATTCAGTTTTTACAAGCAAACACATGTCCCATTGAGTGACAACTAAAACAAGAACCTTTGAACTGTACATATTCCATAGTCTATATTCCTCGATTCAGTCAATATACAACTTGCATTTTTTTATTTTATTTTATTTCTATATTATATATAATAGATTTATAGCTTCATCTTTTATTTACTCATTTCATATAGCTTAACATAAAGAATAAATCAATTTTATGAAATTTATAGTTAGTTCTTTAGTTGAAAAAAAAAGATTATTAGTCATATATTATATGATTATTATTAGTCATAAGATTATATTAGTCATAGAGCTATATTTTATCAACTTTTTTCACAAATCTTTGAATTATTTAAGGCTGATGTGCAGTGAAAAGATGGTTGAAGAGATGCTTTTTTATTGCCCGTGGGTGCACGAATGCATGTTTCACATATGGAGGCTGCAGTCCAGTGAAATGAAACAATCCACATTCTCTCTCTCTCTCTACCTCTTTTTCATATTGTGCCACAAGGGACAGAAGTACTTTTATGAAATAGTTTTTTTTCCCGGCTCTTCTCACACTGAATGTGATTCAAACACAGTTGAAAAGACTAATTGGAAATAATCCACACTCTTTCCATAGCTGTATGACATTGGTCTTTAGGGGTTCATTACTGTATATGTGTATTTGTGAAAGTGGTTCAGCTGTATTTTACTTTAATGTTTATCTGAAGGTTTTAATTTGGGAAAGCCAGTTACTGTTCTCGAAGTCAGATTTTATGCCTTTTATTATCTTTGATACAGTACGTGCAGCAAGTATTGCTTTTGATTTGGTCTCCATTCAATCTAGTCAAGAATATTCAGTCAGAAAGTATTTTCAGATAAGTGATTTAAAATAAGTTCAAGAAAGGAGCTGAAGAAAGGCTTTTTTTTTTCATGTATTGAAAAATGTTGGATTGCTCAGAGACACAAATACTGTCCCCAATATCTTAACACATTAAAATATATAACATTATGGCAAGATTTGTAGAAAAGCACACTAGTCTGCATGTTATTTTGAAAGCAGGGTAATTTGAGAATCCCCTACCACTGTAAAATAAGATTGTTCCATGATGCAGCTGACCAAGAAAATAGCATTTGATGGAAACCATGACACATAATTCAACTTATTAGCATCACTATTATTAGTGGAAGAAAATGTGTCCAGTTGGTATCATAATAACCCTCTCTAAAGAATTTCAATATTGCATTTCTCAAGATTAGGAAAGAAAGATTAGCGATATCCGTCCTCTGGTGAATAATGTGCCAGTGCGCTCAGATGTGGCTCAGCAGTAATGAGCTCAATAATGCAAAAATATATAAACACAGCCCCAGGGTTCAAACCGACCGCTGCTGTCCTTGGATCAGAGAGATCAGAGAGTGGAAATGCCCTGTGTAATGTGATTTGTCATAGATAGCGAATGAGTCCAAGGGCACAAGAGCAGAACGAAGACTGAACAATTTCTTCCTCTTATAAGATACTATAGGGCTGTGAGTGATCAACTGAAAATTCAGGATATATTTATATATTTGGCCATTAAGTTTCTTAAAGAGAGATTGATTCGATTAGTTTCATGATTCTTCCTGATTTAAACTTCAGTGTCCAAAATGCTGTTAGATTTGATAAGTTTGATTTATTTTTGATAATCATTAGGAACTAATATTTTTAAAAGACTGAGTCAATAATAAAGCTCTTAAATACATAAACCCCTGGTTTCACAGACAGGGCTTAAGACTAGTCCTAGACTAAAATGTAAGTCTGAGCTGTTTCCACTGAAATAAACTTGAACTGACTGATCTTAAAAATATATTAGTGCCTTTTTAGTTTTAAGATGCACATCGGTAATGTTTTTTTTCTAAGCATGTTTATAAAAATTACTTAAATGTCCTAATTGATCTATGGTCTAATCCTGGCTTAGTCTAAGCCCTGTCTGTGAAACCGGGCCAAAGAGAGTTTAATTAGATTAACTTTATGATCCTTAAACTTAATTAGCAAAACAAAATCCAATCAGAGTTGGTGTGTTTAATTTTCTGAGAATTATTTTGAATGAATAAATTCAAAACTTTCATTCAATAATTAAGCTCTTAAATACCTCAAGAGAGTTTAAGTAGCTTTATGATCCTTAATTGGTAAAAAAAAAAAATTCAATCAGAGTTGGTAAGTTTGATTCATTTCTATTAATCATTTCAAATGCATTGATTAAAATCATGTTTAATGTGTAATGTAAACATGATTACATGTTATTTTACTGATTTAAACTTCAGGAGCCAAAATGCTGTTTAGAGTTGGTGATTTCGGTCCATTTCAGTCAATCATTTCAACAAATAATTTAAAAATTTCAGTAATTCAGCTCTCAAATAATTTATTTGATAATTCAGAAATGTTCATGCAAGTCCCCACTTGTTTTGGTATTATTAACTAAACTAAAATAAATTAAAACTTTTATAACTAAACTGAAGTAATTTCCAGTAACTGAAAAAAAAAAAAAAAAATAGAAATGTGGGCTTAATTAGCTAATTTTTTCAAATTTTTTTATAAATAACAAACATGACAAAAGCACATCAAATTATTAAATGTAAAACAAAATAGATAAGTATAATGACAAAAAGCAAATCAAATTATTAAATGTAAAAAAATAAGCTAATTCAAAATAGCAATAAATACTAAAATTGTATTAAATAATACTCAAATAACAATGCCCGTTATATTTACCCAATTGTCTTATATTGAAATTTTTACTTATATATGTAGATAATTATTGCTGTGTATTACTATGTATTTTATAGTTTTATTGGACCATATAAATTTGCAATTACATTTAGTAAAACAGTGTCTTAGTTATGTTTATTAACTACATTGTTAAAGTGTTTTACTTCTTGAATTAAACAATTTGAATGTAACTGGCTCAACTTGACTCTTTGATTGAAATCATACTTATTCAAGATTCAGGATTTTAAGTTTTTTTGACAAGTCACATACATAAAACCTACACATCTATTTGAAAAATCAACAAATGATCACACATCCAGTCATCAGAGCCTCAGTTCAAAGGCATCAGTTCAACAGGAGCAAAACTCACTGTAAGGTTGGAGCACTTTTCAAAGGCAACCTTTTCTCCTCATTCTAAAACTTCTCTCATTTGCTCACTATTTCATGTTTGCGAAAAAGGGAAGCAGGAGACCCTGTGCACAGCAGCTGACCTCCCGTTGTTTGGGAGACACAATGGGATAATTGGAGCCTTGGGCTGGAAACTAGTTGAGAAACAGCAAGGTTTTACTGACAGGTTTAGTCTGACATATGTCTCACTTAGCGCTTCATACTCCTGACACAATACAAGCTTATTACTACATATTTCTGCTCCTAATTAAACCTCACTAATATGATCTAATTACCGCTCTGCCCATGAGGAAGTGAGGTTAATTTTATTTTCCTAAATAAAGACTAAACGCAGTCTAGTTAATCACCCTGGCCTACAAAGTGGAAGTCTAAGTGATCATCCATTATTTAACTTGGCTTAAACCGCATGTGTTGTGATAATTGGAGGTGCTGAGGGTTCATCCAGGCAAAACTTATTAGCACACTAATTAGTTAAGTCAGCATTACCACCGGGGGTTTCTGTGTGTCTCTTTGTTGGAATTTCCAGTCATGCTCATCTCCGTGTTAAATGTCTTTCACCTTGTCTGATTTATCGCATCTTTGCTGCGTAATTTTTGATTCGTGACTGGTCTGTTGTTAGTAATGACAGGACTGTGTTGTCATTGTGTTACTGCTATCATAACAGTACATATGTTTCCAGTCGCATGCTACCGTACTGCTATTATTATTTCTGCATTGTGAAGGATGTATACTATGCATTAGAGCTGTAAACAACAACTATTTTAATATTTGATTCATTTGTTGACTGTGTCTATGATAAACTGAACAATTAATTTTTTCCATATTGAAGTCTATCATTTGTGCTGTATCGTGTGCTGAAATAATAAAAAGTAATATAAAAGTCAGTTCAGATTAAATTGCAGTTTAATGACTACAGCAACTTTCAGTCACTTCATTAATTTGCTTAAAATGCTCACAATGTAAGAATATAACTGTAAAAAATTAGTTTTTGTCATAGAAATATGCGTAGTGCAAAGACCTTAATAATTGCTAATAAAACTTGTTGATTATAATCATTATGGATTATGCCAATTTAAAAAAATGAATTACCATACTTTATCCCACAATGCATTGTGCTTCACTTTTTCTTATTTTCTAGTGATAGGTGTTATCACTGAGGATTTTGTGACTTTTTGTTACTTTTTTTATTATTAGTGGACTAACGTTGAAAAGTTTAAACATGAAATTGGATTTCACAGTTTTTTTTTTTGCAAGAAAATAAATGAACAGTGCTTGCTGAAAAGGTTTCACATTTCAGTTTAAAATGCTTATTAGGGCTGCATGGTTTGGGGTTTTAAAATTGTCAAAATTTTCTTTAAAAAAAACAGATCAGCAAATCAGAAGATCCTTCCTCAGAGGAATCTTCCGGGGAGGGGCTGTTGCGAGGAGCACTAGTTTGGGGAACCAGGTCTGAGGGGGCCAATATGGCACCACAAGCAAAACCTGCTCCTTGTCCTCCATAACCTTGCACAGCATATGTGTAAGAAGGATCACTGGGGGAAACGCATATTTGCGAGGCCCCGCAACCAGCTGTGTGCCGATGTGTCCATGCCAAGTGCTCCCTCGGTCAGGGAGTAGAACACCTGGCAGTGAGAGGTCACTGGAGAGGAAAACAGGTCTACCTGAGCAGCTCCGTAACATCTCCAAATCAGCTGGACCATATGGGGATGGAGTCGCCACTTTCCCGGGAGCGTAGCTCGCAACAGCTCGTCAGCAATACAGTTAAGCAGGCCCGGAATGTGAATGGCATGAAGTGACCTCAGGGAGCGCAGACCACTTTGTCGGTTGATGTACGCAACGGTTGCTGTGTTGTCTGTTCAGACCAGTCTTTCCTTGCCTCTTAAGTGCCCTTTGAGATGCTCCAAGGCAAGACACACTGCTAGTTGTTATACTGCTAGGCAATTGATATGCCAGTGCAGATGGGGGCCCATCCATACCCCCAAAACTGTGTGCTCATCAGCCGGGGGTGAAGGCATCCGTGTTGAACCACAGCATGCCTGGAGTCCTGTTCCAGGGTGTAACTTGGACCTGGTGAGTGCCGTGCTTCCACGCCAACCTCGGGACACGGCTATGATGTCAATTCTTAAGCGGTCTGATATGCAATAGTCTTAGTGGTGTAAGTGCCGCTGCATCTCCTATATGCCCAAGGAGCCTCTAAAATAGTTTCTGTGGGACTGCTGTCCTGCCCCTTGAACTAATTCAAGCAGGTTAACACCTACCACGCATGTTCCTCTGTGAGGCGTGCTGCTGTTCGACCGAATCCAAATCCATACTGAGAAAAGAGATCCTCTGCATCGGGGAGAGTTTGTTCTTTTCCCAAGTGCCGCCTCTGCGACTTTCGTGAAGACACGGGGAGACAGGGACAGCCCAAAGGGCAGGACCTTGTACTGATTTACCTATCCTTGCAAACTGCAGAAATGGTCTGTAGCACAAAAGGATCAACACATGAAACTATGTGTCCTTCAGGACGATCACTGCAAACCAATCTCAGGGACGGACTCGCTCGGTGGGGCAGCGAGGTGGAATGCAGGGACCCAACTCAGGCGGCTTGTGAACAGACCAAAGAGGGGTCTGAGTGTGCAGTGCAATGCTTACCTGGTTCCACAGGTTGGCAGAATCGCCCAGTGCTGTCGGCTGGCGAAGGAGGAGGACGAGTGAGGTCTGGGGAAGGGAGAGGTGCCTTCACCATCCATCAAAGAGAAGCTTCCTCCCTCACTGGGTCACCTGTCCCGGGATCTCTCGCTCTTCTGCTCGCTGCTAGATTTGAAGGGGGGCAGGATGGGTTGGGCAGCCTGTCTATGCCCAGCTCCATGGTAGAAGCAAGGGCAGCCACCACGATGAGCTCTAGATCGCAGCAGAGACAACGGAGCTTTGAGGAAACAGAGCCTGGCTCGCAGCTCCGAGATGGTCATATTCCCGCAACGGGAACATGATTCATCTGCGAATGCCACCTCAGCTTGTTTAATGCCCAGACACCCGAGGCAGTGATCGTGGCCATCACCTGGTGCCAGGTAACGACCACATCCAGAAACACACAGGTGAAACGGCATCTTTAAACAAACGATCCGTTGTCTAAACAAAGATGCACCGTGTAACCTCTTTTAGAGAAATTTCTCTTTTAGTGCTGAGGCACACAGGGGACTTGCCACTTGCAGAGGGGGGTGGGGGTGGTGGGCTTAGTTCAGCCTAAAGTGCACAACCCTTAAAAACAAAATTATAAAAAAGTATAGTTAAACATTCCTAAGGTCTGAGATTATTTTTCAGCAATTTGCAGCAATGAAGTAGTGCCAAGTTTTTCAACCATGTTAGTGTGCCATACCACTTCAAAGTTGTTTTAAAGGTCATTTCAGCCTGCAGCAGCAAAAGAACCAAAACCCACAATGACATTGACCAAGCAAGTATTATTTTGTGTAGTTATTCAACAGTCTGTATTCAGTTATTCCTTATAAAATCTTTTCCAAACACAGCCAACAACAAATATGTCATCTATGTTGCATTGCAATCCTTCTGAATTAAAAGGTCAAGGTCAAAGTTTGCCAATTGAATGCTGATTTCAGTTGCACAGTGCAAGGAAATAAATGGCATCTATTATGCTAAGTCTGTTTTTAGCATTCTAGAGTGTGCATCTGCTCCCAGCTCTTGTCTTGAGTGTCTTGAAGTGCTTGCTATTTTGTAAGGATTCTTCATTCCATACATTACAGGGCCCTAAAGTCTAGATAAGGTTAGATAAGATAGGTTATTCAAAAACAAAGTCTATCATTGGCCTACAGTCCACAATAATGCATTTTGCAATCTGTCTGTGGTATATTTGACATTTCCAGGTATTTGCAAAACCATTCACTAACTAATAAATATGTATGCTCATTAATATTTAATGAGTTACTGGACACTCTCGGAAGGTTACCCATCAACATCTGCATGACCCAAATTAATATGCACGCAGTATGCTTTAATTTTGCATTGGAGCGTACATACTTAATGCTGTTTTAAATGGAGCAGAATGCACAGTTGAAACATTATTTGCATTTAAGGTCAGATGTATTATGGAGTTTTGATGACATATCAATCCATTAATTTTATCGGTGCGGTTCAATAATTTTCCACATACACACCCAAGTAATTTTCAATGGCTGTTCAGCCCTTTAGAGCCCTGCATAGGCTGTTGTATCTCAGGGAAAGAACTCACTGAAAACACTTGAAGCCTCACCAGAAGTTCATTTCAATTGTGAGTCTGGGGTACAGCTTGTGTCAGCCAGTTTGACTACAAGAAAATCAAAGCTCATCCTCAGGCAGCTCAAACGTAGTCTTGCAATGGTGGTAAAATCTGCCATTTTTAGTTTTCTGAGGTTTTAAACATAAAATTTGTCCGTATAACTAAAAAACAGATTGCATTACGTTTGCAATTTTTCTCTCTTTCTGAGAGCTTCTTCCTGAAGAATCTGCTACTTGCGCATTGTTTGCAGAAACTATGAAACCTATGTCCCATTTTTCTGTTCAGAAAACATTTAAGTGATCATTGTTTTTGTGTGTATGACTTTTCTCCCGTGGCTCACAAAATCAGTATGTTCAAGCTGCACTTTCCATATAATAAAAGTGTCCATTGGAATAAGCTGCATCAACTTACCCTTAGAAAAATGACAAACATGCCATTCACTGTGTGTGTGTGTGTGTGTGTGTATATATATACATACATAGATAGAAAGTTTTTATCCATGAAGATTCTTATTTTCAGAAAATGCAGCATCCCTTTTTGTACTCATTTCAGCAATTAATTACTTCAATATTTGTATGAAAAGATGTCTTCAAGTTGACTCACTGGACAGTATAGCTGTTATTCCCATGATTTCTGAAAGAACCTTAGTTGAACTTGGGCATAATTGAGATAATGATGATTGTGCTTAATACATATTGTTAATTAGTATTCACAGTGGTTTGTTTAATCCATTTAAGACAAAGTGTTCATGACAGCAAGGTCACTTGAGCTGAGTAAATTCAGTGGTCTCAACTCTAATTAACATCTTAACAAAGATGGCACACAATGTGCTGCCATATTTCGATTTCTGACTTTCTTAACTGATAGCTGACAAATCATCCAGTACTGCTTCACAAACTATTTTTTGACCATGCATGAGTGTTTCATTTTATACAAAATTGCATGTGGCTGAATTGGTGTGTCTGTATTATTATCCTGACACTTTTATATAATCAGATGTATCTTTAATTAACGTTTATCTCTGTGGGTCATTGACAAATAGGATAAAGAAAATGGGGGAAAAAAACTAGTTTAGCTAATTTTTTAGAAATGTGCCCTTTGTACTCATTGGATTCACGTGGTTTTGAGAAACTTACATTTACATCTTTTATGTTTACATTTATTAACTAAATAGAAAAGGGAAAAAATATTGTGTTGTGTAACCAACAGGGATTTTTTCCCCCCTTGCATTTGAATACATAGTAGTGTACTATGCTTGTCGCAGCAATCAATTCAAAGTAGTGGACCAATTTTGGTAAACACAGGTGCATCTCAATAAATTAGAATGCCATTGAAAAGTTAATTTATTTCAGTAATTCAACTCAAATTGTGATTTAAATAAATTCAATGCACTATCTCAACAAATTAGAATACTTCATAAAACCAATAAAAAAAAACATTTTTAGTGAATTGTTGGCCTTCTGGACATATGTTAATTTACTGTACATGTAGGGGCTCCTTTTGTTTTATTTGCTGCCTTAGTTTGGCGTGGTATGGAGGTGATCAGTTTGTGGCACTTTCTTTGACAGTGACCTTCAGCTCATCTGCATTTTTTGGTCTCTTGTTTCTCATTTTCCTCTTGACAATACAGGTCTGATGAGTTTTTCTGGCCAGTCAAGCACACCAACACCATGGTTATTTAATCAACTTTTGGTGCTTTTGGCAGCCAAATCCTGCTGGAAAATGAAATCAGCATCTTCAAAAAGCTTCGTCAACAGAAGGAAGCATGCGATGCTCCAAAATTTCTTGGTAAACGGGTGCAGTGACTTGGACCAATACCAGCAGATGACATTGCACCCCGAATCATCATGGAAACTTAACACAACTTCAAGCAACTTGGCCTATGAGCTTCTCCACCCTCCCTTCAGACTCTAGGACCTTGGTTTTTCAAATGAAATACAAAACTTGCTTTCATCTGAAAAGAGGACTTTGGACCACTGGGCAATACTCCAGTTCTTCTACTCTTTAACCCAAGTAAGATGCCTTTGATATGTTGTTCAGGAGTGGCTTAACAAGAGGAATACAACTGTAACCAAATTCCTTGACACGTCTGTGTGTGGTGGCTTGCCTTGACCCCAGCCTTAGTCCATTACTTGTAAAGTTCAGGCTGTGGTTCTCTCAGTTGATTATGCATCTTTTTCTTTCACACTTTTTCCTTCCTCTCAACTTTCTGTTAACATGCTTGGATACAGCACTCTGTGAACAGCCAGCTTCTTTGGCAATGAATGTTTGTGACTTCAGATCAGCAGTTTTCCCCATGATTGTGTAGCCTAGTGAACCAAACTGAGAGACCATTTTGAAGGCTAGGGAAATCTTTGCAGGTGATATTCTAATTTATATTCTATTTTGTTGAGATAATGAATTGGTGGGTTTTGTTAAATGTGAGCCAAAACCATCACAATTAGTGAAAGTGAAAGTGACGAAAGTGAAGTGACATTCAGCCAAGTATGGTGACCCATACTCAGAATTCGTGCTCTGCATTTAACCCATCCGAAGTGCACACACACAGAGCAGTGAACACACAAACACACTGTGAACACACACCTGGAGCAGTGGGCAGCCATTTATGCGGCAGTTGGGGGTTAAAGAACCAAAGACTTCAGTCTGAGCGCATTGAATTTATTTAATACTCAACTTTCACAATTTGAATTGAATCACTTAAATAAATGAACTAATATATATATAGAATATTATTATTATTATTATTATTATTATTATTATTACCAAAATTGGTACATGTGTGTGTGTGTGTGTGTGTATATATATATATATATATATATATATATATAGCGCAACATATGACATTCTGTAAGGGATAAAAAAAAATATTAATTGTTTTTGTTCTTTATTTCTCAGAAAACCCTAACATTTATTAACGTTCTGCTCGCAGAGAATATTACAATTATTTTCTTTAATCTAGAAATTATGAAATATCTCTACAAAAAAGGCATAATGTCATTGACCCCTGTATCAGTACTTAGCAGAACCTCATGTTTGTGTACTGTAGTAATCGTCTTATGTCTTGTTTGTTCCCACAGAATGAATATACATGTCCCAGACCGTTACCTGGAGCTTGGATTGGAGACATACCCACCATACACTGAAGGGACTGTTTTGTTCCTCAAAATAATCCACCGGCGGGTGGATTTGTGCCTACCTGCATTTCATCTGTCGCATCAATCTTTTTCTCATGATACCATTCATGCTTTCAGTGCTTCTTTAATGGATTCTGGTGGATAGTCTTCAGTCAGACACTGCAAACGGACATCTGAGAGACAGTGGGAACAGATGCATATTTTACTAAAACATTTGGATGCCTCACTTTGTTCTTTAATGCACCTGAATGGGTCAGGTTTATTTGGGAAGCCTTCGGTGGAACATACCAATGAAAGTTATCCAGCCTTTGATGAATCGCCCAGCGTCATTTGACGTTTGTGTGGACCTGTACATAAACTACAAACTTTGTTAATATACCCTTGGATTTAAAACAGAACTTGCCCTTTCCTTTGTTATTTAATGTATATCCTTGGAAAGTTTGTGTAAAATGACTGAGTTAAAACCTTTATCTTTGTTGCCTAATACTGGATTTGTTATGCTTTACGTTTCTGCAAACACCTCTGTACAGTTTAATTTGAAGAGATTCTCAAGTTTACCTGCCCTTCATAACAGTAATAAACTTCATACTGTTATACTGCGTTATTTAAACAAGACCTGTGATCTCACTGACTATGCTAACACTGTTTGAAATGTTTGAGTGTACATATGTAGTCTCATTTTATAGGAGTGTTTAAGGAAATTTCAAGATCTGAATATAAAGAAAGTGTTTTAAGTCCTAGTTTAAAGACAAAGTTTTGATATTTGTTCAGGTTCCACCAGCCCCTCTATCTTCAAATAGTGCAACTTGAAAGTGTCATTTATTTATATGCATTTTAATTTAATAATTATATTTTATAACCAAACTGTATAAATTGAACGTCACCAAGTTCTGTTTTATAATGAGAACATTGTCAAAATCAATCGTGAGAAATATACATTTGTCAAATGGAAATTAGTATTGATCAACTTGTTAATTTTTTATGCATTTATTATTACTTTATTTAACAATATGGATTTTCCTGTAAAAACAAAAACGGAGTTTATTTTTCACTAGTTGAATATTTCATGTAGCTCATTGGTACATACCAATTAAAATAAACAACTGTAATGCAGTACAATTAAGCTTTAATTAAAAAAAAAAAAAGTATAATTACGATTATTTCTGAAGTTATATTTATAACCGCAATTAATCCCTGAAATAACTAAGGTAAGTAGTTGTTTTTGTTTACCAATGCTGTATTTATTTAATATAAATATTCTGAATTATTATTGCAATTTAAAAGAACAATTTTCTATTTCAATATGTTTTAAAATGTAATGTATTCCTGTGATTGCAAAGCTGAATTTCCCTGTTTAATCAGAAAAAGTAAATGTGTTTCTGTTATAGAGCTTATTTGGCCAAGTCTGAGTCTCAAAACTTTGTTGAACTAAAGGGGCTGTTCATATTGGCCATGATTTGCAGTGACAAAATCACCGTAAGTCATTCCCTTTAAATAAGAGCTGGCAGTTTTTGCCAGCACTGGTGACGATGTAGGCAATATTCTCATTTGTGATTAGTTTTCAAAATCTACAGCCAATTCCACACTCCCAGCAGCATAGTCTACAAGCGACCAGCAGTACTGCAACCTTCAGCTATGAAAATCTCTCATTGTGAACAAGTTAGTAAAAGAAAGTTCAAGCTACTTGGCTGCATCCGCACGCTCAAGGAAATGTCTTTCCTTGTATCTCCTCTTTTAGATGCTGTCAGATCAATATTGGCCTCATAACCCTGAAGGAGTGCCTCTCCGATTTGTGCCAACCCTGCCCTCTCCAAAAAAACAAAGCTCTGGATATTCAAACCTCATTCTGGCATGTCATAATTAGTGCTTAACATGCTATTTCTCAAGAGGGGGTTAACATGAGGAGTTTGCCCTGTGTCGAGTCCTCCAGGAACACGTCAAGCTGTCTGATATGAGGTCCAGATGGCAAATTAGCTCCGGTGTTTTCCTACAGTGTTGTATCTCCCCCTTCTCTCTATCTTGCCTGCCGAGGCGACAGCTTAACAGACACAGCACTGTGTTCGACCAAACTCCCCCCATGAATTATTCATAGGCCCCCATCCCTTATCGTTTGGAAAGGAGTCTTGACATTTCGCCCAGTCAACAGCCTCCTACTGGAAGAGTGCTGTGTTCAGAGGACCCGACTGCATCCAGTTATTGGCTGTTGTGTGCTCTATTAACCCCAATCATGAAACCCCAAGAGTGCACAGGCACAAATACCAAAAAATCAGTTTTGTGAAATAGTCTGTATGAGTTGTAGGCATGTTAAATGTCAAACTAAAACATGGAGTAATACATTCAATTTGTGCATTAATTTGGTTTCCGTTTATATGCTCTATGTCTATCTACTGTATTTCTTAAGTATTTTCTTGGAGAGCGCAGTCATATTATTGTTTTTAAAATGCAAATCATACCTTCTCTAGTGAATAATGCAGATGTCACTATCTGTTGCATGTGTGCTACTGTAGAATATCTGTTGAGACTGCTTATATACATTGAGTAAAACTACTTAGTGTAAAGAAACATTCAAAATAATTTTTAGATTAGGAATCACTATTCACTATAAACTAGTTGCTTATTAACATGATTATTACTAGCATATTTATTATTTACTAATAATTTAATAGTTTATTAATACTTATTAAACACATGTTAATGCATTATTATGCATGACGATGTTCTAGATACCATGACCTTACCAAATACCTAAACATTACTATTTTTCTTACAATTTTCTCAGAATTCAAATATATAAACTATATATATATAAAAAAGGGTCACAATTACAAACAATGATTTTGTGTTTTTTTTAAATAAAATTGTTAGAAGTTGCAAACACATACAGTATATATATATATATATATATATACATCTGAATTGAATTGTGAGATGCTCTGAGATCTCAATGCACTGGTTTTTCATTGTTTTTCTATGTAAACATGCAGATGTGACATTGTGCACATCTTATATAGCATCTTGCACATGGCAGTAATTCAAAAAGTGCTTTTTTTAAAACGCATTGATTACATTTTCTAACTATTGTTTTCCCATTTCTGTGCCATGTCTTGAATTTATGTGCAAAAACATGTTTTCTGTAAATGGCCCTGAAAAGGTACTACTAAGATGTACTGTACAATAGCTGGGTTACTGCCAGATATTTTATTTTATTTATTTTTTTGACAAGCAATGTTTTGTTCAAACTGATTCTACAGTATTGTTTCATATTTTATTAGTAATTATACAACAGTTGGTTCCAGTCCAGTAGCACTGGGACATTTCACTGTTTGTATCTCTTCACTTGTTTGTGTTTCTTTCTGGACTTGTGTTTGTACTTGTTTTCCAGGTTACACTGATGCACCACTATGAGTAAGTCATTTTAGCATTTAATGAACTGATTTGTTTAAAATGCTCATTCAGTTATGAAGGAAAGTAGTAGGTAAATGTTCTTATATTCAAGTCATTGAATCATTCACGCAACTGAGTCATTAAAAGCACTGAATTGTTTTTGTTTGTTTGTTTGTTTGTTTTTGTTTTTTTACAGGAACACCACTGCTGTGTTGTTTGGCTGCTTTGACAGCATCAGCATCTTTCTCTGGTGACGCAAAACTTACAACAAGCAAGTCTGTAAAATGTAAGTTGCTTAAGTTACTGCATATGGATGGAAACAAAATAATTGCAGCATTAGAATATTCAGTGATTGTTGTTTTTGACGTAATCATAAAAATAAAAAAATATGTATTCATTTTGTTACACAAAAAGGGAAGGTTTCAGTTACCTATAATATAATAGCCATTGTAATATTTGTCCATACAATAGAAGACAATAGAAAACAATAGGTAATATTTTATTTTGTTTGATATTTACTTTTATAATGCATAGGCATTCATATATTTTACATGGAACCACTGTATATGTGTTAATTTGCGGTTTCAAGTACATTTTAGTTGATGCTTATAAAAGACTAAAATCCACTGTGTGATAAAAATGCTTTTTTTTCATTCCATAGGTACAGGAATAGACAGACATTATCATGTCATAGTTTAAAAATACTCTTCATTATGGATGGATGAGATTTCAGAGTATCATTGAAAAAGTGTGATTGCATCACAGATGATTGACAGATGATCTCGGATTGATGTGGGTGTCAAGTGACAGTACTGCTGGCAAAGATTAGGCCTCAAGGGAATATATCTAGTAGGAAAGAAAACTGCCCCATTCTTGATCTTTAGCAGCACATGGTTGTACTCTCTCCAGGGAACAAAAGGCTGGAAAAACCTACATAACATCCAGACAGAAATCGCCTTTCCAGAAAACATAGCTAATTAGAAGCATAGATGATCTAGACTGCCAAGTTCACCCATACAGTACAAGATATGGCTAAAAAAGACCAAAAACCTATTAATTAATAATAATCCATCAGATAAAGTTGCAGTGTTTAAAGGAACAGTTCAGCCCAAAATTCAAATCAGATGTAAATTTGCTCACCCTCAGGTCATCCAATATATAAATTAATTTGTTTCTTTATAGGAATAGATTTGGGAAAATTTAGCATTACAGTACATCACTTGTTCACCAGTAGATCATCTCCAGTGGCAGTGAAACAGCTGATAAAATATCACAATGTGTGTTTATATTTGTTTTGGACTGTTTTTGATTGTAAACGATTCTTGGTCTGTGCATATTTCTCTCCTTATTGAGATGAGACAACTTTTTTCACTGGCGAAAGCAATATTATAGATATATCTATGAGATGTATTTAAGCCTGAAGAAACTATTTGAAGTTAAAATGTCTTAATAGATTGTTTATAAAAACATTCAGCTTTTCACTTGACAAGACATGAAGATGATCTGTAAGATGATCTATTATCATTTAAGCAAAGTTTAAATTTTGGATGAGCTATTCCTTTAACATGGGGAAAAGATGAGCTCTCGCTAATATCACAATGAGATTAAATGTTTAAATTCCCTGTAATAAAGGTTGTGTGATCATTTGCTCACCCTCATGTTGTTTCATCCTGCTATGACTCCGGTCCCACTTTATATTAAGTGGCCTTAACTACCATGTAATTACATTTAAATTACTCATTTTGTACAATGCACTTATCGTGTAAATACATGTTTTTAAATTTTTACTTAAATTTTAAAAATACCTGCATTTAATCACACATGTAATTAATTAATTTAATTACATTAATAATTACAATGTTGACCCATCCCTTACACTTTAACCCCCCCTTTAAAGGAACACTCCACTTTTTTTGAAAATAGGCTCATTTCCCTACTCCCCTACACTTAGCATAGATAATCGAATATGATTAAACCATTGGCATCTCGCTCAAAAACTACCATAGAGTTTACTAAGATCAACGGAAAATGAAAAGTTGCCATTTTCTAGGCTGATATGGCTAGGAACTATACTGCCAGAATGAGAGTATAGTTCCTAGCCATATAAGCATAGAAAATCGCATTTTTTAATTTTCCGTTGGTTTTAGTACACAATGTAACTACAGAAAAGTCAAGTTTTAAATAGGAAAATATTGAAACTCTTTGGTCATTTTTGAGCGAGATGCAAACGGTCTAATCATATTCAATTATCTATGCTAAGCTAAGCTAAAAGTGCTACCGCCAGAGCCGAAGATTGGCTGAATGGATTCGAAAATGGTTTAACTCAACTGTTTCACTCTAGGGGAATTGGAAAATGAGCCTATTTTCAAAAAAGTGGAGTGTTCCTTTAAACCTGCCAATACCAACAAACCTGTCCCTAACCTTACCCGTATCCCACCTATAGCAGCAAAATTATATTGCAACACAATATCAACACAATAAGTACATTGTACATAGTAGTTAAGGCCACTTAATATAAAGTGGGACCCTTCTTTACTTAATAAGTAAACATACATAACAATATTAAATAGAGCTCAAAGCCTTTAATAATTCTAAACGATTTACATATCCCAATCCCTGTGTTTTTATTGAGCTTACATGTAATTATTGATTTAAAAATTATTCAAGAGAAAGGGCTTATGGGTATTCCCTCCAGTCACAATGCGCACAAAGTAACAATGTGCAACTTGTTAATCATGCTAAAAACAAGAAATGCATCCCAAACGAGACACTATACACTATGTACTTATGCACTATGCACTCAACCATGTAGGGTAATAATTTTATACGGTTATTCTGTCATTAATAATCAGAGTCTGAAATCCCCTCCCCCTTTGCGATGTAATTAAAGCTGTGAAAGTTGAGTGCATGAATTGTTCAACATTCCACACTACATTTTTTCGGGTATTGAGGTTCATCATCCGGGCAATTAAAGTGCACTTTTTCTTTTTGAAATTTTCTGTCTGAACACACTACTTGTAATATTTATACTACAAAATGTCATAGAATAGTGCATAACTATGGGATTTGGGATGCACCTACAGTATGGTAATTATGCAAAACATACTAGACACATGCATGCTGATCATGCTAAAAACATGATAGAATAGGCTTGAAATATGCTAACCATGTTAGCAACATGCTAATCATGCTGGACACATGTAAGTAAAATGTTAACCACATGCTAATCTTGCTAGCGGCATTCTATCAAGATCTATCTAATCTATCTACTCTTTCAAAGTTTTTTAAAACTGCCTAAACATTTCAGTCAAGGCTTTTTCAAGCCAACTTCAAAGTTTGTTTGCAAATTTTATTCATCTGGTTTTAAAGTGTAAAAAATATTTCATATTACTGTTTTAAAGTGTTTTTAATCAAATGCAGTCTTGAGTGAGCATAAGAAATGTATTTCAAAAACATTTTAACCACCCCAACATTTTAAACAGTAGTGTTTATAAATCAGACATCCTTCAACTGAACATGTTGCATCAGGCGTTTAGACTGTATATACAGTCTGTTTAGTTTTGTCTGATCTTCTGTTCTTTTTGATTAGTCTTGCTAAGTTGGGTTCTTTGACAACTTTGTGTCCCCACTTTATGGATTCCTGCTGCAAGACCAGCAGGTTTTAGGCATTGCTGCTTCTTTCTGCAGTTAAAATGCATGGAGTGTTTCCAGATCGGCCATCGGCTCCTTGTCAGTGGAAGAGGGTTTGCAAGGCTAGTCAAAAAAGAAATACGAATATAGGCTGTCTTTTGAAAACCAGCTTTGTGAGCTGTCTTTTCTATGGGTCTTTGGCATCACAAAAAATATGATGATAAAGTTATTTGAAGAGTCCTGAGTGATTTAAACTTTGTAAAAAGATAGAATTGTATGGAATGTGACAACAGGCCTTTATGCAATATTAATTAAAAATATTTACATTCAAACTACCAAATCTTTTTTGATGGAACATCAATTTACTGGTTGAATATAAATATTTTTACTACATTCATTTCATTACATTGCATGAAATCTAAAATAAAATGAATTCAACAAAAACATACATCACTGTAGGTGATTGACTCATTTTTTTCCCCACATGTCAGAAAGTGTCTGTGATTTCTCTTGTGTGCATGCTTGAGTTTAACCCCCCCAGACATTCATAAGCCTGTCATTATGAATACTACAAACCACAGTGTGGTGCAACACATATTATCCCAAAAGAAGAGGCCAAATGACCCTACGATTCTCCTCAGGGGCCACCTTCAGTCTTGGCAAGGATACACCTAATCTGAAGTTGGTGCTCTGCTTTGAATTAGACATCTTCAAACTGCAAACCGGCTAGGGCGATCTGCCAAAAACTGGGACAAGTTGTTACATTATGAAATATTTAGGCGGTGGATCCTTTGAGATGCACGCAGCTGCTTGTGGGATGTCCAAAATAATAGCCAATCCACACGGCGGAATGGCTCTAAATGAAGACTTGTGGCCGGACGTGGAGGTAATTTAGCAAATGGAATGGAAAATCAGATTCACAATCACAAGAGACTCATCTTTCCCATGGCTTCTGGCCAGAGCAAGCGGAGGAAGTGCTGGCTGTGGAGCCCATAAATTGGATGCTTACAAAAACATGTCGGACAGGCTAGGGATTGATCTTGATGGGGTGGGCGTGCAAGCAGGGAAAATGAAGAGTTGATCCCCCGCGAAGCGGCGATAACGAAGACAAATAATGCTTGGTTAGGGGCCGCCGGAGGAGTTAAATCGCTCCTTGGAGAGCATCTGAGCTTGAGCTTTTTCTATCATCTGTGTAATCAAGCACTAGCGATTAAATCACTTTCACAGGGACGTTCGTGCGGTATGAACGGCTCATCCATCTCTCGTGCATGTGTGGGCGGCCACACGTGTGTCCGCGAGTGTTTGATCTGCTATGCTGTACGGATGACTTTATTTCAAAGTCGCAGTGGCAAGATTTTCTCAAAGTTTCTTTCAGATCTGGCTTTGTCTATATTTAAACCCCTCACTTTCTTATTTTTTATTATTTTTTTTTTGTCTGCATGCAACAAGAGCAATTACACACATTTAAAACAGACTTGACAAACTTGTTGCATGTCTAGCGTGCTTTATTCTACTTAAGCACTGAAACCAATTGACATTTCCATGGGGCTGACAGAGAGAGCACTTACTGTGCATGACAATAACTTTTATAGCTCACGGTGTTTGCTTCAGTTCTGTGCTTTGATGTTTCATATTCCCTTCACATAAGAACATCATAATTATATGGTGGGGCACCAAAAGCAGCTTAAAAGATCAAATATGGAAATTTCACAATATAATAAGATAATTTGACTGATGTTCTAGTTTAAGCTGATTTGAAATTATTTGTGCTTAAAGTCAACAGTTTAGGTTGCTGCACATCTTAAACACTTTTTTTCTTTTAACCATCTGGCTCTATTGAGTACAACAGTCAGGTCCCGGAAGTGAAAATCCCATTCATTTATTTTGCCCACAGGGGAACTGATTTTTAAAGATATCTTCTAAGTCATTAAAGACAGACCTATTGAGAGCTACGAGGTTGTTAATCAATGTTTTTGTTGAAGCCGTCAGCCCACTAAAGCTTTTTTTATTTAATTGTCTTTAACAGTGGGATTCTTGCTGAAAAATGTCTCCGATTACTTACGTAACCATGGTTCCCTGAGTAGGGAACATACACTGCATCCTCTAGGGTTCACTATGGGGAATGCCTCATTGTGACCAGTGTCTGAAGCATACATTGAAAAACACCAACAACACGTTGGCCGGCGACAGCCCATGGCATCACTACCAGTGCAAGTATAAATAGGCGTCGGGAGAACACATCATCCACTTCTTCATCTGAAGCTTGTGTCCAAAGCATGGCAGGAAGCTAGAGGATGCAGTGTCCTCTAGGAGACGCTATGGGGAATGGTATACCCACGCCACCATGCTGAGGGGAGTGCAGGCCAGAACCATGGTGACATGGGCACTACCACTTGCTCTCGCATAAGCTTGCTGAAGGAACTGTCTCAACAGATCCCTAGTAGCAACACCCTGTTTAAACAGGTATCCTGAGGATACATAGGTGGAGTGGCATCCAAGATGAACGGGGCTTATCAGCTCAAGAAAGGGCAGAGTACTAGCGTGCAAACTTACCACAGTCTGGATTTTAGAAAGCGCGCAAAGACTACATGTGCACACTGACCATAACATGGATTTTTAGGACACATTCTCAAGAGGCTCTTGTGGCATTCCAAAAGTGTAGCTCATAGATGGAGTGGTACGTCCCAGAACCAATATGTTTGAGAGTCATCAAAGCGATCTATGGTATAATGCTGGAGCGGCTAACATTAAATATCTAGCTCAGATGAGAGGGGAGCTCGACCTACCGCATGTTCCAATGCTGGAACAGCTAGCAGTAGGTTACCTAGCTGAGGGAGCATAAACCCAGCTCTCAATGAGAAAGGGGGCTTAATCTACAACATGATCGTAGGAATCTGAAAAGTTAGCATACTGCAAGCTAGCCAAAGCCAGGTGCTCTGGAAAAACAGAGAACTCAACTTTCACGTGAGAGGAGAACTCCGAATTCAGAAAAGTTTAGCACACTCATAGGCAACCTTTTTTGATAAAGGGGAGCACTGCTAAACTACCACGAGAATAGCCCACAGAGCGAGTAATTTAACCCCTCAGAAGGGTAGAGAACTTGAGCACCCGAAAGGAAGCACCATGCTCAAAATAACCCTCAATGCTGAGGGGAGCAATGCTTCAAAGAGTGTTAATAGACACACTGGTTGAGTGGAGCCCAAGGTACTGGGGTCTAACCAACTCAAAGAAAGGGAATGAAGCTAAAACGCTTAACCCTTAGCATACAGGATTTCAGAAAGTGCTCAGTGTTGCATGCACACTTAGCACTTATGTGGATTTTAGAAATTGTGCAAAGTGCTCAGCATGCAAACTTACCACTTATGTGGATTTTAGAAAGTATGAAGTGTTCAACATGCACACTTACCACCATGTGGATTTCAGAAAGTACAAAGAGCTTAGCGTGTGTACTTAAAGCCTCCCAAAAATCTGTTCACAGATACCCAGAGGTACTGAACCAAATGAGAGAGGCAAGCTCAAATACAACCATCTAAGGCAAGGGGAGCACTGCCTGAGACAGCATTACACAAAAAGGTTCTCGCAAATGCCACCTATAATTCCCACTCGATGCTTCAGCAAGAGGAGATTTCCTGGTGAGGAAGTCCCTCAGGTCGACTTAGACTTGTCTGGATCACATCTCTTATCTTGCCTACCTCCTTTTGACCCGCGATTCCTCCTACCCCTACCTGCAGGCAGGGGAGGGGCATGGAAAATGACACTAGCCTTCTGTGCCCGTTTCTGATTCTCAGATCGAGACAGGCCAGGACCCCTGGGTTTGTATGGGCTCAGACCTGGACCTTCGCGGAATGAAGGATTTGAAGGGCACCGAGTACACCTTCGCCTCCCTGAACTATTCAAACACTGTCTCGACAAAGGTATTGAAAAGTTTGAAAGGCAAGATGTATCCTAAAAGGCTTACATCTTAAGAGAATACATCTTAAGAGAATCCCCCATCGAGAGATAGCAGGGCAGCATCTCTTCAACAGGTGGCATCTTCTCATAACCATTCTCACGCATCCCCTCAATGTTGGCATAACTAGTATGCTGGAATTTGTGGAATGCGTGAAACTGCTGCCGTGAATGCATCACTATTCCCACGAGAAGCGAACGCACTCATTCAAACGCGGTCTACAAACTTGGGTAAATGGTGAAATACTGCTATCCCCCTCAGAAGTCCCACGAATACATCACAATGAGCACAGTAGAGTGCATCCAACTCTGAACGCACTTTGCTCTTCACTACACACACACACACCCACAGCACGTGAGCCATACTGCAGGTATCAGAGCAAAGCCTCTGCTGAAAAACATGCACTCCTAAACGCTGTACGCTTCAAACAAAACAGTCAATGAAGACAAAGAACAGGCTGATGTGTTCTGCCGGTGCCTATTTATACCATAAATGTTTTTCAGTGTATGCATCAGACATGGGTCACGCATTCCCCATTGTGACCCCTAAAGGATGTAGTTCGAAAGGGAACTGCTTTAACCATGATTCTGAAAAAATCTCCACCAATCAGAGAATCATAATAAAAGCTCCATCCACTCCCATGAAACACTGTTAATGAAACTGTCTCTATTCAGGGTGGTGTTAATTAAATATTTTGTTTCACTCAGAAAAACGTCACATTACAGAATTAAAATGAGCAGTGTTAATAGCTCTTAATTATTGTTCAATTAAGAGAATCTTTGTCAATAGTTTTTTGATGTTTTTTAAGATAATAAAGATAAGGCATGACTCACTATTTTGTTGTAAACATAGCGCTGATGAAAGTATAAGAAAAAAATGACACTGCAAGCTATTATCGATGCACAATTATTAAATTTTTTGTGTAAAATCAAAAACATTATATGGATTAAGTGCTTTATTTTGCGATAACATATAAATCAATATTATGCTCTATTATTTAGCATTAATTACAAATACTGTAACACACTGTTACGGATCATTCGGAGACAGAGGAGTAACAGATGAAGATGGTATTTATTGAATAGACACAAGCAGAGGAGCGGGAAGTGAGGAGTGGATGGGTGTTGGGATCCGTGCCGGGAAGGTAGTGACCACACACACGCACCGTAGGGGTTTGGAGGATCTTGGAGGCAATCCTTGGAGAGAAGATGGAAGAAGAGTCTTCGGAGGTTATCCTTGGAGAGAAGGTAAAGAGGAGTTAGTCCTAATAGTTAGCGCACAGGAATGATCTTGTCGCGAACGTGACCGGACAATGACTGGGTGCGTGTGTGTGGTTTTTATGGTGCTGTGGTGGATGACTGGTGATGAGGATCAGGTGGTGATGGTTAGAACTCAGGTGAGGGTGTGCGCCGTGATTGTGTGGAGGTGGAACCTGGCGTGTTTGTGACAGTACCCCCCTCCCCAGGGCCCGCTCCTGAGGGCCGGGGACCCCGACGTCGTGGTGGGCATCCTCTTCCCCTGGGAGCTGGTCGGTTGGGGTGTCTGGAGTGGAAGGTTTCCAGTAAGGCAGGATCCAAGATGTCATTGCGTGGGACCCAGGAGCGTTCCTCTGGACCATATCCTTCCCAGTCCACTAAGTACTCCAGCTTCCCACCACGCCGCCGGGAGTCCAGGATGTCCTTGACCGAGTAGGCTACGCCATCATCTAGGAGGAGAGGAGGGGGGGCATCCGTCTCGCCAGGTTCTGTGGAGGGAAGAACAGAAGGATGGTGAGGTTTCAAGAGTGAGACGTGGAAAGTGGGGTGAATCCGGTACTCAGGGGGAAGTTGAAGTTTGTAGGTGACCGGATTGATCTGCTGGGTGATTGTGAATGGGCCAATGAACCTGGGACTGAGCTTGCAGCAGGGTAGACGCAGGCGGATGTCCCGGGTAGACAGCCAGACCTTCTGACCGGGTTGATATTGGGGAGCCTCGGAACGGCGAAGGTCGGCCGCCGTCCTGCGTCTACGGAGTGCCCGTTGCAGTTGGTGATGGGCCGCGTCCCAGACCCTCTCGCTCTCCCGGAACCAATAGTCGACCGCGGGAACATCAGAGGGCTCTCCTGACCAGGGGAATAGAGGTGGCTGGTAGCCGAGTACGCACTGGAAGGGTGTGAGTCCGGTGGTGGGTTGACGGAGGGAGTTCTGTGCGTACTCGGCCCACCCCAGGAATTGGTTCCAGGAGTTCTGGTGGCCGTGACAGAAGGTACGGAGGAAGCGTCCGATCTCCTGGACCTTTCTTTCAGTCTGCCCGTTGGACTGTGGGTGCTAGCCGGAGGACAGGCTGATGGCCACACCTAGGAGGGAGTGAAATGCTTTCCATACCCGGGAGATGAACTGGGGGCCCCGATCCGACACTATGTCCTCTGGAATGCCGAAGTACCTGAAGACATGGTTAAACATCAGTTCTGCCGTTTCCATGGCAGTGGGGAGACCCTTCAGAGGAAGAAAATGACAAGCTTTAGAAAATCTATCCACAATAATCAGAATACATGTGTTGTTGTCAGAGGGTGGAAGGTCTGTCATGAAATCCACTCCTAGGTGTGACCATGGGCGATTGGGAACGGGCAGAGGATGGAGTTTGCCAGATGGTAGATGGCAAGGACTCTTGGACATGGCGCAGCTGTTACATACACTCACGTACCTTCTGACATCCGAGGCCATGTTGGGCCACCAGAAGCATTCCCGTAGCAACGAGAGGGTTTCATTGACCCCCGGGTGACCAGTGCCAAGTGATGTATGGGTGGAGTGGATGAGTGGAGTGCGACGTGTCCTAGGGATGTACTGGTGTCCTCGTGGGCAACCCGGCGGAGTGTTGTTAGGAGCTTCGGCTGGAGGTAGGGTCTCTGCAGACCAGGTGATAGGAGCGACTATGACCTTGTCCAGGAGGATGGGTTCGGGGTTCTCAGATCTCTCTTCGGGTGAGTAACATCTGGACAGAGCATCGGCCTTAACATTCTTTGCTCCAGGGCGGTAGGTGATGGAGAACTGGAAGCGGGTGAAGAATAGCGCCCAGCGGGCTTGTCTAGGGTTGAGTCTCTTGGCTGCTCTAAGGTATTCCAGATTTTTATGGTCAGTGAGAACTTGAAAATGATGTTTGGCTCCCTCCAGCCAATGTCTCCACTCCTCCAGGGCAAGCTTGATGGCAAGTAGCTCCCTGTTACCAATGTCGTAGTTAACCTCCGCCGGGTTGAGCTTCCTGGAGAAGAAGGCACAAGGATGGAGGCGGCTGGGCGTCCCCTGCTGCTGGGACAGGACCGCACCCACTCCGGTGGTAGAGGCGTCCACCTCCACGACGAATGGCAGATCGGGGTTTGGATGTACGAGGAGTGGGGCGGTCGTAAAGGCCAGCTTCAAGGCCTGGAAGGCTTCGGTGGCGGCAGGAGTCCATGACAGGGACTTGGGCTTCTGACGAAGGAGGTTGGTTAGAGGACTGGTGAGAGTACTAAAATTCTGAATGAATCGTCTATAAAAGTTTGCGAAGCCAAGGAATCGCTGCAGTTCCTTTATGGTGGTAGGAATGGGCCAATCCCAGACGGCGCTTACCTTCCCCTCGTCCATCCGGATGCCACTGCGGTCGATGGTATAACCAAGGAACTGCATTGAGTGTTGGTGGAATGAACACTTCTCTGCTTTTAGGTAGAGCTGGAAATCCCTCCTGCATTGCAAGACCTCCGCAACGTGGCGTTGATGTTCAGCCTGGCTCCGGGAGTATATCAAGATGTCATCGATGTAGACTAGGACGAACTGATGGAGGAACTCCCGGAGCACCTCATGCATGAAGTCCTGGAATACGGAGGGGGCGTTTACTAGCCCATACGGCATAACACAGTACTCGTAGTGACCAGTAGGGGTGATGAAGGCGGTCTTCCACTCGTCCCCCTAGCGTATCCGGATGAGGTTATACGCACTGTGGAGGTCCAACTTGGAGAACACAGTGGCACCACGGAGATGTTCTAGGGCAGCTGGGACGAGGATAACGAAACTTCTGTGTTATCTTGTTAAGGGCTCTATAATAAATACAAGGCCGTAAACCTCCATCCTTCTTGGCCACGAAGAAGAAACTCGAAGCAGCAGGGGAGGTAGATGGGCGGATGTATCCTTGAGCCAGCGCCTCCCTGATGTACTCCTCCATGGCCTTCTCCTCGGGAACGGATAGGTGATAGATCCGTCCCCTAGGCACTGGTTCACCCAGCAGCAGATCTATAGCACAGTCCCACGGCGTATCCGGATGAGGTTATACGCGCTGTGGAGGTCCAACTTGGAGAACACAGTGGCACCACGGAGATGTTCTAGGGCAGCTGGGATGAGGGGAAGAGGATAACGAAACTTCTGTGTTATCTTGTTAAGGGCTCTATAATCAATACAAGGCCGTAAACCTCCATCCTTCTTGGCCACGAAGAAGAAACTCGAAGCAGCAGGGGAGGTAGATGGGCGGATGTATCCTTGAGCCAGCGCCTCCCTGATGTACTCCTCCATGGCCTTCTCCTCGGGAACGGATAGGGGATAGATCCGTCCCCTAGGCACTGGTTCACCCGGCAGCAGATCTATAGCACAGTCCCACGGCCAGTGTGGAGGCAGCTTGTTACAATTAAGACAATTAAGAGACAAGACAATTACAAAATGAATCATGTTTTAAGTGTTTAATCAAGTATTGCAACTTCCTATATACTTTAAAACCACTATGACCCAGGAGTACTAAGACCCGGAATGTGGAAAATGTCAAGGTGACTGGTAAAATAAAGACTTCATGGTTGATGCCTATCAAAAATGAATAATGGTTATATTAGTTTGTGCTAATAGCATTCATGAATCTTTAGGTAAGTATGCACCATTCCACGCAGTATTGGTAATGCTTTGAATACACCAGGCACCCTAGTTTCCCTCATCTACTTTGTACATTCATGTCTGCTGTGAATTTAACAGAAATAACTTTAAATTGGGTTTTCAAAAATGCTTATCGCTGCATTCAGCAACATATTTCCCATGCAAGGCTGTTTCCCATCCACCACGCAGTTTAGTCTTCATGCATTATGGATGCGTGGACTTAGTTGTTCACGAAACCCTGAGGGATATCCTTTACCCACAGTGCTTTTCACCTATGCTCTTTGTCAGTGTGAATCACTAAGACATAAAAGCAGTTTGTTTTCTATTCCACCATCTATGGCAGGCAAGATATGCTCTTCTAACTTTGGAAGTACTGCATCAAAAGAAGCCAGCATAATATCTTAGAGTGTAGTCCTACAGTTTTTTTAACTTTTCAGGCCCAGTATCACTTTAAAACAAAATCAGTACATCCAAGAACCACCTTGTCATAACATTACTCGCTCCAGGGTTATTATAGTTAACTAAAACTCAAATCATAAAAAGCATTTATTACCTTAAATAAAGTAGTAACTAAAACTAAAAATTTAACAGAAGACAGATACAGTTTTAACAGCTGTGAAAGATGTATTTCTTCATAAAATTTGCTCACAGAGCAGAACACATTAAATTAATGTTAAATTGACAGCCCTAATTTTAAAGTATTATAATTTTACAGAACCTTTTTATGTATTACAGTGTACTACAGAACTCTCTCGAGACATCTTGACTGGGATGCTTCAGAACTCTGTGCTAGTGGACCAGTCATTATTTAATGCTTAGACCTTTTAATTATTCACATCTAATAGAAATCATTTAAATTTTCAGAAGCTACAGTGAGGAAGAATGGATTGAGATTTAATGCATGAAAGAGTCTTGTAGCATCCCAAAGATCAAGAGCTTCAAGATCTCGTCTGTTTCAAAGTGGGTCAAGGACAGATTACAGCCCTCCTTCAGGAAACGGCTCATCGGCCGCACAGGTATCAGACAAAATGGGAAGTCTGTACATGCCTCAGCCACCTTTATATGATGAACTCATTCCTTTGCTTATGGATTTAATTCTATTATGGAAATTTCCCCTGCACTCTAGTCAGCGCACGCTCTCGCTTACTCTCTTTCTGTATGTTCTCCTTGGGCGAGCATTAGTTCAGCCCTGTCATTCGCTTAACCGGGCCATTTCAAATAGCTCTTGCGATGTTTTCCCCAGAGAGTGCTGTCCTTTTGACATCTAGTCATGCAAAGTAATTATTTTGTACATACAGACAAGTATGGGTACTTACAGGTAGTGACCGTACATGGTAATTAATTAGATACTTTACTGTACTTCCTAATGTATATACATGGTAAATATGAATGTAGGTAAACCGCAATGGTTTACTCAAAAATTTACATTTACTCTTATTCATGTCATTCCAAACTTATATGCTGTTATATATTATTATCAATATTTTATTTTATATATACACAGTTGTGCTAAAAATTATTCATACCCTTGGTAAATATGATCAAAGAAGGCTGTAAAAAATAATCTGTATCATCAGTCCTTTAGATATTTTATTTAAAAAAAATTACTAAAATCTAACCTTTCATTGGAGAATAAGAATATAAACAATAAAATGGGAGATAGATGTCAGTATGAATTTATTTTTTATAGTTATTTATTTATTTATTTTTGTATTAATCTAACACAAATTGGTCACAATTAATCATACCATTTTATCCAATACTCTTTGCAACCTCCTTTTGCCAAGAGAACAGCTCTTGAGTCTTGCCTGAAGAGTTTAGAGAACATCTGACAGGAGATCAGAAACCATTCCTTCATCCAGAATCACTCCAGACCCTTCAGATTTCCAGCTCCATGTTGGTGCTTCTTCTCTTCAGTTCGCCCCACTCATTTTCTATAGGGTTCAGCTCATGGAACTGGGTTGGCCAGGGCAGAAGCTTGGTTTTGTTCTCAGTGACCCATTGTCCTGTTGGAAGATCCAGCCATGGCCCATTATAAGATTTCTAGCATGGACAGTCAGTTTTAAAATTTGTATCCATTAGTACAGTATTATTATGTCATGTATCTCAACAAGATATCCAGAATCTCCGACAGAAAAATAGGCCCACAACGTTAAAGATCCAGCAGTATATTTTACTTATACTTTCCTATCCTCGTGTGCACGAGGATTTCTTTCCTGAAACCCTCCCAAACAGGGAGGTTTTTTTTTTCTTTCTTTTTTTTCTAGGCCTTCTGACCCCAAAACTATTTTCTGCAGTTCTCCAGCTGTGATCCTTGGACTCTTTTTCCACTCAAACTCTACTCATCACCATGCATTAGGACGATATATAGACGCATGTCCTGTTTTGGTGTCTGGACTACTGTTGTTATTATTAATATTATTAATATTATTATAGAATTATTATTATTATTAATCACAATTTATATAGTATATTTTACTGAATATTTTGGTGCCTGGACTACTGTTGTTATTATTAATAACAGTGTTTATTATTAATAATACACAGTAGTAGTATTAAATTTTCTAATACTATAAAAAAATTATATTGTGCCTTGAATAGTGTCATTATTAATATTAGTGGTTAATAATTATAATAATAATAATAATTGTTGACGTTGTTATCAAATATGTTGTTACAATGTTTTTGGTGCCTGGACAACTGTTTAATATAATATAATATAATATAATATAATATAATATAATATAATATAATATAATATAATATAATAAATATAATATAATAAATATAATATAATATAATAATATAATATAATATAATATAATATAATATAATATAATATAATATAATATAATATAATATAATATAATATAATATAATATAATATAATATAATATAATATAATATAATATAATATAATATAATATAATATAATATAATATAATATAATTATGTAGTGTTTTGGTGCCACAAAAATGAAACAGGACTAAGACCTGATCACAACCAAGATGAAGCAAAAATATATCTGGGCCCCTTTTATTGCCCAAAAATAACTGGATTTCTTTTTCTTTTTTTTTTCAACTTTTTCACTCCAAGACCATAAAGGTAATCTATATGACACTTTTTCTGTATTCTTCAGAAGGCGTTCAATAGCTTTAATACAGGCTTGGAGTCGAACAGATTACTTTTATGGTGCTTTTTCACAGCCTGACCACTATAGTCACTCTATGAACAGCCATTGTATGGGAAAGAGCAAAACTCCTTTTGTGTTCTGTAGAAAAATACCAGTGGGTTTGAAATGGCATGATGGTGAGCATATAATGACAGAATTTTCATTTTTGTGCGAACTATTCCTTGGACAGAGAATGTGAAGGAAATTAGGCACTGGAGCTTTGAAAGAGGCTTGAAGGGAATTTGGCCAGTGCATTGGTTTGGTTTACCTGCCGAAAGGATTTCGAAGACTCGGGTGGTAATACGTTAGCATCCTAGGGATCATTACATTCACAGAACAGCCTCTGCTCCACTCCTCTTTTGCCCAGTCCTGAAAACACAACACAACAATTAACATTTTCAAGAAGTCAGAGTGAACTCTAATTTTGGGCTAAAAAAATTATCTGGGAAATATTAAGATTTCCCAAGAGAGGCAGATTTAAGATGCAGATGCTATTTGCATTGATACTGACAAAACGTTTCGATGTCTGCCAGACAACATTTGGCAGACAGTCTTCTTGTTTCTCTTTACAATGAGCAGGGTATTTTTATATTACTGCAGCTTCACATCATCATAAACTCCCTGCAACCTCCTATTTCTCTCTTTTAATAAGGTCACCTCAATGAATTTTGTGTGGATTAGACTAAAATGTTCCCTCCAGTTCATGTCCAAACTGAATAAAAAGGTGTAGAAATTATTTATAATTTAATTTAATGAAGACTTGTTCATTATTCATGGAATTATTCATCATTAGAGCCCTGCAGCCTTTCTTCATGAAATACCCTGATGGTCTTAAGTAGGCATCTTGGTTAATGTTGAATGTTCTTAAACAACACGTGTTCACTCCCAACTCGTCACATATGGATGCTTGGTCAGGACCCTTTGGCGTCACATTTTAACGCACTGGGTACCCCTTTGGCGTCATTTTTTAATGAGCAGGGCAGTCCGATAGACTTCTATGGAACCCTGAACCCGAATAGATAAATCCCATGAAGGAACTCGCACGGGGCGGAAAGGCCTCAGCCGTCGCGCACCCTGCACAAAACGAGAAACCAGCGGATGACGGCCCACTAAGGCACCATCTATATATTCGTGGTAAGCTGAAATGGCTGCCACGTAAACTTTTAGAGTGGCCGGCGTCACTCCATCAGAAAAACGGTCCTAAGGGAACTCCAGCACTGAAGCCACTGGGCAGTAAACTGCATATTACGAACTCCACACCAGGTCATAAACAGTTTCCACTTGAAAGCATATAAGCGTCTCGTGGAAGCAGCTCTAGAATTCAGTATAGTCTCGGTGGTTTCGACAGAAAGACCGGGACATACTAGCTCACTCCGTTCAGAGGCCACGCCCACAGTCTCCATAGATCTGGCCTTGGGTGCCAAATCATGCCCTGTGCTTGTGATAATAAATCCTGCCTGAGGGGAATCTCCCATGGAGAGCCCGCTAACAGACCGATCAGGTCCGCAAACCACGGCTGTGTGTGCCACCGTGGAGCTACCAGCAGCAGCTGTTCCACTCTGTCCAGCCGTATTCTGGATAATACCGCTGGAATTAAACGAATCGGGGGAAAAACATACAAGCTGGTCTTGGGCCAACCGTGAGCTAACGCGTCCAAGCCCAGGGGCGATGGAGGGCACAGAGAGAACCATAGTGGGCAATGCGTAGTCATGCTCGACGCGAATAAGTCCACTCTCGCTTCTCCAAAAATCTGCCATAAGAGGTTCACCGTCTGGGGGTGTAATCTCCATTCCCCTTGCACCAGAGTCTGTCTGGATAGCAGATCCGCTCCGAAGTTCAAACGTCCGGGGACATGAACAGCTCGGATCGACAGAAATTTGTTCTGAGACCAAAGAAGAATATGTCTCGCCAGCCTGCACAGGGGGCGAGAGCGTAATCCTCCCTGATGATTCAGATATGACACAACCGTTGTGTTGTCTGACCTGAGCAGCACATGACGGCCGACGTCCTTGACAAACAGCTCCCCAACCGGTCAAAGACGCATCCGTCGTGACTGTCTCCCGGAAAGCACAAATCCCCAGCCGAACTCTGGCTAGAAGAAATTCTGTTGACATCCACAGTTTTATTGACATCACACACCTCCGTGTCACCGAGATCATCCGATGCAGAGGACAACGGGGTGAAATGTTCTGTCTTTTCGTCCACCACTGAAAAGGGCGCATGTGAAGTAATCCCAGATGGATTACAGGGAATGCCGCTGCAATTAGACCTAAAAGTCTGAGGCACAAGCCCACTGTCACTGTGCGACCCGCTTTGAAGCGACGCACGCATGACGCAATCGACTGAGTGCGCGGGAGAGATAGCTTTGCTGTCATCGCGCGAGAGTCCAAGTCTATTCCCAGAAAGGTTAACCTTTGAGAGGGAATTAAAACGCTTTTCTGGAGGTTCATACGCAAGCCCAGGCTTTGTAAATGATTCAGCACAAGGTCCCGGTGAGAGTGTGCTTGAGTCTGCGATTGTGCTAACACCAGCCAATCATCTAGGTAATTCAAAACGCAAACGCCCTGGAGCCGCAACGGGGCCAGAGCTGCGTCCATGCATTTTGAAAAATTACGGGGAGCCAGAGCTAAGCCAAAGGGAAGAATGCGGTACTGATATGCTTTGCCCTCCAAAGCGAATCTGAGGAACTTCCTGTGTCTCTTGATTATCTGAATATGAAAATATGCATCCTTCAGATCGATCATGAAAAAAAACAGTGGTTTGGTTGAATCTGAGACAAAATAGACTTTACCGTTAACATCTTGAATTTGCTCGTCCTGAGTGCAAGATTCAAACGGCGTAAATCCAGAATAGGCCGCAACCCGCCGTCTTTTTTGGGTATCACAAAATAGCGGCTGTCAAACCCTGACTCCATCTGAGAGGGGTGTACTTCCTCTATAGCCCCTTTGCTCAGCAGAGTTGACCCTTCCTGTCGCAGCACCGCTATTTCCATCAGTTTCACGGCCGTGAGAAGAGTTCCACGGAAAGGAGGCGGGCCTTTTCGAAACTGAATGGTGTATCCATGACAAATTGTGTGTAACACCCATTGAGAAATATCGGGCAAGCGTTCCCACACGGCCTGAAACAACATTAGCAGTCTCAAGATTTCCGCATCGTCCAACGCTATCACATGCGTTAAAATGTCCAGGCACGAAAAGCTCGTGGCGTTGGTGCACAGAGGGAGTACATGCGCAGACGTCGTTGCGTTTTGTTGTGTATAATCCTGAAACGTGTCCACGACAGGAATTAGTCCAACAGGATGAACATCGGGCTCTGTCGCTAGCGAAAAAGCGGCGGCTGTGTGAGCCGTCATAAACAGGTCGTTTTTGCCAGACCCCTGAACCGCGAAGCCGCTTGACCAGCAGCCATGTAGGATTTCCCAACGAGGCTGGATGTGACTCGATATGCCTTAGAGGAAAGAAGGGGGCGAGACTTCCATGCAGCGGCCGAATTAGGTGCGAGGTGTTCGGCGAGAGTCTCTTCCACCGGAGGCATCGCCGCATAGCCCTGGTTCTCCATATCCGAAATGGTGGCGAAATCCGCAGCTGCAGCGTTGGTAATACATGCCGAGTACAGCTTAGATGAAGGTTGGGCCTCGGCCTTCTCAACCTCCCAGTCCAGCCCCAGTTTACTCACCGCGCGAGAGACCACATCCAACAGCTCGCTGTAGGACGGGGAAACACGCTTCTCCTGTCCACTAGGAGGGAGAGAGCTCGTGTCAGCCACGAAGTCCTCAGACCCCGAGGCCGCGGTGCATAAAACGTCGTCATCATAACGTCCACAACCGAAGGAAATGGCATCACATGCCTCCGGTGTGGGTTGAAAATCCTCATTAGAGAAGACGACTGGCTCAATAAAACTCTTTTCCTGCACCAGGGTAGGGGAGAGCGAGCAACGTGGAGAAAATTCCAGCACTGCGCTGTCCTCGAAATCCATGTCGCACGTGTCACCCCAAGCTATCACCTCGTGCGGTGCCTAGGCAGTCGCAGAAGTGATATGACGGGGGTTAGACACGGGGGCGACATTAGAAAATACATCCACCCTCGAGCGCAGTACTCTGAGCCGCAGGCCATCACAATGGGGACAGGAAGAAAGGCCGCTAAGCGCCGCCTGTGCATGATGTAAACCTAAGCATACTACGAACCTGTCATGTGAGTCACCCTTTGTGATGAACCTGGTACACGGTTCTTTGCACTTCCGAAAATTCATCGTGTCCGCGAAGAGGAGTTAGCACTGCTCGTAGAAAAAAACGCTGAGAACGCGAGATGATTCCTAGGTCACAGATGATTCGCTTCCCTGAAAGAATGAAATCTGAGCGAAATGGCGCGCGGCACCCAGGTATATGATGCGTGCGCATGTGTAAGGGTGGTGCCAAGCGCTATTGGCCAATAGGATTGGCGAGATGGTATAGGGCTTCAGACATTCATCACACCGAAGGTGTTTCCCATACCGGTGACGTCACCGCAGCATCGAAGTGACCTATGATAGGGAACCGTAGTATCAGTAAGATCTGACGGTATCGGTTCTGCTTTCGGTACTGGAGGGGAAAAAATTTATGTACTATGTATTTTTGCTTAATAATGTTATCGTGCACATTTTATCTCTCACCAAACATTTCTAATGTGCGATCATATTAAGACGTTTGTCTGTGAGATCTGCGAGATCTCTCATGCGTGCAGCGGAGGCTGTCTGTCAGTCACACACATACACACAGACACACCACAACGAGCGCGGCGCACGCACAGACATAACAGTATGAAAACTCCCGCTTAATAATAAAGAGTGACGATGGCGAAGAGATTTGCTTAATAATGTTATCGTGCACATTTTATCTTACCAAACATTTCTAATTTGCGATCATATTAAGACGTTTGTCTGTGAAATCTGCGAGATCTCTCATGCACGCCGCGGAGGCTGTCTGTCAGTCACACACACACACAACAAGAACGAGCACGGCGCACACACACGCATAAGGGCCCGTACACATATCGCGTCTTTTGCGCACTCAAGTTCGTTATTTCAAATGTAGGCGCGCGGTATTGAAGCGACGCGCACGCGGTACGACGAGCTGTTTTTTTCCAGGCGCGTCCGCACCGCATCGAGTTAAAAACATCTCAACTTTTCAGAATGCCGCAAGCGCATCGCAGGTCATGTAACTTCCTCACCTTTTCCTTAACAATGTTGAAAGCTCAGCCAGCATGAAGGAACAGCTGATAGCTGTATGTGGATTTTTAAATTAATTTAGTAGCAGTGCTTCTGCGAGCAGTTTTTAGTGCTGCAAATCCATTTATCCATTGCTGAAATTTCCGCGTCTTCATGGAGAGAGCAGGTCATGGTTGCTTAGCAACGGCAGACTCCTCAGGAGCGCAAGTGCCCGAAGGCTTTGGGGGGAAAAAATCAGAAAGCGGCATGCCTAGCGTTTTCCATGCGTGTTTAGACGCGATATGTGAACGGCCCCTTACAGTACGAAAACTCCTGCTTAATACAAAGAGTGACGATGGCGGAGACAGCAAAACGTTCCAAAGTGTGGTTATACTTCACTAGAGTTGATGAAGACGCTGGTTGTCATAAGTGCAACACATTTTTTTGCATGTAAGGGCGGAAACGCAAGCAATCTGTCAAAGCATCTTTCAAAAGTGGATTATGTGCAGACAGAGAAATGCAAAGTTTTCGACTGCCTAACACAACACAAAGTTACACAACACAAAGTACCGATAAGAATACCGTTAAAGTACCGGACCGTTAAGCAGTATCGGTAAGAGTAGTAATACCGTTAAAACCTTAACGATACCCATCCCTAATTTCATATTTATTTATTAAATATCCTCTAAATGAATAACGCTGACGTCATTGTATGGCACGATCGTGATCCCAAGGTCCATTGGGCTCTAGATACGGCTTTGGATGCGTCTAGCTCAGGGATTCCTATACATTGTTCGGTTCCGGAAACAGAGCCCCTGCAGCAGGGCAACTGGGTGACGGTGAGGCAGCGTAGTCGTGGGTCAAAACACCGCTCTTCTGTTCCGATCAAAACATTAAACAGGTTCTCCCCACTCAGTGATGCACCCACTGAGAAACCTGATGAAAGTGCTCTAGTTATTGGTGATTCTATTGTACGGAACGTGAATATAGAGACACCAGCCACCATAGTCAAATGTTTACCGGGAGCCAGAGCGCCTGACATCTTGGGAAATTTAAAAGTGCTGGCTAATGCTAAACGTAAATACAGTAAGATTGTTATTCATGCCGGCGCTAATGATGTTCGACTTCGCCATTTGGAGATCACTAAAAATAACATTAAAGAGGTGTGTGAACTTGCAAGCACAATGTCAGACACTGTAATATGCTCTGGTCCCCTCCCTGCTTACCGTGGTGACGAGATGCATAGCAGATTGTCATCACTCAATGGCTGGATGTCTAAGTGGTGCCCACAGAATAACATAGGTTTCATAGACAATTGGACGAGCTTTTGGGGCAGACCTGACCTGTTGAAAAGAGATGGTCTTCATCCCTCCTGGGGTGGCGCCACTCTTCTCTCTAGAAATATGGCAAATAGTCAGAGGTGGAAAGTAACGAATTACATTTACTCGCGTTACTGTAATTGAGTAGTTTTTTTGTGTACTTCTACTTTTTAAAGTGTTTTTTTAAATCTGTAATTTTACTTTTACTTAAGTATTTTTTGTTTGAAGTATTGTACTTCGCTACATTTTAAATTATATCTGTTACTGAGTAAAAAAAAATGCAAAGGGAAAAAAATGCAAAGGAAAAAAAATCGCGCCCAGGAAACTAACGTTACTGCACTGATTGATTGATGAGCGGGAGAACGAATGCGCTAAACAAGAATGATGGAGACGGACAAAACAGATGCAAACCCAGCTGAAATCGAAATACCATCAACTTCTTTTGAAGCAAACCCCTGGCCATATTTAAGCGACCACTTTGACTTCAAGTGCAAGAAAGGCGACAGCTTTATCATGCAGTGTAAACTGTGTTTGCCCAAGTCGACTGAACTGGCAGCTTATAAAAACTCTACATCAAACCTCCGCAAACATGTTGAGGTAAGTTAATATTACTTGTATACTTGTATAATATTACTTGTACTTTAGTTAGTTTACATAATTGTTGTAGCATACTCTTGCGTTGCATCAGTGCGTGAGCTTGTTAGCAGGAGAGTCGGTGATTAGCTACTAGTGCAAAATTGTCAATGCACAAGCTAGGTCTATTTCCAGTGTCATTATTTAACTGTCATATAAAATTAATTAAAGTGTTATTTGGTGTAACGTTAGATCTGCTGATTTTGCATTTTAAGCATGGCTGTAGACTAACGTGAACTAAGTTAATTAGTGCTGTCAAAATAAGCGCTTTAACGCAGGCGATTTATTCTATATATATATATATATATATATATATATATATATATATATATATATATATATATAAAACAATTAACCCAGAATTATATTTTTATATTATCCGTCTAGCGTTATATTATGATCACGCTCCTATTCATGCAAAATTCAGCGCGACAAGACGAAAGAGAAGCCGCTGTCTCTTAATAATGTCCTGGTTGCGTCTCAGTCAGCTCCTAGTAAACTAGGTGGTGAATCAGTAGGCTATATCGTGTACAAGAATGTGGCAAATCCATGATCAGTGCCTTCACTACTGCACTAGGAGGTGATTGAGACAGACCTTGTCTGAAAGAAGCGCCAGAATCGAGTTCTCTTCGCGTACAATAAAACAGAATTATGCCAAAATGCCCATTTTGTCGAGTAGGCTATTGTCTTAAATGAGTAAAAAAAAACTAAATGAACTTAAAAGAGTTGTGGAAAAAATTTGACTTGTGTTATAGCGCGCAGATCTTAAAGTGACAGCAGACAGACACTAACGATTTCTGTATTTAAAGTAAATCAAAGAACAAAGGTAACGGAGAAAAGTGTAGCTTTAATAAGAAGTTATTCCATATTTAATTTATTATTAATAATGCAGCAGCGGAGACAGTTTATATTTCTGTATATCATGTTAGACTGAAAGGAAGGCCACAGGTACATTTCTACTGTACATCCCTTCCCTTTTAATTTAGACATGTTAATATATCCATTTTTTTCATAGTCATATTCTTGTCTTACTGTTAACTGAGCAAGAATTGTGCACTATGAAATGTAAAGACAAAATGTAATGTGTGTAGAAAACATTTGATCAATGAATGTAAATATTTTTAATTCAGCATGTTTAATGAACATGACATTGATTTAAATGATTAAAATTGTTTGGTTACAGAGAAAACATCCATCAAAGCTGAAGGCCTTCAGTGACTTTGTGGCAACACGGAAGCGAACCCTGGAACCACCAAAAATCCCAGCCAAGCAAGCAAAAATAAGTGACGTATTTGCACCGAGTGCAAACAAATGTGTGTCACAGGCAAAGGTTGACAAGCTCATGATCAACTTTATTTGTGATGGTCTTCATCCATTTTCTTTGGTTGAACAACCTGCTTTTAAAGAACTTTTACTTGCACTGAATCCACAGTGCAAAGTCATATCCAGACCCACTCTCCGGACCAGAATTGATGATACTGCCATTCAGTTGAAGAAGACTTTGCAGTCACACCTCAGTAAAGTCAGCTATGTTTCCACAACTACTGATTGCTGGACTGCGCACCAGCAAAGTTTCATAGGGGTGACAGCTCATTGGATTGATGAGGAAACATTGGAGAGGAGATCTGCCGCACTTGCTTGCCAGAGATTGAGAGGGTCACACACCTTTGATGTCCTGGCAGGCACTCTTGATGACATTCATTGTCAGTACAGAATAAGGGGAAAAGTGGTAAGAACCACAACAGACAGCGGCTCAAACTTTATCAAGGCATTTAGTATTTTTGGTGAGAAAAGCCAAACTAAGGAAGCAGAGTCCGAATCAGAACAAGACTCTTCTGAAGAGCCTGAAGCTGAGTACCTGGACACATTTGACATCCTGGAACAAGACAGTGGTCTTGAGTACCAGCTTCCTCCACATCAAAGGTGTGCATGCCACTTGTTAAATTTAGTCGCCACAACCGATGCTGCCTTGGCAGAAAAGAACAATGACACATACAAACGGCTATCACGAGCTGCCTTTGGGAAATGCCAAGCAATGTGGAACAAGACAGGTCGGTCATACATGGCAGCAGAAACTGTTGAAGATAAATGCGAGCTCCAGCTCATCCGGCCAAATCAGACTAGGTGGAACTCTACATACATGGCTGTGGAGAGAATCTTAAGGATCATACAAGACAAAGGCGAAGACGCTATCAGAAATGTCTGTGAAGAATTCAAAGTGAAAATGTGAGGTTTTTTTATATAATTTAATCAATATAATCAAATAAGTATAAAATAACACAAATTAAAATAATTTCCCAAAGTTCCCCTTCTTATATATTTTTTTACATTTAATCCACACCTATTCCTGCAAGAAATGTCTAAAAAATTGCATTTGTTGTTTGTCCTACAGGCTGAGTCCAGCTGAAATTGTTTTCCTGACTGAGTATTGCACTGTTATGAAACCTGTTGTGAAGGCATTGAACATTCTCCAGTCTGAGACCAACACACACATGGGGTGGCTCCTGCCGGTGATCTTTCAGTTACAAGCAAAACTCAGCAGATTGGAGACATCCTCCAAAATGTGTCTGCCCCTTATCAAAGCAGTGCAGGATGGTGTCCAAAAGCGTTTTGGTGGGATGATTCAAGACCCTGAACTGATTGCTGCAGCAATCCTTCTGCCAAAGTTTAAGAACACCTGGACTGAGAGGACTGAAATCATAGAAGCAGGTATGATTTCATTGTTTTATATCAGTGTAATCAGTTGCTAATTATCAATCCCAGTTTTGTCTATTTTGTTACTACTTAATAATCCAGTGTTGTGTAAGTACAGTAAAATGAATCTTTGCAGTTTCTGCATTGATAAAAATATTAAATATGCATTGTTGTGTTGTTGTTCAACAGGTCTGGTCTATGTGAGACAACACATTGACCAGATGGCAGAGGCAGAAGTGGAGCAAGTTGGGCAACATTCATCAGATGAAGAAGATTTCTTCTCCTCAATGAAGTCCAGAAGGTCACAAGGTACAGGGGAGCTAGATGGGTACCTTGCTTGTATCTCAAACAAAATGGATCTGTTGAACTCATTTCCACACATCAAAAACCTCTCTCTCAAACTCAACACTGGTCTTCCTGCCTCAGCTGCCTGTGAGCGTCTCTTCAGCAGTGCTGGACTGTTATTCACTGCAAAGCGGGCAAGGATGAAATCTACTAACTTTGAAAACCAACTGCTACTCAAACTTAACAAAAAGTTCATAGTGTAAAGATATACAGAAAAGAATAGACCACGTTGTTCATTTGATGTTTTGTTATTCGACAGGTCTGTTATCTGACAATGGCACAGTTTGGTCTTTAAATACTTGAAGGTCCCTGACCCAATTTAAATTTAATGTTTTGTAGTAAGTCTGTCTTTTCTGTTTAAGAAAAGGATGCTCTTCTGAATCCACAGTTCATGCCATATTAATGGTTGTAGTAATGTTTAAAATGTTTTATTGGATGATCTGCACTAAAATCATCTATCTCTTTTATTTTTATTGTATTATTTTTACTATAACACTTTAATTTGTAAAAGTCTTCCTTCAATTAAAAACAACTAGATTGAGATTTTTTTTTCCCTTGTCTTTTTTTAACTACACTAGAATCCCGCTGTTAAAAAAGTAACTCGGTAACTTTTACTCTGAGTACATTTTTAATGAGCTACTTTTTACTTTTACTTGAGTAAATTTTTAGACTGGTAACTTTACTTGTACTTCAGTAAAATTTCACATAAGTAACAGTACTTTTACTTGAGTACAAAATTGTGTTACTCTTTCCACCTCTGCAAATAGTCTTAGTGTTTATACTTGACTAACTGGGGCCCAGGTCAGGAAGCAGACAGACTGGCTAAACCGACCGTCTGCTAGCTGCCTCCCGTCACAGAGGTCAGTTAATTCTCAGCACATAGAGACTCTTTCACCTAGATATCACACTATAGAGACTGTGTCTGTTCCCCGAACTAGAAAATACAAAAAACGTCCAAACCAAGTTAAGATTAACAATTTAATTGAGGTTCAACAAATAAAAAACAGAAGCAATATGGATAAACAAATGATAAAGCTTGGCTTATTGAATATCAGATCCCTTTCTACGAAAACACTTTTTGTAAATAATATGATCACTGATCATAATATAGATGTACTCTGTTTGACAGAAACCTGGCTAAAACCTGATGATTACATCATTTTAAATGAGTCCACCCCCCAAGATCACTGTTATAAACATGAGCCGCGTCTAAAAGGCAAAGGTGGAGGTGTTGCTTCAATTTATAACAACGTTTTCAGGATTTCTCAGAGGGCAGGCTTCAAGTATAACTCGTTTGAAGTAATGGTGCTTCATATAACATTATCCAGAGAAACAAATGTTAATGATAAATCCCGTTATGTTTGTACTGGCTACTGTATACAGGCCACCAGGGCACCATACAGACTTTATTAAAGAGTTTGCTGATTTTACATCCGAGTTAGTTCTGGCTGCAGATAAAGTTTTAATTTATCTTTATTTAATTTATTTAATTTAACAGCATTTATAGACATTCTGAACTCTATTGGTGTTAGACAACACGTTTCAGGACCTACTCATTGTCGAAATCATACTCTAGATTTAATACTGTCACATGGAATTGATGTTGATGGAGTTGAAATTATTCAGCCAAGTGATGATATCTCAGATCATTATTTAGTTCTGTGCAAACTTCATATAGCCAAAATTGTAAATTCTACTTCTTGTTACAAGTATGGAAGAACCATCACTTCTACCACAAAAGACTGCTTTTTAAGTTATCTTCCTGATTTAACCAAATTCCTTAGCATATCCAAAACCTCAGAACAACTTGATGATGTAACAGAAACTATGGACTCAAAATCAACTGCGGGCGGCAGATCCTTTTCCTATTTGGCGCCTAAACTCTGGAATAACCTACCTAACATTGTTCGGGAGGCAGACACACTCTTGCAGTTTAAATCTAGATTAAAGACCCATCTCTTTAACCTGGCATACACATAACATACTAATATGCTTTTAATATCCAAATCCGTTAAAGGATTTTTAGGCTGCATTAATTAGGTAAACCGGAACCAGAAACACTTCCCATAACACCCTATGTACTTGCTACATCATTAGAAGAATGGCATCTACGCTAATATTTGTCTGTTTCTCTCTTGTTCCGAGGTCACCGTGGCCACCAGATCCAGTCTGTGTCCAGATCAGAGGGTCACTGCAGTCACCCGGATCCAGTACGTATCCAGACCAGATGGTGGATCAGCACCTAGAAAGGACCTATACATCCCTGAAAGACAGCGGAGACCAGGACAACTAGAGCCCCAGATACAGATCCCCTGTAAAGACCTTGTCTCAGAGGAGCACCAGGACAAGACCACAGGAAACAGATGATTCTTCTGCACAATCTGACTTTGCTGCAGCCTGGAATTGAACTACTGGTTTCGTCTGGTCAGAGGAGAACTGGCCCCCCAACTGAGCCTGGTTTCTCCCAAGGTTTTTTTCTCCATTCTGTCACCGATGGAGTTTCGGTTCCTTGCCGCTGTCGCCTCTGGCTTGCTTAGTTGGGGACACTTCATCTACAGCGATATCGTTGACTTGATTGCAAATAAATGCACAGACACTATTTAACTGAACAGAGATGACATAACTGAATCCAATGATGAACTGCCTTTAACTATCATTTTTGCATTATTGACACTGTTTTCCTAATGAATGTTGTTCAGTTGCTTTGACGCAATGTATTTTGTTTAAAGCGCTATATAAATAAAGGTGACTTTGACTTTGACTATCTGTGGCAAGCTGAACTAAGATCCAACATAATTAGAGCCCCAGTATTGCCCGAGTCTGCAATAAGTAATATATCATTTGAGACTCGCAGTAAAGCTGATTCAGTACTGTGTCCTGCCCGAAAACCAGACTGAAAGACATCTAACACCTCGTTTCTAGCCAAAAAAGAACTTAACTGAGATAAAACTACCTTTTCCAAAATTTTAGAGATATAAGGCAGCTTTGAAATTGGCCGATAATTATTAAAATCCAACGGGTCAAGAGTAGTCTTTTTAAGAAGGGGCTGAATAACCGCCTGCTTAAAACTTAAAGGAAAAGTGCCTGTATAAAGACTGCAATTAACAATAGCAGTAATACAAGGCCCAGTATAATCGAATGTCGCAGCCAACAAATCAAAAGGCAAAACATCCCAACTAGCAGCTGGGCGTTTCAACTTACCAATAATAAGACTAATATCCTTAACTGAAGCCAAATCAAATTTATCAAACGTGCTGACATTTTTTTAAAATGTCTCCTGTCAAGCCATTCCAGTCATGACAACCAGATCTAATTATGTTAACTTTGTCTAAAAAGACATTTAAAAACTTCTCACAACACTCAGTGGATGGTAGTATTGAGACAGTATTTGAGTTTAAAAATCTATTAATAGATTGAAACAAAATTTTAGGTGATTTTGAATGCTGTGTCTTCCTCCCCTCTCTGCTCTCTACGCGGCCGCGCCATTGGGCGCCCCCTGTCGGGTGTTTACGCAAGGACAATGAAGTCTCTTATTTTTCTGTTGGACCTTTTCCCCTTATTTCCCGGCCTGTTTCTGTTCGTTGGAGGGAGTTTTTTCTTTTGGACTTTTTGAATAAATTGTTCTCACACTGTAACCTGCATCTGTGTCCAGTTGTGTTCCTGACAGAACGATCTGGCCAAGATGGACACAGCAGGCGCAGATTCTGTCAGAACTGCATTCACCCAGCAGCGTGTTCTTTTGGGCCAGCACAAAGCCAGATTGACAAACACCACAAGGGAGGTGGAGTTCCTAGCCAACCAAGCTGAGCTGACCAACCGCATCCAAGAGCTGCAACGAGAGGCTGCACAGGGTGGTGCAGCTCACCATCTTCCTCGCCACAAGCCTGAGCCCCGCTGCAATAACCCACCACCCTATGATGGGGACCCCAATTCCTGCCGGGCCTTCTTGTCCCAGTGTTCTGTGGTGTTTGCCTTGCAGCCACGCACATACGCACTTGAGATGTCCAAAGTTGCTTTTGTCTTGACTCTTCTAACTGGCAAGGCTAGAGACTGGGGAACCTCCGTCTGGGAGACTAAAACTCCCTGTTGTGCCTCTTTCAAGGATTTCCGCCAGGAGATGGAGAGGCTATTTGACCGCTCTGCCAGAGGTCAGGAAGCGGCTGACCAGCTAGCACGGCTCCATCAGGTGGGTCGCTCAGTGACGAACTATGCGATTCATTTTTTTCAGTTTTTTCTTTTGGACTTTTTGAATAAATTGTGTTCACACTGTAACCTGCATCTGTGTCCAGTTGTGTTCCTGACATAAAGAGGATTTTTTAGGAACTATTAAGAGAACTGGAGAGATGGTCAAATAAAACAAATAAAGATGAAAATAGAGATAAAGATATAGAGAGAGCTAAAAAGAGAGTGACAAGTAAACTATAGCACAGACAGGTAAACAGGACAGACGTGGCTCTTAAAAGTGCCTTTATTGTGTGAGTGAGTGAGTGAGTGTGTTTGTCTGTATGTGTGGTCGGGGTTTAGAATAAAGAGCAGGCAAATTTGAAAGACCTGATGAGAGAGAAAAAAAATATATTAAAAATTGAACACCTTACACCAGAGGTGTCAAACTCAGTTCCTGAAGGGGCTCAGCCTTGCTCCAGGAAACATACCTTTAACTTTCAAATAAGCCTTAAGGACTCGATTAGCTGAGTAAGGTGCATTTAATTAGGGTTGGAACTAAACTCTGCAGGGCTGCGACCCTCCGGGAACTGAGTTTGACACCTGTGCCTTACACTTTACACCAGTATTCTTCATCCATGTTGCCAGATTGGACAGTTTTTCCACCCATTTGGTTGATTTTGGGTTGCACCATGTGTGAATAAATGGGCTTGGGCAGGTGGAATTTTGTTATTTTAATACAAAAGAAAGAAATAGAAAAGTTGCAATGTTCAACATAGCCTCCTATATAACCTCTGAAAGAACATTTAAATTATTTATTTTATAGTGAGAAATTGTCCTGAGACACAATAATGTTGTTGTTATGAATTTGTTTCTACTGTTTATTATAGATAATATTTAGGCATTTATTATCAAATTATCTGTGGATTTTAAACAATTACTGGCCTGACCATTTATAATGTTAGCTAAAATGGCTTTATAGTTTGAGCTAATGTAAAATAGGTAACTGGAAACACATCAGTACTGAAAATCTTGTATTCCCCATGATTGCACCTTCATGATTATGTGCGAAAAAAAATTAACTTTGAATTTAATTAGCTAACTTTGCTAGCCTACTGCAAGTCATTTAAATATATATATATATGGACTTTTTTAATAAATTGTTCTCACACTGTATATATATATATATATATATCATTAACCGTCCTAATAAATTGCTGCCTTACACGTCTAAAAGTTCTAAACACAACTTGTCCTGATTCTACAGTTTTTATTGTGTAAATTTAAGAATAGTCTTGATCTCTATTAATGAACTTTTCTACTTACCGAGTGGAAAGGAAAAAACGCAATGGACCTTGGGATCACGATCGCGCCATACAATGACGTCAGCGTTATTAATTTAGAGGATATTTAATAAATAAATAAATAAACAAGACATTGATTAATCGAACACAAGCATACATTTATTTATCAATACCAGACTCCTATAAAAAAAATACATTATCCAGCATGCATCACCTATAATTAGTCACGTACCCTGTGACCAGGCAGAAAACGCTTAAACTGCTTACTGCACGCACCGCGGAGCGTTGTTAAACTCACCTCTGAATAGTGTTTTACTTGCAGTTGAGCGTTGTTTTGATTAAACTCACACCTGGATGCTGTTCTACCTGCAGTAGAGCATTGTTAACCTCACCTCTGAATAGTGTTTTACCTGCAGTTGAGCGTTGTTTTGGTTAAACTCACATCTGGATGCTGTTCTACCTGCAGTAGAGAGTTGTTAAACTCACCGCTGAATGCTGTTAAACAACACGATTAACGCTCCCCCTATTTCTCAGAGGGCACTTTGATATCAGACTGCGAGGGATTTTCTTAACATTAAAACCCAGTTGGGTGGCCAGATAAAGATGATATGGGGAACGCCATTTTACCAGCCATCGGAATAGATCATTTATTGTAGCCTATTCCTATCTATTTCATATTTATTTTAGTCTCGATCCATCCACAGCAGACTACGGGCTGCGGTGTGCTTACCCAAGCCGTCAAATTTCAGCGCCGCGGCTCGGGTTCAGGGTTCCATAGAAGTCTATCGGACTGCCCTGCTCGTTGAAAAATGACGCCAAAGGGGTACCCAGTGCGTTAAAATGTGACGCCAAGGGGTCCTGACCAAGCGTCCATATGTGACAAGTTGGGAGCAAGAACGTGTTGTCTTAAATGTGCCTGTAGATTTTATAAAAGTACTTGAAGTAAAACCATTAAACTATCTAAGCATATTAGAATTATTTGCATGTTAGTAATGTATTTTTGGACTTTTTTTGTTATTGTTTTTTTTTTTTTTTACAAGCAAATTTAATTATTGTTTATTAGCTCTATAACAAGCGTACTGGTCTTAAACATCTCTGTAGCCATCTGAAATTACTGTAGGCAGCCACTACATTTTAATCATGATCCAAATAAAGATACTAAGCTACTTTAGGTTTGAATTAATTTGAATTATATATATATAAATTGTCATTTTAATTAAACTAATTACAAAATTTAAAGCAAAACAGAACATCTTTATCATTGTGAAATTATGATACATGAAAACATTTGAATGAAATCAAAACAAATTCACTCTCTGACAGCAGGTCGCACCTGTGGAACACCAGAAGTAAATTGTTTCCTTGGTTACAGCTGTAAACAAAGCAGTGCAATACTTCATACAGAGGTAAGAGGAAAAGAAAATTTCATTGCCATTGAATGCAGTCAATTCCCTTCAGTGATACATTCATACAACTCACCCCAATTCAATATTTATATTTACTTCCTATATTTTGCGCAGCAACCTTGCTCTGCTTGCTGCAGTATTCTCTATGCATCTTCAGTATCTCTAGCCTCTGTTAACATCCGTTTCCAGACATGATGTATTTTCTTTTTTACTATTCCACTAGCTTCTGAAAATAACAGAAAATAAGTACAAAGTCTGAAGTAATGTAATGTTTTTTGTACTTATTTTTCTGTTATTCTCAGGAGCTACTGGGACAGTGATTAAGATCTAGCAGTTGACCGTGATCAACGGGTTGGCGACCACTGGCACAATAAAATCAGCTGAATACTAAAAACAGATGTTGCCTCCACACCACTGGGTGTCAGTATAAGTCTAAGACCACTGGCCAGAACAACACAAAAAAGTGCAAGAATTACATAAAAATCCCTTCACTTTATCAATTAAAAAACCTCAAACATACAAAACATAACCAACATGGAATAAAAAAAATAAAATAAAAAATAAAAAACTGTTGGCGATAGACAAGTGTAGTTGGCGATAGACCCATGGTCCAATAAATTTTATGTCTAAAAAAATTGCTGGATGCTCAGCACAGACCCTTTACCCAAGTGACTTTTAGCAGGACTTGTAGTATCTGTGAATTGCCATTTCATGATAAAAGGTATGAAGAGTCTTTTTTTTTTTTCATTGTTTTGACTTGTACCACTGGCACAATGATTATATTACATTTGCCAGAACATTTCTATCATAAGACAGAGTCTTTGCACAGTCCAAAATTTTCATTTTCATCATATTTTCCTATCAAAATGCTTGCAATGTGTGCAATAATGCAGAGAATCAAACCTGGTCCGATTTGTTTTTATGATGGACGAAAGTTGCTGAGGCAGTATTTAAACGTGATTAACACAACGTGAGGTCGTATTTATTTTTCGGACAAGATTTTCGGACTGAGTGTGCAAAGACCTTTCTAATTATATATACACACAGTATTTTGTAAAAATTAATAAACAAACAAACAAACAAAAACAATAGCAGACACAGCAATGGTAAACCTATGTAAATAAAAATGCTTGAGAGCAGGAAGTGGGAGTTATTTACTAATGTAGATTTAAAAAATTCAGGGGCAAAAATGGATGTAAAAATAAATAAATAAATAAAATGCCTCAACTTTATGTCTAAATACCAATTAAAATAGTTATGACATAATTTGAAATTGTCATAATTTACATAAATCAAAATTATGACATAAAGTCAAAATGTTGAGATAAAACATATGAGTTATATATGAATATATGATTCTGTGAAAGAAAAGTTGAAACTGACATACTAAGTCATAATTGACAACTCATAAGTATGAGATAAAAAGTTGAAATTGAGTAATAATTGTGAGATAAACTGACCATGGGTCCAGTGTTGTTGTTTTTTTCTAACATGTGGCCTAAAACTGGGATGGGCTACAACAATTGAAATTATAAAAAAAGTCATAATTATGACATAAAAATATGTTTTGTCATAATTATGTCAGCCTTTTATTTCAAATTTGAACTTTATGCAATAATTATGATTTTATTAAATATTTTATCTGTCTTTGTTAAGATTTACCAAAGCCATATTTTTTAGAAAACATTTTAAGATAATTATGATTTGTTGTCATTATGACACAAAAAAGACACACACACACACACACACACACACACACACAAAAAATTAATGGGTTTTTTTTTGTATTCAAGTTAATTCATTTTGTTTTAATTTTGAAATACATTTTAAAATAAAAAGTAATAATACAACCACTCAATACAAAAACAATTTTGACAAAAAGTTGAATTTTTATGACTCATTTTAATTTAATACATTTTCTTTGCATTTTTTTATTTAGACTTTTAACCTAGAAATTATGACTTAGTGTTTAATAATGTATGTAATAATTATGATTTACCAAAGCATTTTTGTTTTTGTGGTGGAAATGGGCCTTCATACAATGACGTTTTTATTATTAAGTTATTTAAAGCCTATTAGGGGAGAATGAATGTGCTTTAGCTTCTTTACACTATATGCATTAAACACCATCTGGATCTTTTAGTTGATGTGCCTTTGCTTTCCACAATGTACCTATAAGCCCAGTGCATGAGACCTCTCAGGGCACTCTTGGTAATTCTCTAGTTGAAAAGGTAGCAAATTTCCTTTCTCAGTTGCAGCTCATTGGAAAATGGCCTTGCCATCAGTAGTTCCATCATCCTTTCCCGCTCGCTCTATCCACAGGCCACAGAGTTGCTTAAGGCTATTCTCCCTTTTCACTTACAGTGCTAAAGTGGTCTGACACCCCTTTTGCACCATGGCGGTAAAATGTTAACATACTGTTGAAGCTGATGGCTGTCAAACCAATGTGCCCATTTGTCAATCTCATTTACGCCTACAGCATGGTCTATGGTGCCTTTTTACCTCTCAGGGCAAATAAATTCCCATTTTGTTTGTGAAATGGTGCGTTTTAAGCACAATGGAGGACTGGCTCTCAGCTTTGGTCACAAGGAATAGAAGTGGCCGCAGAGATTTCCATTTTTAGTTTATGCTTGTGGCGAGTGTCACTCTGAAGGTTTTCAGAGTCATGCAGGAGATTTGAGAGAGGTGATGAACTCTAGCAGGTCTTAATAGGTTTCATGCCTGATTCTAGACAATGTGTGTTATTTTCACATGCTGGCTCATTCAGAAAGAACAGGAACTGCAAACTGAGAGCTTTGACATTTGGATCCACTCAAGTCTAAAAGATGTTTCTTCCATCCATTTTCCAAAAAGCTCAGCCAATATAGGGTCGTGGGGATACTGGGTGTACCTCTGTATGTATTCATTATTTATACAGCTGAGTTAATATACAAGGAAATCATACTTGTTACTGTATAAATTATGGGTCTGACCCATACAACACCCCCCCCCCCCCCCAACTGAACACTGGACCAATCAAAATAAAAGGTTGAGGGAGTCTTAAAATATATCTACATGGCAATGGCATTTGTAATATAATTTCCAAAAATGGAACTGGGTCACGCTGTTGACATTGCCTGAGGTCCAATTCATAAATGTATGAAAAACTAGTTTTGCCATCTGAATTTGAATTCCTTCAATGTTGCTGAATTGAGTTTACTGAAATAACTTCAGTAAACAGTTAATTTCAGTTATCTGTGAATTTACTGATATTAACTTCAGTTTAAACTCTTTTTAACTCACTGTATTGTACAAATTATACAACTTGTCCAGGGAGATTTTTTTCCCCTTATTTCTTCCCTATTTTTTGTTTATATATAAAGGATACCTACATTAGTGCTAAATTAGAGAAATAGTTCACCCAAAAATGAAAATATGCTGAAAATGTACTGTACTTACCTTCAGTCCATCCAAGATGTAGATGAGTTTGTTTCTTCATCAGAACAGATTAAGAGAAATGTAGCATTACATCACTTGTTTATTAATGGATGCTCTGCAGTGAATGGGTGCCGTCAGAATGAGAGTCCAAACAGCTGATATAAGTTCATCCCCTGTTGTCTTCTCACACTGAAATCCACTGACTATGTTATGCTATCTGGCACCCATTCACTGCAGAGGATCCATTGGTTGAGTAAGTGAATTAATGCTAAATTCCTCCAATTCTGTCATGAGGAAGAAACAACCTAATTTTGGGTGTAAGTGTAAGTACATTTTCATAAAATTTAAATTTTTGTGAGCTATTCCTATCTCTATAATGATTCTAAAAATTTAACTTTACTTATTGATTGTTTCAGGTCACTGTGATGTTAGTATTAACTAAACTAAATTACAGTAGAGTAGAGACTGTATTGTAGAAATGTTAGGAATGACTAAAGTTATCACTTGAAATTGCTGCTAAATGTGACTTTTTACTTTATTAATATTTTGTTTTGACTGTGAGAAGCGTTTACCTTGATTATGATTTAATCAAATCTGATCTGGTACTGCATAATTAATTTTTTTCAATGCAATAATTCATACCAGATCCCTTAAGAATAATATCCAAGTCATTTTTACCAATTTTTAAGCACATTCTACTGAAAATAACGTTGAGGACATAGATTTCTAGTTAATTTCTATGGGTTGCTCTGCAGTCTGAATTATATGAGTTAGCAGCAATTACCAAAGTGGGTGCAGCTTAACTAATAATCAATTACCATTTATTTAAACAGTATATTTAATAAATAAAAATAAAAGTAAACACAATTTCTCCACAATCAAAGATTAACATAAGTTACTCATACAGTTGCAGAGACAAACCTCCACACACTCAATGGTGTCCGCAAAACCTAAAGACCTAAAATAAAAAAGCTTCCCAAGTTTTTTTTCTGCTGCGTGTAACAACTAAAACGCCATAAAATATTTCTCTGTATTATTTTTCCATTTCTTCCCATTCACTCCGGGTGCTTCTAGATGCTACTAAATAAAGCTGTAACTAAGGGTTTCGCAAGACAATGACTTTACTTTCTGTGACTCAGTGCACATATTGGCTGAAATTCGCCACATACCTTTTCTTCATAGTGAATGTAGGTGGACGCCTCCGGACCAAGGTACTTCACCAAGCTGTAGATCACAGCATCTCTTCTCTCCTCCATCTAAAATGAGCACAAAAACATTTAATCATCAACTTATCATAAAAGTATTCATATATATATATATATATATATATAGAATTGTGCTTCCATCCTTGTGAAAATGTACACTTTTAGTGTACTTTATATCCTAAAAGTATGTATAAATATTTTAAAAATTGTACTTGCAGATTATATAATATTAATGAAATAAAAGGCTACATGAGTGTCGTAACATATTTGTTACATATAAAGGTGTACGTCTTAAGAGGATCAAAAAAAGCACTCTTTAGAAATATAAATGTAAACTTTAATACATTTTCATTTAATTGCAAATAACATCTCCAAACACATTACTTATACACTTCTAAAGTACATATTCTCCTTAAAAAGTACTATTCTCCAAAATATGCTAAACTGTATTTCTTTTTCACAAGGGACGAGAACTGGGCTGAGTCTGGTTCTCAAACCTCCATCGATCCAAATAACTCAATCCCTCTTTGGTCTCTGTTCTTCTTTGAGTTATGGGCAGAAAGGGGTCAGGCCGCACACCCTTGCCGTTACTACGTCAGCGAATGACAGATGTTAAGGGAACGTATAAAACCCTGCATCTGCATGTTGTGCACTTCCACTTGAACCGAGTGTCCCAGCCCATAATTCAGCCTACAGTTATGGCTTCGCACCAGGCAGGGGGTGGGGCGGCAGAGGAGGCATCTGTGGGGGTGTTATAAAAGTGTCCATGAGAAGTTGGAGGGCTAGCTACTTTCTCTAATGCCTGGCCATAAAACAAACTGCACAAAATTACACTTCATGTCCACACTTCAAAGTTTGGCGGCTCATTCATGTGAAGGGAATGTCGAAATAACAGCAGAAAGCACACAACTCTGGCAAATTGCGCTGAGAACCAGATCTGTAAGAACCAGAGCTTGTCGACAAATGCAATACAGTGTAAGTGACTCTTCTCCATTTTATGGACAAATCTCAATTAATGGAGGTGACAACTGGATATTTCAACATAAAACACTACCAAATACAAATTAGTAATGCTGTATTAGCAAATGCAAACCAGAGCTGGCTTGTCCATTTGATTCATTATGAATGACCGACCATAAACTTACTGCTCTTGTCTATTATGAATGACTACAGACGGTTTGGGAAGAAGCGTGATGGAAACATGTTCATCAGACCAGTTCTTCTCGAAAAGGGAATACTGGTCTCTGGTTTTCATGGATTTTAGCTGTAGGCTAGCTATTTTCTGCATGCAAGATGTGTGGCCATCTTTGTTTGATTGAGCGAAGAGTGACAGATGAATCAATAGTTGGCCACATTATCAGCGAGGAAAAGACTCTTTGAAGACTCAGAGCTGGAAATATTTGTTTTCCCAAGATAACAGCTCCAGGTAAATTTGTCGCTAATCTGATATTGCTTGTTTACAGACAATTTGGTCACTGAAAGAATAGCATACAGTACAAGTATTATTTATATAATATTACAGTATTCGTAATAATTTTTTGTATTTTCAGTTTTCATTTTGATATTTAGTTTAATAATTTAATTATTCATTTTATTTGATAATGCTTTTGTAATTTTTACTAGCGTTTATTTCTATTTCATTTTTAGTCATTTTAGTACTTAAACTTAAACTCTAAATTGCAATTTAAGGTAACATATTTTGTTTACCAAATTATTTTAATTATTTAACCAAATTATTTAACAGTAATAACGCTGGTGCAGGTCTAGCTGCTGGACCAAATAGTCATTATTTTCCCCAGCAAAATGTAGCTCATGCTGGTTGAGCAAGAACATTTTGCTATTTTAGATACAATAATTGTTAGGGTAGCATGGTTAGCAGTTATTCCCCAGATGCTGTAAGTGGGATCAAATGACTTTTTAAAAGTATATACATAAAGCTAGTATTACATCATTTCTTTTGCAAATAATATTATTTTTAAATGGCTAACCACCCATTTATTATGGTACATGGTTTTGAAGGCTCCTAATAGTATGAAATGTACTTTGAAATGGGAATGCTAACAGTTTTCTCCACATATAGTAGACCTTCTAGCTCAGCTAGATGAAGAAAACCAGCACATGAGCTTCTAAAACACAACATATGGTTATGAGCAACTCTGCCAGTCTCTTCAGCAGGGTATTGTGTCTGTTATGCTTTACTAAGGCGGTTTTTGAGCAACTAAATGTCAGTATATATACTTTTTATAAATATATTTTTTTCACCTCTTGACTCATTGTCCCAGTATTCCCTGAAAGTGTGAAACTGAGAATAGACCTGACATATTAAACGTCCTTCTCTGTATCTCTCACTTTCCCTTTCCATTTCTCACTCTTGCTATATGCTATTAAAATGCATTACTCTCTTTCCCAAAGCCTCAGTCTCATTCTCTCTATCTGTCTCTCACCTTTCTGTCGCACCAGTCACAGGCCTGTACTCCAGTGATGAACCCCACCAGCGCAGGATTGCCCCTGGGGCTGGTGGCATCAAATGTGACGCTTAAAGGGCAGTCCTCAGAGGGACGTGCTACGATTTCCCCAGAGTAACCTTTTTTCTTTCAAAACGCCTGTGAAGCAGATGAAAAGAAAACAGATAACGAACAACCTTGAAAATTAAAAGCATTCATTCTTTATTTAAAGAGACCAGCGCAATGCTGGGAATGGACATTATCTGCATAAACGTCAGCTATATTTGCATAAATTGTAGATTTATGGGCAGTTATATATAATATCTTCATACTGATTAGCAACCAAACATCAAACAGGTTTGAAATGATATGAAGGAACTAAATGACAGAATATTCATTTTTATGTGAACGATCTCTTTAAGTAAATAAAACTGTTCTATTAGACTAAAATATTGAACACACTAATGCATGTAATGAATTAGTTTGTTGTTAAAAAGTGTTTTGCTTTTCCCGGGAAAAATAAGTGCATACCATGCCAATACAATTAAATAACGAAATATTATATATTTTTTTTTTATTCACTATACTTCCTATTTAAAATATATATATTATATTTCAATGACAAGTTTTTGTGGTATTTGTAAATCGATTTTGTGAATTGATTAAATTTATGATAACACAAACATTTCATATTAACGCAATCTAAGTTTTAGAGGCACCTCTGGGAGTATTTTTTGGTTTTCAGTGGGCTCTAATTGTGTAAACGTATAGTTACTTTTAACATTTTATGCACAAGTAGTGAGTGAATAAAACCTATTATCTTATTTAATATGCAAAAGATGTTCAAAAAACATCTTTCACAGTTGACAGACAAATCTTATCCTCTGATTAAGGTGGCATCTCTAGTCAATGCAGAGCCAAGATTAAATATTAAATTAAAGCGAGGGCTTATACTGAATATGCTAGTCAGAGCACTAGTAGGCAGCTCTCCATGCCTCTGCACATTTTAACTTCATTATAGAGTTTAATGCAATAGAGCTGTAGGGGAAGTGACTGCACTGTGCTGGAAAAGCCGGTAAGCCAGTTGTGGGTAAGTGGATGGGTTATGCAAGTTACTCACAGTGGGGTAAGTGACGATAAACTTCTTCATGTAGCCAGTAGGCAGGCACTCGGTGAGGTGCTGGCACTCAGCCGGCAGGGCAGGCTCGTAATTGATATGGGCTTGAAAGAGAGGGCATAATCAGAGAGCCTCTGAATTAAATAAGAGCCATTTAGTGCTAGAAAACAACAATGGAATGATACTTGTTCTTTCAATTGACCCTTCACAAAACCCGCCCTCCTTAGTTACTGCTGCAATGTCCAACCAGCCATGCCTCTCTCACACTACACATCAAGTTGTTACAAAATAAATTGTGGAGCAAAGAGGAAACTGACAACGTCCCAACAGACAAGACAGAGCAGGATACCTCTGGTGTGAAACAAGGTCTCAGTTTTCAAATGTTGTCTTTTTTTAATAAAAAAAAAAATCTAACAATGAATACAGTTTTGTGGCTCTTTAATGTGTCTTGACAGATCACTGTATTGCCCCAGTTAAAGCGGCACACGTGAACCAATCATCTTCAAATCATCAAAGCATGAAATGAACATCAGTACTAATTTTATTTCACTTTTTCAAAAGTCTTCAAAAAAAAAAAAAAGTCTTGCAGCAATTTTCACTCAGAAATTCATTTCCAACTCATTTTAAAGAAATAGCAAGTAACACATTGAGTTAAACATGACATTTTGAAGTAGAAACACTGATAGAAAGACAAAATTAATCTTTTGTTTTATTTACAACTTGAAAAAAACTTTAAAAAGTTTAATCATCACAACAGCAGTCAATCTGGATTAAACTGTAGACCATTTTTTTATTTATTTATTACAAAATACATTTATTGTCTTTCAAATTACATGAATTTTATTCATACTCAGACACAACCACCGCCATTTAGCCTGCAAATTTGCACATTTACCTAACATAATACAAAACCGACTATGACTGCATTCTGCTACATTTCTACACTAAAACTATATTGAAATAATTCCATATCTAAAAAAAGAATAATAATAAAAAAAGAAAGTAAGAAATTCTATCAAACAATTAGTAAAAACAACTGTTTAACACCAACACAGATTTTAGGCTTTCAGTTTCATTACCATCTCCACAAAAGGGGACTTAAGCCCTTATGAAAATTACAGTACACTTGTACTATAGTAAAACCATGGTTCATTTTCATAAGGGTGGTTATAATTTTTTCACTCTAATGTAAAAATGGACCATGTAAAATATACAGCATTAATTCCAAACAGTAGAGAGACGCAAAGAATAACTTTACAAAAGAAATCACCATATAATACTATGTGTTGTTAATGTTTTTAAGTGACAACCTCGCAAGTATTAAGAAATTATCGCTTGATTTGAGACATTTATTGGTAGTTTAGTGGATGTGAAATTATTGAAAGTTGGTAAGGAGATATTTGAAAAGGTGGCCCAAGTATTGAGAAGTACGTCCAAGTAATAATAATAAAAAATAATAATAAATAAAAAAATGTAAAATTTGTGAGCTGCCTTATTGGTTACTGTACAGGCAGTTACCTTCTGAGAAAGCATCCTGACCACATTAGAAAGCATTGGAACACTTTCGAAACATCAAATTGTACTCCATATGAAAGAAGCAACTCATAATTGAATTCAATAGTCTGATGTTAGCATGTTTGCTAAGCTAATGCTATGAAACTCTAACTAGCTAAAAAGATAGATAGAAATATTGGCTAAACATGTTTGCTAGCTTTATCATTACATCAGCAGCCAACTTTGATTAAAATTTTCACAAAGCTCTTTGCTGTGTTTTTCTTAATTTTCGTAAATTTGGTAAATTGGATACAGTTTCTTAGAGTGTACATTTTACTATAGTCTCAGAGTCAGGTAAACATCTACGATGCCTTAAAATTCTGCCTACGTAGGCAGCTCACTAAGTTTTGGAATGTCTTGCTGACACTCTTGATCATAGGGGATTCTGGGATACTGTTTATACATTTGATTTAGGGGACGTTATAGAGGACATGTCAGGGCTGAATAGAAATATGTGCTTTAAAGAGAAATGGAAAACAGCAAATTAATTCAAAGATATGAAAGGGAAAAATGGTGACTGCAGGAACACAGACAGGAAGAATATGGTATAGAACAACTCATAGGTCTCAGATCATCCTTTGGTATTGATTCAGGTGGCTATACCTTCTAATCAAGCAGCACTTTCACAAATTGGATCTAATACCCCAGTGACTAGCTCTCCATGAAATTGCCAATCTATTAAAGAATCCCTGCGATTTAAGACTACTACATTGTTTTCCTAAAAGCCATAATTATGGCTTAGCCATTTTGCGAGTGTAAGTGTGGGGTATCCAATAACTTTATGTGCAGCCCTCAGGGCCATCTCTATGCCTGAGAAACACAAACAGTGC